>NC_058131.1:607059940-607177096 GCF_016433145.1 Gracilinanus agilis | reverse complement strand
TCTCTAGGCCTGGCTCTCAATCCACTGAGCTAGCCCAGCTGCCCCTACTTTAGGTTGCAGTTTCTTTAGCAGATGTAGTTTTTACAGGGTGGGGTTGCTAGCCCCAGGCCCAACCCTCCTCCTTTTTCATCCAGTCTAGGGACCGTCCTTGGCCCAGGAGTGGTAAGGGTGGGCAATAGGAGTCAAGTGACTTGCCGAAGGTCACACAGCTGGAAGTGTCCGAGGCCGGACTTGAACCTAGGACCTCCAGTCTCTAGGCCTGGCTCTCAATCCACTGAGCCACCCAGCTGCCCCAAATATACAAGGAACTAAATCAATTGTATTAAAAAAAATCAAACCATTCCCCAATTGATAAATGGGCAAGGGACATGAATAGGCAATTTTCAGATAAAGAAATCAAAACTATCAATAAGCACATGAAAAAGTGTTCTAAATCTCTAATAATTAGAGAAATGCAAATCAAAACAACTCTGAGGTATCACCTCACACCTAGCAGATTGGCTAAAATGAAAGAAGGGGAGAGTAATGAATGTTGGAGGGGATGTGGCAAAACTGGGACATTAATGCACTGCTGGTGGAGTTGTGAACTGATCCAACCATTCTGGATGGCAGTTTGGAATTATGCTCAAAGAGCTATAAAAGAATGCCTGCCCTTTGATCCAGCCATACCATTGTTAGGTTTGTACCCCAAAGAGATCATAGATAAACAGACTTGTACAAAAATACTTATAGCCGCGCTTTTTGTGGTGGCAACAAACTGGAAAATGAGGGTATGTCCTTCAATTGGGGAATGGCTGAACAAATTGTGGTATATGTTGGTGATAGAATACTATTGTACTCAAAGGAATAATAAACTGGAGGAATTCCATGTGAATTGGAAAGACCTCCAGGAACTGATGCAGAGTGAAAGGAGCAGAGCCAAAGGAACATTGTACACAGAGACTTCTGTACTAGCAGCAATGCAATGACCCAAGACAAGTTTTTTTCTGAAACCCTCAGGTATTTTGCCCTGTTCTCCCCCCCCACCTCCCCCCCCCCAATCACCCTAAACATCCTAAATAGGATTAGTAGGTTTGTTGTAGACTGAACAGAAAACTTTCAAGTATGCAGTGATCTCTGCCTAGATAGTAGTAGATGTAATCTTAAGTAATCTTTTATTTTAGGAGTTTCTCTCATTTAATCTAGGTTAGTCCAGTACTTGGCTGGAACCTTTCCTCCCTAGCCTCCATGTAAGCCAATCAATTGTCCTTTTTTTCCTTAACCCCAATTGTCCAGCCCTTACCATGCCTTGGAACCAATATACAGTATTGACTCTAAGAGGAAAGGTAAGGTTTTAAAAAAGAAATTAATGAAAAAGAAAGATAGTACTGCTTGAATTACCTGCTTTATCAGTTTGTTGTGAAGAAAATGTATTAAAACTGTAAAACAGGTATGTAAGCACATAGAGATGGGCATTCTTCTCTAAATCTTTCCCTTCAGACTGGTTAAGTAAAGACACATAAACCCTCATTCCTCTTCAGGCTGCACACAGAATTTCCTTTAACAGCTCCAGCTCTTCATCTGGAAGCCTCCCTTCAGCTTAGTGATTCAGACATTGGACTAGCCAGGCTGCAGTCCAACTTTCTCCACCATGCCTATTCTCTCTTTCCAGCTTTTGTTTATCTTCTACTAAAATGGAAGTTCCTTGAGGTCAGGGACTATCTTTCTACTTGTGATTGTATTTCCAATGCATAGCTTGATGAATTATTAATGCTTAATGAATACTTGTTTACTGCCTGGAAAAATGGGGATGAAAAACCATATCCTAATAAGAAATTGTAGCCTTCTACAAGTGACAGGAGAAACATACTAAATAAAACAAAAATTGATTTCCAGAAGACCTTACTTTTCCAGTCTTTGCTACTCCCCTATATGCTTCAACATTCCTGGAAACTGACTTGGAAATTTGGAAAGTAACTGTGGATGTCGAGTGAGAATGTCAAACTCAATTAGAAATTGAACAAATAAGCCATACATATGGCTCCAGGCAGTATATTTACATAGAAAACCACAAGTTAACACTATCTATGTTTTATTGTATTTTTATTTATTTTGTTAAATTTTCCCAATTACATTTTGATCTGGTTCTCAATTTGGGAATTTACCTAGTTTCTCCCCTTGGCCATATGCTTGATACTTCAGGTGTAGGGTTTGGAGTATTTGAATGGAAGTCAGGAAACTCTGGTTTAAATCTCACTCAAAGGTGCTTACTAGCTGTATGGTCATGGGAAAATTAATTAACCTCTCTGAGTCTTGGTTTCTTCATTTGAAGAATAACAAATTATACGGGTAACTTCCCTTACAGGGCTATTGTGAGGAACATGGGATCATAGAATTAGAGCTGGAAAGGACCTCAAAGCCCATCTAGTCCAACCTCCTTGTTTAGAGATAAGGATTAAATCAAGCAGTTTGCTCAGGGTCCCACAGGTAGTAAGCATCAGAGTCTGGGTTTCAATCCAATTTCTCTGGCTCCAAATACAGCACTTTTCCCACTATGCTACATTGCTTTCCTCCTTTTCAAACTTTTAAGGTGTAGCTATATATTAGCCAGTATCATTATGAAAGGAAGGTTTGTGGGAGAAAAATCTTTTGGCAGCTAAAAAAGGGGTACGTGAGGCTCCTCTTTCTTTTTATTTCTCAGGGCAAATATGGAAAAATGTGGTTGGATTGAGGGCCATCAAGATCAGGTATGACTTTTTTGTTTTTGTTGTTCTTCAAAGTCTTATTGCAGTATTGATAGTTGAGGAAACTGAGGCAATGAGAGATTAAGTGACTTGCCCAGGGTCACACAGCTAGAAAGTGTCTGAGGCCAGATTTGAGCTCAGGTCTTCTTCTTGACTCCAGGCCTAGCACTCTATCCCCTCTTACCAAGAGCTGCTTCTAGGAGCAAAGTAGAGACCAGAGAAAGCCAAATGAATACTGTGATATATAAAGTGTGACAATCTTGTTTTTTTTTGCCATTGTCCCTTGGGAACTTGCCTTTGGGGAAGTCTTAGACTGACTCTTATTTTAGACTGAACAATAAAACTTAAAGTACCCAAAGATCTCAGCTGAGATAGAATTAGTAGATATAATCTTTTCTTAAGTACCCTTTTTTCTTAGAAGTTTCTCTATTCTATCTAGGCCTCTCCTAGGTAGTCCAGCTCCTGGATGGAATCCTCCTTCCCTTGTCTCCATTGTAATCCAATCAGTTGTCCTTCCTGTCATTTATTCCCTAGATTAGTGATGGGCAAACTACAGTCTATGGGCCAGATTGGGGGGGGGGAGTCCTGAAATATTCTATTGGACTGTGTGACATTATTCCTAATCTGACAAATACAATGAAACATTGAAAGAATTGCCTTAGAAACAGACTGACAGATGAGCATTTCTTTTCCTTTGGCCCCCTCTTTAAAAAGTTTGCCCATCACTGCTCTAGAGTATATATAGGACCCCAAGTTCTTCAGTTCATTGGAAAATCCCTTTTCAAGTTGCATTTTACCCCAATGTTTCCAGAGTCCCAGAGCATGTCCCTGTATGGTATATTGCACATAATTCTGTACAGATATATGACAGAACATTGTCTTCCTTGTCCTGATTAAAGACTTATTCTAACTACTTTGGTGGTTCTGTGTTTTCCAAGGCTGCCAGGTAGCAATCTCCAGAATGTTTGGTGTTTCCTTCCCTTTTATTGTCTGTATACACCATCATTGCCCCAACCATGTTTTCATTCTTCATGTCCATCTCAGGCAGGTCTACAAGTAGGAATTTTGAATGAATGAGGTTGCAGATCATTGTGATGTAGTTCATAAGGATGAAAGTAATTGGAAAGAGGGGAGTTGCTTTTAACCAGGGTCTTATCACATGCCCATGTGGCAATACCCCAAAATGCTCCAGTGGGTGGTTATGTCTGAGGCTCTAGATCTTAGTGGTGAGCAAAGCTGAACTGAGACTGGTGAGTAGAGTCTTACACTGAGAAAGGACTCAATGAGACTACCTGGGGATGTCAGCACAGAGTAGAGAGATGGATGTAAGCAGCTACAACAAAAATTGCAAACTTTGGGGAGACGAGTTGAATTAGACAGATGTTCAACTGTTTTGGTAGATCACTTTGCCTCCTGATCCAGTTTGGACCTCCTGTTCCGAATTTCCTCTTCTGTGACATGTTTTCTCTCATTTCAGCCTCTTAGATTTTGACATTTGTATGGTTCCCTGGTCCAATCTTGCCATCTCATGTCCCAGTTAAGGTTTGCTCTTCCCTCTCCCTCCCACTCCCATATTTACTTAATCCCTATGACATTTCGTTGTGCTTGCCTTTGGTGTGTCAGGAAAAGTTAGGGCAGGTTGCAGCCCTGATTTCAGGAGAAGAAAATGGAAGGGAAGTCTTTTGGAATTGGTCAAAGAAAAAAAGATATAGGAGGAGTCTAAGAAGAAGCCATAGAAGTAGGGAACATGTTTCATTAGTCTTCTAGGTGCCTGAAGATTTTCTGGAAGGAAACCAGAAGTAGGCACAATGAGTAGCATTCAGATAGGCAATGTCAGACTGGCTCTGACCTCATAGCTTCATCACCACTTTTTCCTTGTCTTACACAGTGAGTACCCTGTGGTAGGGAAGGATATTGCAGAAGCAGAAGCCAAAACTAGACCAGACATAGCCAAGAGACTTCTTCATTCCTCATCCACCACAGAGACAATAAGAGATCAAGCCACCAAACATTCTTTTTGTTGCCACTCTGTATATATGTACTCCATGGTATCTATTTGGCTTTCTCCAGTCTACTATTTCCCTAGAAGCAGCTCATGGTAGAATGGATATAATGCTGGAACCAGAGTCAAAAAGACTTGCGTTCAAATATGGCCACAGATACTTCCTAGCTCTTTGATCCTGGGCAAGTCACTTAACCTCTGTTTGCCTCAGTTTCCTCAACTATAATATGAGGATAATAATAACACCTTCCCCTAGCCCTTCCCCCTCCCAGGTTGTTGTGAGGACCAAATGAGAAAATATTTATGAAAATGCTTAGCAGAGTGTCTGGCACATAATAGGTGTAATATAAATGCTTATAATCTTCCTTTTTTCCCTTTCCCTACAAAACCCCCTAATGATTCACAAAAAGAATAGATCACAATGACTGAGGTTTTACTCTGTAAACACTCCCAGTGATATCATCAAAACACCCATATCTCAGCACTTTTTCTATTGCCTGATACCTCTAAATAGTCCATAATCCACTGTTGCCTATATCAGTGGACTCCATGTTGGAGATTATGGTGGAGGTAGCTTTCCATTGGTATTGTCAGGTCAGTCTTATTCTTACTTTTGAAGCTGCCTTCCCTCTCTACACTCTCCTAAGGAGAAGTAAAAGAGAGAAGGAAGGAGGTGTATGGGTCAAGACAGAAGAAGGTTGGAGGAGATCAGAACAGGGATGAAGTCCAATGATTAGCTGCTCCTCCTTCCCCCCTATTATTTGTCTTTAATAAAAGAAAGTGTATTTGTGTAAAAGATCATATTCTCCTTTACACTATTTCTTCCTCAAAATACAGCAAGAAGGAGGGAAGGTGAAATGGAGGGGCATGGGCAAAGTAAGGCTATTACACCTTTTAAACTAAAGTCAGGGGAAGAGGTTTGAGTGGAATAGGGAGAGTCAGCCAGATATTCTCCTGTGAGCTGTCCTCAAAGTACTTCTCTTGTTCAGAGGCACCCAAAGTTCAGTGCACTCATTTGCCTGGCAGAATCCTCACTGTTCCAAGGGAGGAGAACATGAAGGGCAGGCAAAATACAGAAATGACAGCAAGAGGAATGAAGAGACATTGTGATCTGCAGGCGTTATAGAGATAATTATAGAGTTACAATGTAGGCTGGCAGGATCCTGGCTTGTAAGTGAATTTGCTTGTTTTGATCAATCTTTGAGTCTCTTGAGTTTCCTGCACATTGGAATAAATGGTGATTCTTCTTAGCACAGGAAAGCTTTCCTTCACGCTGCCCCTTTCTCCTCCAAAGAACATGATTTATTAGAACAAGAACTGTTTCTTTACAAATGTGAGGCTTCAAACCAACCCTTTTAGTTTTTAAAGTAGTTTCCTCCCTCTGGTTGCCACTCTCTCCTCTCTCAAGGAAACATTTTAGAACTGGACTACTTCATTTGAGGGATTTATACCTTTAGCCCTTTAGTGGTAGGGATGTGGGAGTCCACAGTCAAATCTGGCAGTTGAGTATATGTATAAGAGAGTGAATGTGCATGTGTGTATGTTTGTGCATGTGTGAGTTTGCCGTTGGCTAAATCACCACCATTATAAAATAAAAGTGCTTTGAGTAGATTCTTTCCATGAAGTAAATTGCCATTAGTAGAAGCCAATATCCTTCACCCTTCATATTTTTCTCTTGATCCTGCTTCATGAAAAACTCACTGACTGCATCTCCAACTTCAGATTCCCTTGATCCAAAATTTTGACTATTTTTTCCTACCTTACTTTATGAATTTGTCACCTTTAGATTTCTGACTTATCAGTTGTTTATTTAATTCATTCTTTCATTAAAAAATTATAACAACTATTTTGACCCAGCAATTATTTTAGGTGTCTGAGATGCCAAGACAAAAGCGATATAGTTCCTGCCCTCAAGCTGTTTATAATCTGCCAGAGGAAGAAGGGGGATCCACCTTGGCTCTAGCTCCTTTCAAAACTTTCTGTGACTTTTCCTGCCCAAATAACCAGTGACTATTCTTTGTCTTTGAGAAGTAGCCTGATATAGTGAGCCTGCCTCACTGGAAGACTTGGAGTCAAGTCTTAACTTGGATTCTTATTTGGTTCTCTGACTCTGGACAAGATAAATCAGTCTTAGAGAATTGTTAGGGGGTATTAATAGTATTAATAGTATCTAACTAATAGTTACTGCTAACTACTAACTAATAGTATCTCCAGGGAACTCTCTAAGACTATTCAAAACAGTTTTGACTTGCTTTAGTATGCAGAATTTCCTCACCAAGGAAATGAGGAATATACATCTATTATAAAGATGTCTTATTTTATTTTACCAATTGCATGGAATAACAAATTTCCACATGAGTTTTCTGAAGCTATATGATCCACATTGTCTCCCTCCCTTACTTTCTTCCCTCCCCTTCCTAGAGCTGGCAAGCAATTTGATTTGGGTTATACATGTATTATGAAAAACATATTTCTATATTTTTCATTTTTGTAAGAGAATAATCCTATAAAACCAAAACTCAAAAATAAAGACCCAAATAAATCAAAGTGAGAAATCATATGCTTTGATTCACACTCCAAATCCAACAATTCTCTCAGAATTGTCCTGGATCATTGTACCGCTGAGAATGGATGAGTCTATCACAGTTGACTATCCTACAATATTGATGTTAATGTGTAAAATGTTCTTCTGGTTCTGTTTATTTCACTCTGCATCAGTTCTTGCAGGCCTTTTCAGCTCTTTCTGAAAACATCCTGTCACCATTTCTCATAGCACAACAGTATTCCATCACCAACATGTACCACAATTTGTTTGAATGATATACATTATCCTCTTCTCTCCTAAATATCCAGTAAAGGCTGACCCTGTTTAAAAGAAAAATCTTTGTTTGGGCTTTCTCCCTGATTAAGAAGGCACAACTTGGGACAAATAGAATTAAATGTTTATCAAAATATGTCAAAGTAGCAACCCATTGAAGGACTGATCATCAGAGATCAGCAAGGGATTCAAGATGAAGCCTGCTTTTATTGTTAACTTCTATAATGAGATAAAGACAATTCCTATATGTCCATTTTATCCCAGCATGACCCAATTGTTGGTACTTACATGATATTTAACAGGTAGAAATACCAACATTATAGATAGGGGTACATGAGGAATAGCAGATAATACAAAAGCTAGACTTGTCTCTCCCAATAACACCTCCCTCAACGGAGCCTCCCTGATGCTGATTTACAGGCCCCGCCGAGTACAACGGGTCACTGAATCAGCAAAACTTTCAAAAATTTCTTCTTGCTTCCAAAGAGGTTTGAGGACATGATAGGTTGCTACCTTCCTGCCCCAAATAGAAAAATATATTCTAGTAGCCTATGCCCCCCACCAAAAAACAAGGAGAACAATCTTGAAACAAAAGTCTATGAACCTTGTGCCCCATTTTCCTCCATGATTGCAATAAACACTTGTTAGTTAATTAGTTGATCATCATTATAGGAATGAGAGAAAATGAAGCATAAGACACAGTGAACATTGTGGGCCCAATACTAGCTCAGTGCTGGAAAAGGGACATAAGAAACAAAAGATACAGCAATTGATAATCCACTTGTGGAGTCAAGCAGAGATTAGATTAGAGAAAGAGTCAGGACAATATGATTATAAAAATCATAATAACAATCATAATAGATTCTGTTTACCTAGTGTTTTCTGGTTCCTCATAGCAACTCTCGTAAGTGGGTTATAATAATAAATGACATTTATATAGTGCTTTATGTATTGTGAAGTACTTTACAAACACTGTCTCATTTGGGTCTCACATCAATCCTGAGAGGCAAATACCTCAGGAATTTTCATCTCTATTTTACAGATAAGGAAACTAAAGTTAAATGATGTATCCATGGGCTTTGTGACGCCATTTAGGCTTTCTTGGCAGAGATATTGGAGTGGTTTGCCATTTCTTTCTCCAGCTCATTTACAGATGAGAAATCAGAGGCAAATAGAGTAGGTAATTTGTCTAGGGTCACACAGCTAGTAAGTGTCTGAGATCAGATTTTAAACTCAGGAAGATGAGACAGATCATGTACTCTACCCACTACATATTTAGCTGATCCATGGGTGGTGGGGAGGTGGCTCTAAAGCATTCAGCATTCTTACTGCTATACTTTGTATTCTAGAACTAGGAGTAGATATCAATTATAATGGAATATTCATGGTCCTACACCTAGCCCCTCTCAGACCTGGTGGTTGTTCTAGTTGCTTATCTCATGGTTAACAAGCTTAAAGCATAATAAAAATAAATAGACAGTTGCTTGTATTGTACACTATATTCTACTTGTTCCAACCCTTCAATGCAGGAAGAGTCCATTTAGGTTGTTCTCCAGTTCCCGAAATTATAGCTTCCTTAAGGGACTAGGACATAGGAATTCAGTATCTGATCATAAACATTCAAGCTTCCCGACATGGCGTGGTGTAGGGGTAAAGGAAGTCTAAACTCATGGTGATTGTTTCAGTTTGGAGTTTTCCTTTTTCCTTTTGTTAGACAGAGTAACATGGGCTGGTTGATCCTGGTTGCGTCATTTTTTGTTCCTGCTGGCCCAAGCCTCCTGTTTATGTCCCCCCTTGCCCCCCATTTCCAAAGTTTATGTTAGATCTAGCTTCACATTTCCCCGGTATAGGCTTGGGGAATCAAAAGATCAATATTATGTTGCTCTAAGTCTCTTCCTTTAAGCTATGAGCAGTCAGTCTTGTGTATGATAGCATGTCTTTATTCCATAGTTTTCATTAACTCTTTCTTTTGCCTTCCCCCTCCCTATCCCAGGAGGCATATATGTTCCTTAGAGGAAAAGGAGGAAATAAAGCTATATGAGGGTGTCATGATACTAATATGGGACTGGAAACACCCTCCCTCCTTGACCTTTTACATCATTCTCCAAATAAAAAAATGGGTAATTCCTCTAAATTACATAGGAGTATCCTGACATGTCTCTGAACATAAATCATGAGCATCATAAATTAGTGAACTGATATAATCCCAGGTCATCCTTCTAACAACATCATATAGTACACATGCAGGATTCTGACATTTGGTACGAATATAAAAATGACATGCAACAAGAATGAAAAAATTAAAAACTGGAATACATAGCATATAAAAGCAATTGTTATCCATGCTGAGAATATTCCCCCTATTTTCTTTTGCCTCGTGAAACCTCTAACGTCCTTTAGAACTCAAATCAAGTACAGCCTTCTAGGGGAGTCATTTCTCCAGATGCTATTGCCTTCCCCATTAAGGTTTACTTTGTCTCTGTCTATTTTGTGTATTCTCACATGTGTTCATGTTGTCAACCTGCATTAAAATGTAAGCTCATTATATAAAATCTATAGATATTGCTTACTATTTCAGTGAGGGAGGAGGGGACAAGAGAGGGGAGAGAATTCATGACTCAAAATGTAAAAAAAACAAACGTACTAGCAAATGTTAAAATGAAAGCACTCAGAAGGTCAGAATTATTTTCTCTTTTATTTTTGAATTTCATCACTTAGCACTTAGTCTGGCATATAATAGATATGTAATAAATGCTCATTGATTGAGTGAGTGAATGATGGCAGGACAGGAATATAAGCATGGTGATCCAAATAGATTTAGAGCTGAAAAGGACCTTAGAGATCACTGAGTCAAACTTTCTTATTTTACAAATGAGGAAACTGAGGCCCAGAGAGGCTCAAGGCCTAATAAGAAGTATATATCAGACCTGGAGTCTGAAATCAGGTCTTTGTACTCTATTTTATATTTTCTTTCTACTGTCATGTGTGTTACATCACATTTCAGGGTTCCTTATAGTAATCTTATATATAGGTCATATGTAAAAGGGTAGTTATATCATGACTGTGTAAGCTTGCATAACATTAGAGTACTGTTGTTCCTCTTTTGTTTTTTAATTAAAAAAAATTTTTTTAAAACTCTTACCTTCTGTCTTGGAGTCAATACTGTGTATTGGCTCCAATTGCAGAAGAGTAGTAAGGGTAGGCAATGGGGGTCAAGGGACTTGCCCAGGGTCACACAGCTGTCTGAGTCCAGATTTGAACCTAGGACCTCCCATCTCTAGGCCTAACTCTCTATCCACTGAGCTACCCAGTTGCCCCCTCCTCTTTTGTTTTTTAAAGAGGACTTATGCCATGACAGGGTGATGTCTTGACTTGTGTATGAACTGGATTTAAGTGAAGGAGAATTGCATAGTCACCAGCCTCACTTTCTCTTCCAGGGTTAGCAAAATCCAGCGACAAGACAAAAGCTGGGAAGCCCAGCGACAGCCCAGGATGTGGTGGATAAACCTTGGCATCTTCGATGTCTGTCCAAGCTCTAAGCATTCCACAGCTCCTGCTTCAGGCGGCTCCACGGCCACTGGAACGAACCATTCTCATCTGCCCATTCTGCCAGGGTAAGTCTTCACATGCTTGGGCTTGACAGCTCTCTTCCTCACTGATGGAGGACTTTCGGTTATCCTCAGCCTGGTTTGGACCATCCGCCGGGATGGTTTGCCAGTGTGCGCTGCGGTGCGTACTGTAGCTTTTTGGAGCCTCGGGCGAGAGCTGAGTGAAGGGTGGGCACCGCAGGTGGATGAACAGCCTTGAAAAAGGCTCAGTAAGTGCTTATAATCCTAAACCTGAGTTTATGGATGGTCCAGGCTCGGTACTGCTGTTTTTAGGCAATCGTGGATTGAATTTATTAGCCAGGGACATCCATGGTGGGAGGATTAGACAGGAAAGGGGAAACCTGGATTAAGCCCTCTCCATCTGTTTGGACAGTTTCTTCTTGGGCTATTGACTTCTCCTGACCTTCTGGTAGTTAGCAATATGCAGTTTTCTCCTCCTATGAACCAACCTGATCCAAGTTATTATCAATCTTGAAGAGCCTATCTGGAATTAGTGGAGAAGGTGCATTTCTTAGGTTACTTAATGAACACTCCACTATGCTTATCTTTCCTAGGGACTTACTATTTTTTATTAGATTTTATGGACAGTTTTCAGATGGATGACAACTGGAAGCACAAGTATAAGAACTCAGAAAACAAAGTCTTCCAAACTGCAAGTATTCCACAGGTTAATAATACTCTTCTACCATAGCTGCACAATATGTGTTATGTGTTGTGTGTGTGTGTGCATTGGGGGGTCACAATGTATTGTTTTTTCAGGACTCCAGCCATGATTTAGGGCCTTTCTATAAACTGTCATTTTTGCCCAATTCTCATCTACCTAGTGAGAGAAACTAAGAATCAGAGACGAGAAATGACTTATCCATGATCACACAGCTTAGTAACTGTCAGAAATGGGATTTGAATCTAAGTCTCTTGACTCTAAAACCAGCACAAAACTCCTTAGAAACAACTCTGGGATGATGCCAATATTGCAAAGCCCTCTCTGTTTACCTTGGGCTGAGAGCAATTGGTTTACACAATGAAGGGAGCAAAATGAATTGTGGATTATTAGCACCCACTGCATCTGAAACAGATATAGCCACAAAGCAATGTGAGTGTTATTTGTTTCAGCCCCATCTGGCAGCTACAAGGACACAAAGGAAAATTGTGGAGAACATGGTTAATCAATTGGGGACCATTTAATTACAATGTGTACGGTGGGTTAGAGAGAAAATGTTGGAGTCCAAAATCTATTAATTTATTTCTAACATTGTGTTGAAATCCATTGGCCAGCAAGTCAGAGAGCAGGTTGGAAGCTGAGTGCATTTTTGTTCTAAGCAACAGGACAACTGCCAAAGCCTTTAATTTTTTTTTATTGGTGCTACAAAATTACCTGAGAGGTAGCTTGCTATGGTGGATAGGGGGATGTTCTACGAGATGAGAAGGCATGGCTTTGATTTGGCCCCATAGACTTACTAAGCATGACTGTGGGAAAATCACAATGTCTTTGAGCTTCCGTTTTTTCATCTGTAATGGGAATGGTGATACTTGGAATACCTACTTCATAAAGGTATTGTAAGACTCAAGGGCAATAATGCACACAAAGTGTTTTACAAACTTCAGGATTCTCTGTAAATGCAACTTGTTATTGCTATTATTGGGAAGAATGCTAGACTTAAAAGATGAAAGACTGAATTTCAGGTCCAGTCCTTGATGCTTTATGGCTATGAAAGTATGGGCAGCTGAAATAGCAGCTCTATGACCAAAGCTGGCCTCAAAAAATTGTGACAGCAGCAAAATCTGTCTGTATCTCCTTGTATCCCTCCTGCATTTCCTTCTAGGGATTATATTTACATCGAGTCAATGCAGAATTGGTCTCCAAAGAATGACTGACTGAATAAATGAGATAGAAGGCAGAAGGGGAAAAAGAAAGCCAGAGTAAAGGGAATGATCTCTTCTTTTCCTTACATGTGCTCAATTTAGTTGGCACAGTGGATAGCTGATCATCAGAAAGACTCATCTTCTCCAGTTCAAATCTGGCCTCAGATATTTACTAGCTGTGTGACCCCAGTCAAGTCACTTAACCCTTTTTACTTCAGTTTTCTCATCTGTAAAATGAGCTGGAGAAGGAAATGGCAAACTATTCCAGTATCTTTGCCAAGAAAACCCAAATGGGGTCATGAAGATTAGAACTTACAACAAATTTCTTAGTATGTTTCTACAAAATATTTAGAGATCAATTTCCTTATTTTGCAGGTGAGAAAACTGGCCAATTGGCCAACTCTCATTTTCTTATGCTATAAAATGGGACCAATTATCTTGAAGGACTGAGAGGAAGAAAATTCATTGTACATTAATTTTTGAGCTCTCATTCACAATGCTTCATACTTACCTAATAATATTACAAACCAACCAAAGTTCTCTTCTTCAGCCTGCCAGCACACCTTCCATCTGCATAGCCATAGATATCCAGCCTCAGTGTAACTATTTGACTCTTTTTTTTAGGGTCTAAACTTTGACAGCATAGGCTCCTGCCAGATGGGAACATTTTTAGGTTCAGTATAAAGACTGCCTATTTATAGAATTGTATTTAGAGTTGGAAAGGACCTTAGGATTTAGGACTCCCACCCTGATGTCTAATAATCATATTTCCCTAAGTTAAAGGTAATTTGGTTCAACCTCTTAATTTTTATAGGTGAGGAAACTGAGGCAAAAAGTGGTGAAGTAACTTGCCAACATCAAACAGAGAGCAGGAGATAGAGCTGGAAATCTCTTTTGTTCATTTTTGCAAAGGCAAAAGAGAACGTAAGTCTGTATAGGTGAAATTCAACCCTGTAAAATGAGGGAATTGGTTTCTAATTCTCTTGTAGAAGAATGTGAAGGAAAATAAGGGGTCATTTCTTCATCTTGACTTTGTCTTTCCCTTTCTGCCTTTGCTCTCATTCATTCATTCATTCTCTGGTGAACACTGCATTGTTCGAATGGAAATATGATCACTCGATGGAAAAGTAGAAGAGTTGTAAAGGAGAATTCAGAATTTTTTTTTTTTGCTGATTTTGCTGATTTCACAATTTTGATGAGCACTAGCTTTGGTCATGGGGCTGCTCTTTCAGTTCACAAAATAGCCCTTGTTACTCATAACTTGTCTCTCTCCCTATAGTTTCCTACCCCAACCTCACCTCTTTTCCTACCAGTAGAAAATGACAGCTGAATTATGGAAAACTAGCTAATGAGCTGAAACTCAGTTTTTATTAAGTATCATTGAATTATGCCTGTCCCAAGTGGGAGTATAGGCTTAATCATAATATTATCTATCTTCTTGCAGGAGATCAATCCCTCAAGTACTTTGAGGACCCTTAAAACTCTATTGCAGACACTCTTGTTTATAATAGGGCTCAGTATGGGTTATAGCTCTGAATCTGCCAGTCCAATAAAAAAAATCATGCATTAAGTACATTCACTGTCAAAGCACTGTGATATGTGCTGAGAACACAGAGTAAAAAAGGTTCCTTCCCTCAAGGAGATTACATTCTACTAAGAACATATGTTATAGGTAAGTGGGGCTAACAGCTAAGAGAATAGTGTTAGGCTTCTTGTTGGTTGTGATACTTGAGCTGAACTTTGAAGAAAAGGTTTAGGTGAGGAAGAAGTGTGATTTGATCATGAAAGATAGATTTGAAGACAGAGGTGGGAGTTAATGCCAAGTTAGGGTAACAGTTAGGGTAGGTAGACCATTTTGACTAGAAAATAAAGTCTGTGATGTAAAATTAAAATTTAGTAAATGACCTTGGGTGTAGCTAGATGGTTCAGTGGGCTTGGGGTTAGGAAAACCTGAGTTCAAAAACCTGGCTTTATACTTATTAGCTGCATGATCCTGGGCAAGTCACAACCTCTTTTTAATCAACCAGAAAAGGAAATGGCAGACTCACTGCAGTGTCTTTGCCAAGAAAATCCTTTGGACAGTATGGTCCTTGGGCTCATGAAGACTTGGATATGATTGAATGACTGAACAACAACCAAGCCTAGAAAAGCAGGCTAGCTCTAGTCTGTGAGGGGCTTTAAATGTTAAGTCAAGGAATTTCTATTTTACCCTAAACACAATAGGAAACAAGTGACTGTGGTAAATTTTGTACTTTAGGAGGATCTGTGACCCTAGGCAAGTCACTTAATCTCTGCTTTCCTCAATTTCCTCATTTGTAAAATGGGGTTAATAATAACACCTACCTCTCAGGTGTATATGAAAGAATATTTGTAGAGTGCTTAGCCCAATGCCTGGCACATAAGTAAGTGGCACAATATAAGTGTTAGCTACTATTATTTTTCTTTTTCCAACTCTGACAGACCACTGTTCTGAGTTTCTGAGTAAATTAACCTCAGTGGAGAGGTATCATCTGGGAGGACTCAAGAGACCCGAGTCGTTCTAGTTTCACCTCAGATGCTCAATAATTTTGGAAACTCTTGAAAAGTTATTTACCATCTGTGGCCCTCAGTGTCCTCATTTGACAAATGAGAGGGTTGGTCTCAATGATTTTTAAGGTACTGCCAGCTCTCTCTATCTCAGATGAAGATCTCTGCCCCTGTGGTTTCCTATTGGTTTTGCAAGAGTTACTGTAGGTTTTGAGAGACCAACTCCCAAACTGACTTCTAAGGAGCAGTTTTTACCCTGGGAACTTCTGGCTTCATACCTCCAGAACATCATGACTACCTTTTGGAAGAATGCGATGTAAGTATTACCACATTTCTCCCCATTATGTAATCATGTTATAGATTATGTAACCCCTTACATGTGTTCTGATAGTAAATAGAATGACTGAAGAAAAGAGCTAGGATTTCCAATTAGCTTCACTTTAATCAAGCTGTGAATTCCGAAGGGAATATCCTGGCATGCGTGTTTGCCAAGATCCATGCAGTCAATCACCATGGGCGCTTTTGGGAGAGGGGAAAAAAAACAGACTGTCATAAGATTTATTTGTGATAAAAAAAATGGCACTTCCTGAAATCTCACTGACCAAAGTGCTTATTGAAAAATGGGTCATGATACTTCTGTTTTTTAAAACTTGATTTTGAAAATGACCCGGGAATTAGCATGCTTCGTTATTTTAATACCTAACGCTGGAGCGTGTTCAGGGACTATTAATAGAAGTTAGTAACCTTGAAGATTTTAAAAACATTGGCTTTCCATAACTGCATTTTTATAGCTTGGAGAGATGACTAATGACACTTCGACTAAATGCCCCTTTCTTTGTCAATTATACCTGTTACTTTACTTACTTTGCTGTGAGTTTTCTTCAGCAGAAAAAGTATTTTTTAAGGTCACTTGTTTCTCTTTCTATGGCTAAAGATACTTTTGCTATTTTTTTTTCTTGCTGACATCTGCACAGGTTCTCAGAGTGCCCTCAAACACCGTATGCTCTGTTTGAAAGCTGCAGATTATTTTCCCCTTAGGATCTATGCATTTATTTCTCTGGTCTTGTAATTGACTTTAAAACGCACATTTACTTGTGCTAATAAAATTTTCTTCCAACTCGATGTTTTCCTGCATTACATCATATCATTAAGCACTTGAATCCCTGAGCTTGAGTTTTCCCCAAGGATTATGGGAAATTTGTGGCTGGCTCCATGAAGTGAGCTATTATTCTGCACAGGGTTTAAAAATAATTGTACAAAACCACGGAAACAGCTTGCAAGTGACTTAGACCAAATATACAAGTTTTCCTCCCGTGTCAAGGAGACTGCTTACTATAAGGAGAAATATGAAAATTTTGAATTGGGGGGTTGGTGTGAGGGTAGAGGAAATTGTTTGAGCATTGATTTATTCCTCTGTGGATATGAAAGGGAAAAAAAATGGAAAATATCTAGGAGAGACAGAAAAGGGAGGATATTTTATTGTTTTCTGTCCTAATGCAGAATGGCCAGGGTAAGAGAAGCTTGAAAATAAGTTATAATTTGCAAAAGGATAGATTGTAATATGTTATTGCTTCTCTGGCTTGTAGATTAAGTGTTTGAATGGCTCTTTTGGCTATCTTTCTAAAGACCAAAAACTGTAATCAGAACATGCTTCCTATCACGTGGTACTTTTGATCAGGGCTACATATTCTGAACAATAAAACTTATCATGAAGGCATAGTTAATTAAGAGAAAGATTAGAAGTAGAAATATTTTTCTACTTGCTGTATATTTTAAAAAAATGATTCTTTATTAAAATAGGTGAACTTAAATGCCAACAAATATTTTTTTAATGATAATATGGATACAGTAAACTAGGTGGCATAATGAATAGAGCTTTGGGCTTGGATTCAGGAAGATGAGTCTTCCTGAGTTCAAATATGGACTCAGACATTTAATAATTGTATGCCTATGCAAGTCTTTTAACCTTGCTTGCCTCAGTTTCCTTTTCTGTAAAATGAGCTAGAGAAGAAATGGCAAATCACTTCAGTAATTTTACCAAGAAAATTCCAAATAGGGTCATGAAGAGTCAGATTTACCAAAATGACTGAATACAAACATTATTAAAGGAAGGAAAGTTTAAGGTATTGTTTTGGTACTAAATTGTTTTTTTTTTAATTTTTTCCTTCTGTCTTAGAATTGATATGAAGTACCAGTTCCAAGGCAGAAGAGTGGTAAAGGGTAGGTATTTGAGGTTAAGTGACTCGCTCAGATTCTCATAGCTAGAACGTGTTTGAGGCCAGTTATGAACCCAGGTCCTCCTGATTCCAGACCTGGTGCACTACCCACTGAGCCACCTAGCTGCCCTGAAAACTGAGGTTTTAAACACCAACTCTAACATTTACTATTTGTATGACCTTGGACAAGTCATGCCACCTCTGGGTCTAGACTCACTTTATACTGGTCAAAGTAGACAATTATTCACATAAAAATGCCTGGAAGCTATGACTTTGGGCCTGAAATTGATCTCAATATGAAAAAATATACCATATAGTAGGCAACTTGACATAACCCATCAAAGGCACCCACTTTTCCATGGGAACTTACCAAGAAGCTTTGGTCAAGAATTCATATTGATTTTCAAACCCATTTCAGGGAAAGGACTTCTTAATTGTGGTGGACTCCTAAAATAGCTCAAAGTGCTCCATTAGGAGGCTTCTCAAATTTCTGTTACAATAATTGCAGCTGCACTTTGATCCAACACAGATCACCATATATTTTCCTATCTGACAATGAGTCTGTATTGCCAGTGTTCAAATGAAGGAACTTGAGCAGTCTCACTCGTGCCTCAATACTCTCAAGCCAATGGTCTCAGACTGACTGGACAATACAAATCATCGAGTATATTCCAGGAAGTGGACTGTTATGAAGGAAGAATTCAGAGGAGCCACAGCACTCAGTGTGTTTCTTTATGTTTAATGGGAGTGAACAACACTGAATTATTAATGGGGGTGAGCACAGAATCACAAGATTTTTGAGTTGGAATAGATCATGTTAGTTATTAAGTTAAACCCCTCTCCCTGCCCTCCCCCTACCACACAAGAATTCCATCTCCAGCACAACTGACTGGTGGTCATCCACCTTTTACTTGAAGAACCCATTACCTCCAGGAGCACTTCTGGACAGTTCTCTTTGGCATGAAGATTTTCCCGATAGGTATGGAAACATCAAGCTTAAATCTGCCTCTTTGAAGCATCCACCTGTTGTCCCTAGTTCTATCTCTGAGGATCAAACAGAATAAGTCTAAACTCTCTTCTACGTGAGAGCTCTTCACTAGCCTGGAAATAATTATCATAGTCCCTCCATCCCCCAGTCCAAAGCTCAACCTCCCCAGTTCCTTTAGCTGATCCTTTTATGGAAGGAACTCAGGGCACTTCTGCATCCTTGTTGCTCTCCTCAATGTCTTCATGTCTTAAGGTTTGTTTCTTCTGTTTTTATTTCAACTACTACTATTTTATCAGTGCTACTGCATTTGTCCTTTCTCTTCAATTCTTTTAAACCAACAGTTAGACTTTATTGGGAATTATAGATTAAATGGGTCCATATGGTCTCTTTTCTTTGCAACTGAGGTCATAGAGATGCTCTTATATAATGTACAGAATAAAGAAGAGCAAAAGCGATATCATCACATCTATCAACTATGAAACAGCTTCCTTCAAGGCTATCTGACAATAGCAGCAACAGCATCAGAGATGTTCTCTCTACAGCTATCTAGCATTGACCTTTCAGCAACACTACCTGAGGACTCACTAGAACCATGAGGTGCAAGAATAATGATTCTTCCTTGGATACTACAAATGCTGAAGTGGAATCACCTGCTATTTCCACACCCACTAGAATAACACAAAGGCAGCCTCACACATGAGTACTTTCCTCTTTGATGGCTAAAAGGTTTTGTCCACAGAGATGGTGAATAGGGTTTTATGCAGATCTAAGGCACAAACTCAATCATTTTATTTCCTTTGAGTTTCTGAGCATTTCTACTTTTCTTGTTACTAGGCAGATATGCTCAGATTGTTAATTAGTTTGACAGAAACACACCATAGGAGAAATGGTGGCAGTTTATGTCCTGGGTGATTGATTGGCTGAAAGCATTATAGTTCACCTGGTGCATTTTTGCTGACTCCTAGCATGATAGGCAGCATTAGAATACAGAGGTATAAAATACAGTCAGAAAGAGAAGAAGAGGAAAGCAGATTAAAAAAGATTTTTATGTTGCCATTGCAGTGACCCTATTTCTTCAGCAGAGCCCTGATCTCACAGATGTTGATGCTTCTTTTATTGAGTCAGATCTCTAAACATCCGTGCCTTCTTATTCCATGCAATTCTTATTCCATGCAATTCTTATCCATATATCTTCCCATAAACCTTTGATGAGGATCATTTGAATATCCTAGAGGGTTCCCTCTAGGTGTAGATTCCAAACTATCACTTGGACTATTTACCAATATCTCTACTTCTTACAATATGATCATCTCACCTCCTTTGCTAATCACACATTTTTGAATGCTACCTTTTACACAACTTCTTGTATGCAAATTATCATTAGCATGATGTGCCAGGCTGTTAATATTCACTATGCACATACCTTTTAGGATCATCTGCAAATCAGAAACATCATAATCTCTACTAAATCACATTCAAGTTCTTTATAAAATTTCATTACTTCTTCCTCCTCTAGAGAAGTTGGTACATAACCTGCATTTATCACCATATGCTCTACAGGAAGAGGTGACCAAGTATCCTATAAATGGTGTTTCTTATTGCTCTTGATTGATCAGTTGGAAACACAAAACAAAATTGCTCTAGGTTCTTTATTTGAGTTTCTAAGTAGAATATGTCAGCCAAGCTTGCATTTACCTGGAAACCTCCTAATGTCTGCTCATTGTATGACTTGCTAGAATGTCTATTTTTATTTATTTCAGGTGATAAATTGTATATTATTTACTCCGATGAATCCATAATTTTATCAATGTGGGTACTTTTCATTCATGTAGAACATAATCCATGGATGTTTTTTCTTCCTGTGCCATTTTTACCTTCTCTTTCTTAAACTAATGAAAACTCATTTATAAAGTGCTTACTATGTGCAAACACTGAACTGGGGATAGAAATAGAAAAACAGACAATACTTGTTCTCCAGGAGCTTGTGTTTTAATGGGGTAAGCAATATTTAAATGAAGTTTCAGTTGTAAGTCATATGGAAAAGTATCTTGGTCCTTGGGGGTGGCAGCAAAGCAGATAGTAATGCAACTCTAATGCTATTTCCACCACTAAAACCAAATTTTTTTTCCTAATATTGAACCATAACATAGTGCCAAAGACTCGGTGGCAAGAATTTTCTTTTCCAGATCTTCAGTAGCTATAGCTACTGAGAAGGTGGAGGCTTATAACCCTTTGGTAGGAGTTAATCAGTAGTTGGTATTGGTTGATATGAGGGTGGTGGGACTTCTGTCCGCAGAGGTTTCTCCCCTCAAAACTGGCTGCCCTGAAGGTCTTCCTTTGTTTTAAAAAATATTTTGTGGATATCAGTAGAGCTCTTAGGCTGTCTGTTTATTATCTTTATTATAATAGCTAGTATTTATATAGTGCTTTAATGCTTGCAAAGCACTTTACAAATATTTTATTCTCACAACAGCTTTTGGGAGGTAGATGCTATTATAATCCCCATTTTATAGATGATAAAACTGAGGCAGACAGAATTAAGTAACTTACCCAAGGTTACATAGTTAATCAATGTTTGAGTTTCAGATGTGAACTCAGGTCTTCTTGTCTCTAAGCCCAGCTTTCTATTCATTGCACCACCTAGTTGCCTCTTATCCCTTACTTTAGCTTCATCATTGATGTAGATGTAGAAAAGGGAAGTAGTTCCCTTTTCAGTTATGGATGTTTTTGATGATAGGTTTTATTTTGTTATTGTTCAGTTATTTCAGTCTTGTCTGACTCTTTGTGACCCCATTTGGGGTTTTCTTGGCAAAGATACTGGAATACCTTACAATTTCCTTCTCCAACTCATTTTATAAAGAAACTGAGGCAAACAAGGTTAAGTGACTTGCCTAAGTTTACTCAGCTAGTAAGCGTTTGAGGTCAGATTTGAACTCAGAAAGATGAGTCTTCCTGACTTCAGGCCCGGTGCTCTATTCACTGCAATACTTGGCTTACTTTTTTAAAAATGTTACTTCCTGAATAAAAGTCATCATCAATAATACATTTGAGCCTCCCTTTACCTTCCATGAATTTTCCATTGTTTTTGGAGTTAATGACTGTTTATGCTTCATCCACAGTAGTACATCATTGGTAATTTTTTAGTCAATAGACTTTGCAATAGCAAGCATTTTGGGATTAGTGAAAGCACTGCATTAATTCTATTTATCCTATAATTAATTTACATTTGTAATTTTACTATGATCTAGATCATTGCCTCTGGAGTACTGCTTCATAATCCACAATGTTTCCCATTTTTACTAAGCAATAAAGTGACTTGGAAGATTTGTACTTTGGTTTGTTCCAAGATAGTAATACTACATGTAGTTGGAGATTGCAGACATGGGATCGTGGAGCCCGGGATGGCATGGTGAGATAGAATCAAAGTTGTTTATTTTTGCCAACAACATAATGAGATAGGATCACTTAATCCCATGAAAGCTATTGTACAATGAATGAATGTCATGGGGCAGAGTCTTTGGCCTATTCTCTATGTCTGTGGGCCATAGTCCTGGCCTGAAATATTGGGAACCCTTTCAAAAGAAGATCTCAGTAGGGCATACTCAGCCTTGGAGATAATGAAAATACAGCAGGCCAGACAGCCAGAAAGATCAAATTGGGACCATTTGTATAGTGAATTTTCAGTTGTAAGCTAAACGCTACATGAAATCTGAAGTTCAACCCTTTCAGAGTTTCCTTTTCCTAAATGCTCCCTTAAAGAAAAATAATTTTTCAAGACTCAGTCTATGATCTTTCTAAATGAATAAAGAGGACATATTCCTCAGAAAAAATACAACAGTCAAAAATGTCATTTACTGTCTCATTTTCTCTATTATGTTATAGAAAAGTAAGTATTTGATGGGAAAGAGTATCTTCTGTAGCAATTTCTTTGTTGTGTGATACCTTGCACCCTTTAAATCAAAGTGTACTTTATTCTTTTTAAAAGTAGAATGTGATTATGTGCTATCAAGAACTACAGAAAGATTTTCTATTTCATACCTAGCCCTAGTGTGTTGACTTTTTAAACCCTAAATTTCAGTGTTTCTTTTTTTAAAGGAAATAATGCCTAACAGTTCTTTGGAGATAGTAGACCCTGGACAAAAAAAATGGTAATTGATGAATGAATTCATAACCAAGAATTCTCTTCTTTATCAGTATGAGCTGCTGGTGGGGGACTCTCCTACTCTCAATCCCACTTCACTTACCTACAATGAAATCATTAAAAAGAGCAAAAAAAATCATAGAAGCTGAGGTGTGGAAGGGACTTTTGTAGTAACATAATCGAAATTCTTCTACAATTCAAGAATTACCTTATATGTATATTTATATTTAATTCTTACTTTCCATCTTAGAATCACTATTAAGTATTGATTCCAAGGGAGAAGAATGGCAAGAAATGTGTTCTTCATCTACTTTGTTTTTTCCCAATGTATATAGCTAAACTAATACTTTTTTCTTTTTTCTTCTTAAACCCTAACTTTTTGTCCTAATAGCAACTCTAAGACAGAAGAGCAAGGGCTCAGCAGTTGGGTTTAGGTGGCTTGTCCAGATTCACATAGCTAGAAAGTGACTGAGGTTAAATTTGAATCCAGGTCCTCCTAACTCTAGATCTGGTACCCTATCTACAGTGCCACCTACCTGCCCCTTATAATATTCATTAGTGATAGTCAGGAACCTCTAGTTGAATACATCCAGTGATAAAGAATTTGATAATCACTCTATTATGCTAGATGACTTCAATTATAAAAAAGTTATTTATGATGAGCCAGTATATCTGCTTTTATGAAAATTCCATCGATTCTAGTACTTCTTTCTGAAGCTAGAAAACTTAAAAATTGTAGCCAAAGTGAAAAGAAAACAACTTTGTGGCACTTTGCAATTAGATCTCCTAAGTTTACCATAGTAGAGTCTGGACCACATTAATTAATCCGACTAATATTTGCTTATTTATTCATTTAATTTTCTTTGTCATTTCAATACCTTCCCTAACAATTAGATCTGCTTTGTGGAAAAGAGTAACAATTATTTAAGAATATTTAATGACCAATTCTGACAATATGTACAAATATTCTGACCTAGTAGTATCTCTGCTTTGATTGAAATGTATGCTTCATTAACTATCTCTGAGAATTCTATTCAGACTAAATTTCTCGGTTTGATTTCCTTTTAATGATCTATTTGTTTACGTTATTATAGTCATTGTTTATGTTGGTTTCTTGGTTCTGTTTATTTTGCTCTCCATCAGTTTATACAAATCTCCCTATCTTTCTCTGAATTTATTATGTCTGTCATTTTTATATATTTCATGACATTCAAATATCTTAATTTTTCTGTCATTATTTTTGGCATATGTTGTATCTTTGTTTCTATTTGGTTTCTTTGGAGGATATATTCAGTAGTGTGATTATTGTCTTTGCCAAAATGCAGGGACAATTTAATTAACTTGCATAATTTCTAATTAAAAGCCAGAACACTTAAATTATTTCCATTTGATTAATAGTATATTAACATTACTGCCTTCCCATGGTCCCTTTAACTGAGATTTTTTCCATCTTTGCCAATTTGCATGTTATGCAGTGAAACACCAGAATTCTTTTAATTTGTAGTATTACTATTAGTGATTTCATTTTCAGCCAGGATTTGTCAGTTGCTTATTATGTGCCAGGCACTGTACTAAGTACAGAGAGAAAAGTGAAACATTACCTAACCTGAAGGAGTTTATATTCTAACCAGGAGGAGATACATACACACAGAACATTTACAAAATTAATACAAAGTAGCTTGGATATGTGGTACACTAAGCACCTGGAGGGATTAGGGAAGGTTTTGTGAAGAAGTTGGACCTTCAGCTGAATCTTGAAGGAAACCAAATATTCTAAGAGGCAGAAGAAAGAGTGAATGCTATCCAGGCATGGAAAACAACCAATGCAAAGGCATAGAAATGACAGATAGAATGTTACGTGTAGGGAATGTCTAGTAGGTCAGCATGACTTTATTATAAATTGGGAAGAAGGGAGTCAAGTGGAAGATGCCCAGAAGGGTAAGAAGCAGTCAGGTTGTGAAGAACTTCAAATGTCACATAGAGGAGTTCTCACTTTATCCTTAAGGTAGTAGGGAGCCAATGAGGGTTTTTTTTAAAGGGGCAGGGATCAGACCTGTGTTTTAGGAATATCACTTTGGCACCTGTGTGACAAATAAATTGGAATTAGGGTTATGTTCGAGACAGGGTAATGGAATAAAAGGCTACCTGTGATTTCTCAGGTGAGAAGTTATAAGGGACTAAATTATGGTGTAATAAATGGAGAGCAGGACTATATATTTGGAGAGTTGTGAAGATAAAAATGGCAAGATTTGGGACTGATTAGATATGTGGGATGAGTGAGATTTAGAATTTAAGGATAACACAAAAGTTATGAACTTGGATGACTGGAAAGATGGTGACAATAGATATTGACAATAGATAAAGAAGTTTGGAAAAGGGATTAATTTGATGTATTCAGGAAAATAATGACTGCTATTTTGGACATGTTGCATTTGAAATGTATATGGGATATCTAGTTTTGAACATATTCTCATGCCATCATTTATGGTTTGTAATTCTCATAATAAAAACCATTTGTATACTTTGACCACTTACATCTTAGGCAATGGCTTCTGGTTTTTTATTTGTGCCAATTTCCTATATGTTTTAGATCTCAGAGTTTTATCAGAGCCAGGATGTAATTTCTCCACTATTATTTCTCTTCTAAGTCTTCATTGATTTTATTAATTCAAAATCATCATATATTTTATGTAGTCAAAATTAGGCATTTTACTTATTTCCTTCAATATTTATTAAGAATTCTCATTCTAGCTATACTTTTAAAAAGCGCCTATTTTTTTTCTCTTCAAAAAACTTTCTTATGTGTGCCTGTGCCCTTTTATTTTCAGGTTATATTATCTATTTCAAGCTCATTGTGGCATATGGTGTAAGATGTTTATTTAAACCTAATTCTGCTAAGTTACTTTCTAGTTTTCTCATAATTTTATGAAAAAAGTATGACATCTTTTCCATGGTAATTTGTGTTTTTAAGTTTTTACAAAAATATATTGTTGGATTTAATTGCTTTTTTTTGAACTATGATGTTTCACTAATACCAAATAGTTTCTTGATTACTGTTTTTTAAGAAGGTTGGGATTTGATAATTCTATATTCAATCACTGGTATTTATTTTTTCCCTTGAGATTTTAATCCTTTCATTTTTCCAAATGAATTTTGTTATTTTGTCTTGTTCCATAAAGTATTCTCTAAGTAATTTGATATAGAAACACATTGTAAACTAATTTAGGTAATATTTTTGTTTTTATCATGTTGGCCTGGTAAATTTGGGGCCTGAAGCAATGAATTTCTCAGGTATTATTTAAATACCCTTTTATTTCTCTAATATTGTATTATAGTTGCATTTACTTAAATCTTGAGTGTCTTGGTAGGTTAAACTATAAATGTTATATTCATTTTGTAGTTACTTTTAATGTTATTTCTCTTAATATTTCTTCCTGGTTATTGTTAGTAATATATAGAAATAGAAAGATTTTTGAGAGGGAATGTGAGATTTTTTTGGGGGGATTTCTTTATTCCACCACTTTGCAGAAGCTATCAGTTATTTCAATTATTATCTTCACTGATTTTCTGAGGTTTGTCTAAGAACACCATCATGTTTTCAGAAAAGGATAATTTTGTTTTCTCTTTGTCCATAGATACCTTTAGTTTGATTCTTTTGCTTTTATGCTATAAACTAGCATTTCTAGATCTGTGTAAAAAATATAGGCAGACAAGAGAATATCCTTGCTTTAATCCTTGTTTGTAGTTGAAAAGTTTCTACTCTTTCCTCATTAGAAGCAATACTAGTTCTTTAAAAATTTTATATCACATTGAAGGAGGATTGTGCCTGTGCCTTTTAGACTTCTTTATATAAATTAGTGCTGTACTTTGTCAAAGGCTCTTTCAGTATCTATTAAAAAAAACCCAAACCTTATGGTTTTACTATTTTGATTTTTTTATAGAATCCATTATGCTAATTAGTTTTCTAAAGCTGAACTATCTTTAAAACTCTAATATGAATCTATATTGTTGTGAGTTATTTTCTGGATATATTATACCTTCAAGGTATAATATTAAACATATTTTTCATCAATATTCATTAGTGAAATTTGAATATGTTCTTGTTCTGTTTTCTCTCTCCAGTGATCACATTTATCTAATCAAAAGAATTTTGTAGGATGCCAATCAATAGAGGAAGCTATGGCTCACTAGTTGAGAGTACTGGGCCTGGAGTCAGAAAGATATGAATTCAAATCCAGCCTCAGTCCCTGACTCTGGATAAATCTTTTAAACTCTGATTGCCTTCTAAAAAAGATCCACTAGAGAATGAAATGTCAAACCTCTCCAGTATCCTTGCCAAGAAAACTGCATGGATAGCTTTGACCCATGGGATCACTAAAAGTCAGACATGACTGGACAACAATAATATCAATTTTCAATTTGGAGAAAATAAATTTTTAAACTTCAGACATTGATTGTCTTTACATGTTAAGTATAATATACTTGTACTACTGGATTTATGTATGTTGTGAGCCTTTAGTAGAATGTATGTTCTTTCAAGGCAGGGACTTTACATTTTTCTCTCTTCTACTGATTTTTTTACACAAAATCTATACAACCTATATTTTTTTCTCTTTGGAAATTTCTTTTCTGTTTCCTTGATTTACTTTCCTAAGATTGAGTAGACTGAAATATTTATTTCTTGTTTTGTTAGTTTGGAGTAGTTTATATTTTTGTAGATATTCATCCATTTCCTTTGAATTGCTTTGCTGCTATATGACTATATAGACTTTTCTAAAAAAATTTTTTTTGCTTCCTTTCTAGGGATGCATAGGGAAAAATGAACCTTGTTCATTTTTATTTTGGTAATTTGGTTCTCCTATTTCTTTTTCTTGATTAAGTTAAGTAGGTTTATTGATTCTGCTAGTCTTTTAAAAAATCCAATTTTTTTTCAGTCTACAATCTATTTCAAGTCTCTGTTTTCTCTAATTTTCAAGACTTGTTCATTTGTGCTTTTTTATTGTTGGTAATTTGTTCATTTTCAGGTCTTAAATTTCATGGTCAGTTAATTGATCCTTTCTCCCTACTTTGTTAATATGGTTTTTTAGAGATTTGTTTTTCTCTGAGGACTGCTTTAACCCTTCAAGTTTCAGTATGCTGTTTCGCTGTTACCATTTTAAACATAAGCAGTTATAGTTTCTTTGATCCATTCATTATTCAAAGTGTCATTATTTATTCTCCATTTAGGTCTATATCTTGCTCACATTTTGTTATTCATTGTATATCAACAAACATTTATTAAGTAACTATTATAGATGAAGAGAGGCAGTGTTGAGTAGTGGGTAGAAGACTGGCCTTAGAGTTAGGGAGAGTTGGTGTGATTTCTATGGCTGATGCCTCCTAACTTGTAAATGTCTAGGCATGCCATTTAACCTCTCAATAAAGTTGGTTGATGAGAGTAGGCAGTTAGGATCAATGTAGATGACTTGTGTTAGGACAGCCTTTTCAAACGTCTAAACAGCTATGTTGTTGTGGAGCTTGGAGGTATTATGACCATAATTTCATTGTTTGGTTGCAGAGTTTAAAAAGAAGGTAGGAAGTTATTTGTTCTGGTCTAGAGCCTTGGTTCCATTGATCCAAAAAGGGAAGAGGTAGCCTGTTCTAGTCTGGAAGCCTAATGAAAAAGCAGGACATGGTTTGTCCTAGACCAGAACACTCTCCCCTTTACCCTCATCAGAGTAGGGTCTAGTTATACTGGGTTGAGGAAGGAGGAAGTTGCAATTTGTCCCACCTGGAAGCTCCAGAAGTAAGACAATCAGATGATTTGGTTTTATCATAAAGTGACAAGGCGATTTTGAAATTCTCTGGTTAATTTAGGCATCTAAGCAAGCTACCCCATTAAATGGAAGCTTCTCTTTGGGTTGGAATGATTTGGATGGGTTGCTGTCAAGGATTTGATTTGATTAATGCCTTTCATCTTTCAATTGCTGAGGAACATTCGTAAGGAATCCTTGGAAAATGCTTGTGTGAGAGTCAGAAGCCCCAGCTTACAGTTCCTACTCTGCCAGAATTAGAAATGTGAGTTTAGACCAATTGGTGAATCAATAAACATTTATTAAACACCT
Organism: Gracilinanus agilis; assembly: GCF_016433145.1. Lineage (NCBI taxonomy): Eukaryota > Metazoa > Chordata > Mammalia > Didelphimorphia > Didelphidae > Gracilinanus > Gracilinanus agilis. The sequence goes on along the minus strand of NC_058131.1, from coordinate 607,148,107 downwards.
ACTACGACCAAAGCAAGCTGCATGCTAGGAACCAGATGGAAGAGTAAAGGACACTCAACTCAATACAAACTCTCAATACAAACACATAGAAATAGAAAATAAAGCCCCTCAAAATAAAGGAAAGCAGTAGGAACATGTCTTACTGGATTGAGAAAGGAGAGTAACCCAGCAAGTGCTTCACAGGGGAACCAAAAGACCAAGAACTACCCTAAAGCATTTTATGTGGCTATGGCCTGAGGCAACAAAAGGCAGAGGAAGAGCTGCCCAATACACTATCAAACATCCTGAGGCAATAAAACAGCAGTGTGAGGGAGCAGCCTAAAGCCTTGGCCTAAAGTAATGGAAGAGCAAAGTGGAGAACATCCTAATGTACTGCCAAGTGGTATGAGGCAATGAAACAGCAGATGGGGGAACAGACCTAATGCTGCTAAGCCACCTGAAGCAATGAAACAGGACATAGGGAAGGGCCCTACACACTGCCAAGTGACCTGAGGTAATGTGGGAGGCCAATAAGAGAAACAGAGTCTTAAACAGATGAACATCTGAGACTCCTCTTTTGACCCCTTTTGTGGTCCTTGTGATTTCTTGTTGAAATGTATTGTGACCTTATTGAAAAGCTTTATGTTCCCATCAAACCTGAATTTAAAGGGTTAACACTTTTAACACAGTAAGGAATGCTGCTGCCTGTTATAGCCAAGGCCAAGATACTCCCCAACTTGGCTTTCTGATAAGAACCTAGTCAAAATTCAGCCTTGGCCTTGGTCTATTCTGAAGCCAATGTTTTGTGTTTTAACTTCTGCGCATCTGCAAAGTTTCGGGGGGGAGGTTCTTTTGTGTGAAATGAGTCTTGAAACATATATAATAAACTCCATGCTCCTGGAGCCAGAGCTGGAAGCATGAAGTAAAAGACATTTCCCTTGTCCTGTCCTTATTTCCTTATCAACTAAACTGTCATCAGATTATCAGAGATGATAAAGAGATCTCCACAAGGTAAGGAAAGGGCAGAGATGAGAATGACCATAAGCAACAGCAGCGTGGGAGAGCACACCAATATCAGCTCTTCATGCTTCCATGTGGACTGATGCAATGAAACAGCAAAGTAGGGGGCAAGCAGAAGAGACAACAGGGAAAATGACAACAGAGGGAGCAGATCCGGCTGGAAAAACAGCTCCAAATTTCTCCCCAAGAAGTCATCCAGCCACTCTCAAAATGCATACTGAAGGACCCAAAGACCTCTGGGCTTACCTCAAGTACCAGAGAAGCCTACATTTCAAGCTTGGAATAGTGCTCCAAAGGAACTCTTGGAAGAACTTGATAATAAGCTAAAAATTAAATTATAAAAGAAATTATAGAAAGATGCAACAACTTGGAAACTAAAGTGGGCAAAATGGAAATGGAGGCTAAAAAAAGCACTGAAGAAAACAACTTCCTAACAACTAGAATGGTTCAAATAGAAAAGGAACACAAAAATCTAAGGAAGAAAATAACTCTTTAACAATTAGAATTGAGCAATGGAAAGTCATGTCTCCATAAGACATTATGAAATAATAAGGCAAAATCAAAAGAATAAAACTATAGAAGAAAATCTGAAATACCTCACTGGAAAAACAACTGACTTAGAAAATAGATCCAGAAGAGACTAAAAATCATTAGAATACCTGAAACTATGATTTTAAAAAGTCTGGGCTCCATATTATAAGAAATCGTCAGGGGAAACTGTCCTAATATCCTCAACAAATGAAGAAAATAGAAATGGAAATATTCTACAGTAAATAATTTAAATATCATTAAACCAGTCAGGATTACACAAGATCTGGTAACTTTTATATTAAAGGACTAGAAAGTATAGAATATGATATTCTACAAGGCAAAGGACTTAGGTCTACAACCAAGAATCACATACCCAACAAAACTGAGAATAATCTTCCAAGGGAAAAATTATATTCAATAAAGTAGAGGATGTCCAGGGCATTTTTTAAAAACCCTTAACTTCTGCGTATTGGCTCCTTGGTGGAAGAGTAGTAAGAGTAGGCAAGGGGGGTCAAGTGACTTGACCAGGGTCACACAGTTGGGAAGTGTCTGAGGCTGGATTTGAACCTAGGACCTCCCATCTCTAGGCCTGACTCTCAATCCACTGAGCTACCCAGCTTCCCCCTTGTCCAGGCATTTCTGACAAAAACAAAAACAAAAACCAGAGTTGAAAAGAAAATTTGATGACCAAATTTGACAATCCAGAGAAATTTAAAAGTATAAACAGAAAAGTATAAATTTGAAGGTTGAATTAAAAACATTCATACTTGGGAAAGTGACAATTAAAATACTTAAGATGATTATAATATTTGAGATACTTAAGGTATTTAAGATACCTAAATTACTTATGATATTTAAGAACTTCATCACTGTTAGTATACACATTTTACTTATCACAGTTAGAAACGGTATACATAGAGAAAAGGAAGTAAGCAGAATAGGATGGGTTAATAGCAAAATAAATGAAATGATGGGAAAGAACATATGGGAAGCAGAGAAAAGGAGAAAGAGAAGGGGGCAAACTCTCTCTCTTAAAGAGGTGCTTAAGAGTCAGTATAGTCAAGGAGAAAATGGAGTGTATGGCAGGCAAAACTTGAACTTTACTCTATTAAATATTAACTCAAAATGAGAATAATACCCAGACTCAGTCAGCTATAGAAACTTACCTTACTCTATAGGGAAGTAAGAAGGAAAGGAAAATAAGGCAAGGCGGGGGAATGAATGAAAAGAAGGGCAAACTAGGGGAGGCAGTGATTGGAAGCAAAATATTTATGAATAGGGAAAGACTGAAAGAAGAGAGAAAAAAGAGTAAGCAAGGGGAAAATAATGTAGGATGAAACACCCGATTAATAATTATAATTGTGAATGTGAACAGGATGAACTCACCTATAAAATGGAAAAGGATAGCAGCCTGCACTGAAAACCAAAATCTCATAATATGCTATCTACAATAAACACTTTTAAAGTCAAGAGACACATACAAATAATGACTGGAGCAGAATCTTTTATGCATCAGCTTAAGTAAAAAAAGTGGGAGTAGAAATCATGCTCTCAGCAAAACAAAAGTAAAAATTGATCTAATCAATAGTTAAGGAAGTAAATTATATCTTGATAAAGGGTACCATAGGCAATGAAACAATATTAATACGAAATATATATGCACCAAATGGCATAGTATCCAAAGTCTTAAAGAGAATTTATATGAGTTAGAGGAGGAAATAGACAATAAAATGCTATTTGTCAGGGACCTCAATCTTTCCCTCTCAAAAGTAAAAGAATACAACCAAAAATAAATAAGAAAGGAGTTAAGGAGCTAAATAAAACTTTAGAAAAGTTAGATATGATGGGCCTCTGGAGAAAACAATTGGAATAGAAAGGAATATACCTTTTTCTTGGCAGTACAGGACATTTTCACAAAAATTAACCATATAATAGGACATAAACCCCTCACATCCAAATGTAGAAAAGCAGAAATATTAAATACATCCTTTTCAGACCATAATGTAATAAAAATTCTATTCAACAAAAAGCAGCAGAAAGACTAAAAAATAATTGAAAATTAAATAATCTTATCCTAGAGAATGAATAGTTCAAAGAACAAATCATAGAAACAATCAGTAATTTTATTAAAGAGAATGACAACAAGGAGACAGTATACCCAATTTATGAGATGAAGTTAGGGTAAAGCTGTAGTCAGGGGAAAAGCTGTATCTCTAAATGTTTATATAAACAGAATGGAGAAAAAGCAGGTCAATGAATTGGTCATGCAACTAAAACAACAACTAGAAAAAAAATGAAATATTCAATTAATCATCAAATTGAAAATCCTAAAAATAAAGGAGAGAGAAATAGATGCCTACTATGTGCCAGGCATTGTGCTAGCACAGTAGCATTCACTCAATCTCTTTGGAATTTTTTCCTGATTTGCAACTCAACAGAATGGTTGAAAGAATGGCACATGAAAGTCCATTGTGTGAAGTAAAGGACTATTTCCATTAAGTGACTCATACGCCTCTTTTACACATTTTTTTGGATTATTACATTAGAGCACTGCTCTTCCTTCAACCCAATGTTCATTTCAGAATAGCCTTTTCCTGTTTCAGAGCAAGGGAACTAGGAGGGCAGAGCTCAAAGGGGCTTAGTCATATCCTATTAATTATTATAAGCTTCTCTGGCATTTACATCTCTTCTTAATCTATTCCCAACTTACCTTTCTAGTCTTCTTCTCCATTACTTCCCTACCTGTACTCTGTGATCCAACCATATTGACCTAATTGCTCTTCCCTATACAATAAGGTTTCGTTTCCCATCTCTGGCCCTTTGTATTATCTGTTCCTGTGTTGGGTATGGGGGAAGAACCAGCACCTCTGGTGTGATGCCTTGCCAAGTCTTTTTTCAGCAGTACTCATCCACTTTTGGTATTGGTTACTCATTTCTCACCTAGGCTCTAAGAAGCAGTAGCATGCACAGCAGCCATGCCCTGGTAAAACTCCACAGATAAGCTAAACTAAGTAGAGACCGTAAACCTGTCAGTGCCTTAGGGTGTTATCTATCCCACTCTGGTGAAGATTTCTCTTTGATGGAATGGACAGACCAGAACAATTCATTTCAGTGTCCATGAAGGCAGCTGAAGCAGTTGCTACATGGATCACTAAGAGCCAGGTCAGACATCGAAGATGCCCTCTTATCCCAGGCCATCACTACTCATCCTGACTTTTGTAGTGCTAGTAGACTTCAATGACTTTGGATGAAAGAGTGAGGCGGATGGCTATGTGTAACTGTGTCTCACTTAAATCCAGTTCACGTGTGAGTCAAGACATTACTCTGTGATGCCATTATTCCTTTTCAAAAAGGGAGGCTAAGCAATGATATCCTTATGTGTGCATATGTTATGTGTATACTTTTATATATGCACATATTGTTCCCCTCATTAGGATGTAAACTCCTTGAGGGCAATTTATTTTGTCTTTTTATCTTCAGTACTTAGCATAATAAGTTAAATCATATTAAATCATTTGATCCTTACCACAAGCCTGGGGCTAAGTGACTTGTCCAGGGTCATATTATAGTAAGACATAAGATTCAAACTGACTATGTTTGTTCTTCTGACTATATTCCTGACTATGTTTGTTCTTCATCCACTGTGCCTCCTTAACTGCCTTGATAAATGTTTATTATTTGATCTAGTCTAAACTTATTATTTTAGAGATGGGGGATAGGTAAGGAGAAAGAGAGAGACTAAAGGAAGAAAGACTTAGTAGTTCTTAGACCCTGGAAAAAAGATAGTCATATGACCAAATAAAACGGTCCTTTTCATTATTAATGAATGAACTAATCAACTAAATTATTAAATAATAAAGACAAATATTTATAGCTCTGTACTTCAAAAATGAATTCCAACATGCTATGCCCATAATTTCTTATGCGTTATTTCTTTATGTCCTTGTTCTTTTTAAAAGCTATATAAATATGTGTCCAGACTTATCCATAACTGAATTAGTGCTAAAATAAAACCAAAGTGGGTAGAAGTTAGGATTGAGACCCCCTCTTTTGGTCCAAGGCTATCACAGGGCTTGGCTCAGTGCCTGTTACTAGAAAAAGACTCCCTATTTTAAAGCTGGCTTTCTTCATGATGCTTCCAGCAGAAAGTGAAAACCCAGTGAGGATGGTGTAGACTTCATGCATTTTTGATTGTCTTTCCCTCCAGTGGTAGAGTTTAAATTTCATTTTATATTTATTCAGAAACACCATAGTTAATTGAAAAAGAATCAATATTCAGTCTTGTTGAGGCATTTTTCATCCTTTTAAAATGCTGACAGAAAATTTTATTTCTGGATTGAAAACTGGGGCTATGCATGAGGTTGGGTGAATTCTAAGAGGTTTATCAGTGAATGCTACCCTCAATATTGCAGGGATCAGTAGCTTGTAGAAGAGAGGAGATGCATGGCTTGTTTCTTCTTTTGGGCATCACTTTAGGCTACTGAGAATACATGTATGCCCTCAGGTGCTAAAGGGATGCACATGATTTCTGTGAATGAATTTTTATTTCATCTGGAGGGAAAACCAGTAGTTAGGCATGAGAGGGCTGGCACAATCAAGAGGACAGTCTAACCACAGGTAGAATCTAGCTGGTAAAAGGGGCAGTCCTTTTGTTTTAAGAACAAAGTAATCAGTGCAATAAACATCATAGATAGAGTTTCATTTTCTTCTGAATGGCCATTTAAGCTCCTTTCATCTTGTAAAATAAACTGTACACCTTGTGGAAAATTTAATTAAATTCAGCAAATATTGGAAGTGGTTATACTACATGCCAGGATCTGGCAGAAGACCATGAGGTAAAAATCAGGAGGGATAGTAATTGCTGTTGGGAGAAATCATGCCCTCCTATGAATATGCCAGATCCCTTAACCCATATGCAGGCACCCCTGGGGTAACATCCTGTTTGCCCTCGACTAGTTACAACTCTGCCTTTGGAGCACTATATTAGATATAAAAGGACTTTGATTCAAATTCGGACTTGCTACTTATTAGCTGTGTTAAATTGGGCACTTCATATAGCTGAGCCTCATTTTTCTCATCTGCAAAATGGTGGTTTGGGCTGGATGATTTCTAAGGTCCCTTCTAGCTAAAAAAGCCATAGTATTCTAGAATAATTCTCTTGGTAAAGAATTTTAAAGAAATAAGAGTCCATTAAGGAAATGAAAATTTAGTAATCACTATTTGGAGTTATCAGCCTTCAATCATCACTGAAGTCGCTGATTTTTTGGACAGATTCATCCTGTTTCCTCTTGTTGAGTCCACTGTTTAGGCTCTACTCCCACTTCCTTCCTTGTCATAAGGTCATGGTTTCTCAGGAGTGAAACCCAGCTATGTATGCATTAAGCGTTGACCTCACTCAGTAAGGGGCAGCACTTTTTTCTTGGATTTTATTTCCATCTGGCAGTTGTCTGTGCTTTGAATGTTTAATGTAAGTGAATGATTAGTCCTGGGCCCACAGCCCTATGAGAACTATCTCATTATGCCTCAGTTGCATAGATGGAAGGGCAATATAGTAGAAAGATCACTTGACAAGGAGTCAGAAGACCTGTGGTCAAGTCCTGACTCGGACTTTAACTTACTATATGACCTTAAGTGGATTTTTTCTCTCTCAAGTTTCCTCATCTGTAAAATAAAGGGGTTGTAGTAGATCAGAGGTTCCTAACCTGGGATCTATGAACTTAGCTCAAATATTTTGATAACTGCATTTCAATATAATTGGTTTCCCTTGCAATCCAATATATTTGTATGAATTTAAAAACACGATTCTGAGAAGAGACCAGCCTGGCAAAAAGCATCCACGACACAGAAAGATTAAGAAACTCTGGACTAAATGGTCTCAAAGGTCCCTTCTAGCTCTAACATTCTATGTTCTAAGATTTCTTCCAGCTTTGTTCTAAGCTTCCTCCCAGTTTTGTCATTCTCAGAGCCTTCCATTTATTCTTAATACTGGCTGTCTTCATTTGTGAAAACAAATAAATATAAGGGGTCATAGAAAAAGACATTCAGAAAATCCTGGACTTCTTGGATTTAATGAGTGGAGTGGAATTCCTGATTGTAATATAGTAAGTAGGCTGTTAACCTGCAATCTTTGAATCAGAAGCCCTTATTCGTGGTGGATTTATCACTTTCTGATCCTTTACAATTGTACTTGTCAGAAGTAGAATTCTCTGAAACAGTATGAAAAATGCTACAGTCCCGTGCTAGCTTATAAAAACAGAAAGGTTCTGGCACAAAAAGACCTGTCATCATCATTTCCCTCATGTTACAAATCCTCATTTTACCCCATCTGCTTATTGCTCTAGACAGACAGGCATGCGGAGCTGCCAAGTGAGAAAACTTCTTTGTTTCCTAAGGTAGGGACTTAAGAAAGGGGGTGGGAGCTCGCTTCTGAATGTTGCCCAAAGTCTTTCCACATTGCTAATTTCCTAACAAACAGATATCAATGAATTACCAGATGCTGAATGCATTTTGACATACAGATATGTAAACAAAGTTAACCGTGACCCCTGAGGCTAGCTCATTCATTTCATGTCTTGGAATGGCCCGTGTTTCTTCATTGCGGTTAATTAGACTCTACAGGGGGAAGACACAGAAAGCTCATTTTGGTGAGAAGAGCTACATTATGAAGTTAGAGACCATGTAGTCTCTGGGTTTTAACATGATGTCAATTTTCTATGAATTACAAATGGCAGTTTCCATGGGCACCAGAAACCAAACAAGAAAGAAATCTGTGCAGGATGGTGATGTCAGAAACCAAGGGATTAAAGCCACCTAGGAAAAGAGCTGCAAGAATGTGGATGAGACACAGCAAAAACCTGTGAGGGCCTGGAATCCGCATTTGCTGGATTCTAGGAGGTCAGCTGAATGCCCCTAGGCAGGCCACAACAAGTGTGCATTGGAAGCACATCTGTTAACCAAGGCCAGAAAGAGTATGGTGGTGCATTTCCCGCTCCTCCTGACCCACCTCTCCAATTTTAAAAGCAAAGTAAAGAGTGTAATAAACATCGTAGATGAAGTTTCATTTTCTTCAATGGTCACTTCAAGCTCCTTTCATCTTGTAAAATAAAGTGTATGCTTTGTGCAAAATTTAATTAAATCAGCAAATAATTGACTGAGAGTTTACTATGCACTAGGTCCTCTGCAAGGTTCTAGAAATTTAGCTGTGAATAAGGTTTTATCCTGAAATGGATTAGGAAGCAAAAGACAATAAGAGAGAGATCATAGATTCGATTCCAATCCCAGAAATCCTCTAGTCAGGCTCCTCTTTATTTTTCAGATAAGAACCCTGAGGACCAGAGAGATTAAGTGATTATTTTCCCATAGGTCATAAATGTAGGAAATGTCAGAAGAAGCTGCTCTGATTTGAACACAGATCTTTTGATTTTAGATTGAGCAAATCTTGCTATCCTATCTCATCTCAGAGGGCTCTTTTGAAGCTCGCATGAGATTATATAAAATATTTGCAACCACAAACCTTTACATTGTGGGTTGTGATGATGATTATAATAATAATAATGATAATCCAGAGGAATTTATCATCTGAGTGGGGAAATGTCTACTCTTCAAATAAGCATAATTCTACTATGTTGACATATAACTTTGAGAGCATGCTACAAATTGTTGTCCATCTTTTAAACTGAATTAAATTTGTCACCTGCTCAGACCTGGATAGATTTTATATTTATCTGCCACAGGTCTATGGATGAGGTGAATTTGCAAAAGGGTCTCAGAATGATAACAAAAGCTAAAAGAAAATTGGTGGTTGAATTAGACACATGGTAATAATTTAATGAAGTTGAGAACCAGACCTGACAATGTCATTATTCTCTATGTAAATAGTTATTTGAGGTCAGTTTACCAGGATTGGGTAGCAAAGCAAATGAGTCAATATAAGGGTGATCAGCAGCAGTGAATGGCTGCATGCATGAATGAATGAATGAGTGGGAGGAGAGGAGGCAAGCAAAATATAGGAAGAGGGTAAAGGGAAGAAAAACTGAATGCATTCTGGACTCCTTTGCTCACACCCTCTTCTGGGAGGTGTTGCGTCTACTCCTACACACCCACAGCTGTTTCTCAGCCAGAGAATGGTAGCAAGTGGGAGCTGTCCATCACAGAAGCTCATTCAAGGCAAAAGCAGTTGGCCTTAGTTCCAGGGAACAGGTGCTCAAAGGACCTGCCACTTCAAGAAGAGGTAGGCAGACCTAATTTTCTAGATGGGTCAGATTGTACAGAGGATGCTTTTTATAAGTTCAAATGTACTTGAATCACCAGTTTCTTAATATTCTGCTAGGACTGTAACCATGCCTCCTGATCAGATACTGGATCCAACCACAATCATGTTTTTGACTTGGTCTTGTGAGTTCCAGATTAATTTCCTGCCTTTAATATCTACTTCCTTCTCTATGTGATAATTTCCTCTGTTGCTTCAAATAATTCCCTTCTTACTTTTGACCTCTCCTTAACCGAAATATTAGTTCTGCAGATTGTGTTGCTCAGATTAGGTGGGGCTGCTGACCTAGCGATATGTACTATGGATACCTCTAGGAAATAGCCTCTGACCAGCCCTGTTCCTGGCTATATCCCTAGAGAGGTCCAGGGAGTGGGCACAGCAAGGATTGGGACCAGGAGATGTTGGTAAATGTTTAACAACCAGGCTGAAGGGAGGGAGGAAACAATAAAAATATTTAAAGTAGAATCTGCATTAATACTTTCTGAAATCTAGACAATCAATACATCAAACCTTGGTTTGAAGTGATTGCCTATTTCTGAGATGTAAATATAGTCACACTGAAAAAATTAACAATGGTGTATGCAAGTCATTTAAAGGTTAGCTCCAGCACTCTTCTGATTTGGGACTTGGAATCATGTTAGGTCATAGGATCTAATCATGAACTCATAGGAACTGGACATATACAGTGGGAAGGGACCATAGAGTGTATCTAGTCTAACTCCTTCATTTTGTATATATAAAAAACTGAGACCCAGAGAATTAAGGTGATTTGCCTCATGCCTTATAGGTACTGAGACAGGAGTTGAACCTAGGTCCTCTGCCTCCAAATCCTTCATTCTCTCCATTATATCATTCCAGCTCTCCAAAAGAATATTATTCTTAATTTTACAGAGTAGGATACCAGAAGTCAGAGAATGAGAGATGCTGCCCCTAGCCCAGGGCAGAAATTAGAACCCTGAATCTTCTGACTGTAAGTCCAGTATCGTTTTCACCACACTATGCCATGTGAGTTTGAGTAAGTCACTCAGGCTCTCTGATTCTCAGTTTCTTCTTTTCTTTTTTTTTTTTTTAACATTTACTAATATTTTTTTTTAGAAAAGTTAACATGGTTACATGATTCATGCTCTTACTTTCCCCTTCACCCCTGACCTCCCCGCCCAAGCCAATGCGCATTTCCACTGGTTTTAACATGTGTCATTGATCAAGACCTACTTCCAAATTGTTGATAGTTGAATTGGTGTGATCATTGTGAGTCTACATCCCCAATCATGTCCGCCTTAACCCGTGTGTTCAAGCAGTTGCTTTTCTTCTGTGTTTCCTCTCCTGTAGTTCTTCCTCTGAATGTGGGTAGCACCTTTACCATAAATCCCTCAGAATTGTCCTGGGTCATTGCATTGCTGCTGGTACAGAAGTCCATTACATTAGATTTTACCACAGTGTATCAGTCTCTGTGTACAATGTTCTTTTGGCTTTGCTCCTTTTGCTCTGCATCAATTCCTGGAGGTCTTTCCAGTTCACATGGAATTCCTCCAGTTTATTATTCCTTTGAGCGCAATAGTATTCCATCACCAGCATATACCACAATTTGTTCAGCCATTCCCCAATAGAAGGGCATCCCCTCATTTTCCAGTTTTTTGCCTCCACAAAAAGTGCGGCTATAAATATTTTTGTACAAGTCTGTTTATCTATGATCTCTTTGGGGTACAAACCCAATAATGGTATGGCTGGATCAAAGGGCAGGTATTCTTTCATAGCCCTTTGAGCATAATTCCAAATTGCCAGCCAGAATGGTTGGATCAGTTCACAACTCCACCAGCAATGCATTAATGTCCCAATTTTGCCACATCCCCTCCAACATTCATTACTCTCCCCTGCTGTCATTTTAGCCAATCTGTTAGGTGTGAGGTGATACCTCAGAATTGTTTTGATTTGCATTTCTCTAATTATTAGAGATTTAGAACACTTTCTCATGTGCTTATTGATACTTTTGATTTCTTTATCTGAAAATTGTCTATTCATGTCCCTTGCCAATTTATCAATTGGGGAATGGCTTGATTTTTTATACAATTGATTTAACTCCTTGTATATTTGAGTAATTAGACCCCTGTCAGAGTTTTTTCTTATAAAGATTTTTTCCCAATTTGTTGTTTCCCTTCTGATTTTGGCTGCATTGTTTTTGTTTGTACAAAAGCCTTTTAATTTAATATAATCAAAATCATTTATTTTACATTTTGTAATTTTCTCTAACTCTTGCTTGGTTTTAAAATCTTTCCTTTCCCAGAGATCTGACAAGTATACTGTTCTGCACCTTTCTCATTTTAGTTTCTTCTTTTATAAAATGAGAAAGGTGCAGACTAGATGACATCCTAGAATCTTCCAAATTCTATGGTTGTGATCCTCTCAACACATTCATTAGAAGAAGAGATCATTCTGGTCTGTAATCAGAGAAGGCTCAGCCAAAAAGGCAGTGGCCATGTTGGTATACTTAACTCTACTCTGGATTTTCAACTAAGAGGCTTCTGTTGTGTGGGCTTCATTAAGTCTGGTCCATGTGGTAATATCTCAGTTAATGAAAGACCAAAAGCAAGATATAGGACATCTGGAGCAGAAGGGTCAATTGTCATGAGATATGAAGGTAACAGAGGCAGGAGGTTGTATTGAGATCCCCCAAAATAAATATTAAACTTATTTTACAAAAAGTAGTTTTTATATATACATATAATTTCATTAATTCCTTTTTATTTGTTTGTTATAGTAAAGTTCCCACTTATCTTTCTCCCATCCTGCCCTCCTCATAATTCAGAAGGTATCGTCTAACCAAAAAATGTATATAGAAAACTATGTCTTGCTTGTTTCTATTCATCAGTTCTTTCTCTGAAGGTGTACACACACAAATTATCCCTCAAAAATAGTTGTGAGCTACATATTATTATTTTCTCCATTTTATAGATGAGGAATCTAAGGCTTAGGTCTCCCCCAGGAGCATATAACTAGTGAGAGTTTGAGGTCTATACTCGGAAGCCCCAGCATTCCAATTCGAAAAACAGTCAGAAAACTCAACCAAGGTCTGCCAAAAAAATCAGAGATCAGCTTGTCCATAAGCTTATGCTACATTTTATGAAGTCTGACTCTTTTATCATAGAACGTGTGGAAGTATACTTTTGAATTTGGGCATCCGGTGCTAACTCCAATCTCTTGTTGCTCTGAATGAGCTTCACTGTAGACAGCTCCATTCTACTGTTACCATTTCTGTGTTTGTAGCAAAAGACATGAGAATCTGCGGAAGTTTGAAGAGGAGGTAGGACAGTACCAGTGGGTGGAAATTAGGTAGAAGAGCATTCCAGGCAGAGGAAAAATATGTGAGCAACTTCACAGAGGAGGGAATGAGAGCACGAAGTTTAAGAATGATTCAATATCTTTCAGTAGTTGTAAAGATTATATCATTTATATATTTTTACAAAGAAAGGGGGGAAGAAATACAATGTTTTGTTTTGTCTGGGGAGAACAAATTGGCTTCTGTAGCTTTACATGCAGGTCTATTGTCTTCTCCTTATGTTTTCTTGGTGAGATCCAGGCCAGGTTAGAGAAACTGTTGGAGGGAAGATGGGCCACAGCTGCTTAACAGGTGTATGTCTCAGCCTGAGGCTAAGGAGTGAGGAAGAATAAAAGACAAAGCCGAGAGATTATTAGGGGTAGACAAACAGACCCATCTAGAAGAAGGCACAGTTGGAAGCAGGACTCATCAGTTTATAGATCAATGAAGTGGAACAAATCAGATGGGCGGAAACCAGGTACAGGAATGGAATAGACTGAGGAGAGTGATTGAATCACTCAAGCTCTTGCCTGCAGGGATATATTTTCTGCTAGGTTGATGTTCTGGCCACACACCATATCTGTGTTCTGATGCAGAGAAGTTGTTTCTGTTCCCTTGTGGTCCCGGCACTTCCTGACACCTAGATATTTCTCAGCTCATTAGTCTCTCCATCAGAGATTGAGACAGAGCTAACAGAATAAGGAGGGGATGCAATTTAAAACAGCTAACATAGTTATTGGTTTGTAGTGGCCAGGAAGGAGGCAGAAGTTGTTTGCAAAGATAAGAGCCAGTCTGGTATAGTAACAAGAGGACCAGAGACCAGTGTTCAAGTTCTGACTCAATCACAGGATAAGAGTTTTAGAGTCTGATGGGATCTCTCTGCCAACTAGTGTAACACACATCTGTGGCATCTCAGATAGGTGCTCATCCAACTTTTACTTGGAAATTACTTCCTGAGGCAACTAATTCCACATTTAGATTGCTAGTAGCAAGCAAGTTTTTCCTTACATGAAAACTGAATTTACCTCCTAAGATTTTAACCCAATGCTTCTGCTCTTTGGAACCAAAGCAAACAAGTCCAATTCTTTACCCACAATATAGACAAGAAGAAGCAGCAGCACCTACTTTGTGCCAGGCTCTGTGTTAGGCACTGGGAATGCAAAGCCAAAAAAATGAAAAAAAAAGTTTCTGCTAGAAATATTCATTCTATCAGGTGAAATCTTTATGATAAATATATTAAGTAGCAAGTGTATCTAATATAGTATAGGCTTATAAGATATGATGTTACTTATAATAAATAAATGAAATATTATAATAAATAATAAATGGTTAGTAAACACAAAATATTATGAAGTGAATTAAAGGTAATTTTGGGGTAGGAGAAAGCATTGCCATCAGGAAAGGCCTTATGTAGAATAACAAGCTTAACTTTGAAGGAACATAAGGACTCTGAGGTAGGGGAGAGGAAGGGAATGTTTCAAAGTCATGAAACTCAGCTGTATGCAAAGATACAGAGATGGGTGATAGAATGTTACATATGAGGAACCTGAGGAAGTAGATGAGTTGGGCTGGAATGTCAAGCATGCGAAGTGGGGAATAATGTATAGACAAGGGAATCTTCGGGGGTTAAATTAGAACAGATCATGAAGAACCTTAAATGTAAAAAAAAAGAAAAGAGTTTATATTTGATCCCAGAATTAAGAGAATGTCATTGAAGCTTCTTCAGACTGAAAGTGATATCATCAGATTTGTGTCTTAGGAATGTCATTTTGGCAGCTGTATAGAGAATGTCAGTCAGTCAATCAGTATTTATTAGGTCTGTAACTATGTTCCAGGAATTTAACTAAGCCCCAGGGTTAAAGAGAAAGGAAAAATCATAGTCCGCGATCTCAAGGACCTCGTATTTTAAAGCAGGAGACAACATGCAAGCAATGATGAACATACAAGACATATATGATGTAAATGGGAGCTGATCTCAGAGGAAAAGCCCTAGAAAAGGACAGAGGAACTAGAAAGGTCTCTTGCAGAAGGTGAAGGTGGTATGGTGGGATCTGAGTGGCTTCTTAAAGGAAACTAGGGAAGCTAGAAGGCTGAGATAAGGGGGGAGAGAATTTCAGGTACTAAGTAGTCAGTGGTGGCCTTTATAGAAATGAACAGATTTGAAGAAAGGATAAATTTGGGTGGGAAAAGATGAGGAATTCTGTTTTGAATATGAGGTGCCTTCAGGACATCCAGTTCAAAGTATCTAATGGGCTGATAATGAAGGATAGGATAGTAGCTTGGGAAAGAGGTTAGATCTAGATGTATTGATCTGGGAGTCACCAGTGCAGAGGTTATAATTGACTCTATGGGAATCAGTAAGGTAAGAGAGTCAGATAGACAGACAGAGATAGAGACAGACATACACAGGAAGACAGAAAAAGAAAAAGGAGAGAGAAAAGAAAGAGTAAAAAAAGAGGAGAGACAGACACACACACACACACACAGAATGTAGAAGGTCCAAGGTAGAGTCACATGACAACCACATGACAGTTTTTTGTATAGTTTTTAATCTTCCTTATTCCTAGCTGAACACCTTCAGGTTTTTCATTCAGTTCCCATATAGCACAATCTTGATGCCCTCCAAGTTTTCCTCCTTTGGATACCCTGGAACTCATAAATGTCCTCCCTAATAGTTGGTGTTCATAAAAACAATACTTCTAGGTGCCATTTGACTGGAGCATAGCAGGACTATCACCTCCTTATTTCTGGAAGCCGTGATTCTCTTCATAAAACCTAAAAAGTACATCACCTATTTTGGATGCTGTTATCTATCACACTGTTGACTCAGATGTCCACTGTGTCATTTGAAATTGTAAGCCCTGAAAGTCTACAACTCCCAGGGCTCCCTGCTACAACTTTCCCTGACAACTCCTGCTTCCTTTGTGGGAGGTGTCAGAGAAAGTATAAAAGAGAAAGTTTTGGTGCCTTTTCCCCTTTCTTCCTACCTCCTAGTTTTCCCTAGACCTTCCCTTTCCTAACCTAAATAAAACCTAGCTATTCAAAACCCTAAAGTTGCTCTCTGATCATTTATTGGAGCCCCTGAAGGGCTCTGATCAATTTCCCCCGCTGGGGCTACCTTCCTTTCCCTTTTTCTCCCTTCCTCTCCCTTCCTCTCCCCTTTCTCCCATTCCTCCAATCCTCCTACCTTCATCCCTTCACTTCCCCCCCACACCACCAAAGTCTCTAAATGCTTTTTCAAAAGAACTATTTCCATTTATTATTCCCTCATACTGAACCTGACTTGAGTCCTCAATTTGCTTCTTCTTCTTCTTTTTTTTTTTTTTTTTTTTTTTTTTTTTTGCTTAGATGTTCTTTAAGGTCATTTACAACTCTATAATACTTTTAGTTTCTCAACAGATTTCACTTATCCATTACAACAGTTAACCAAAGATTGCCTATAGTTTTGTCCTGTTCTGGGTTCTGTGAAGATCTATGCACATAGATATGTTAACTCCTCTTAAATCTTTTGCCAGCAATCATCTTTTCATTAGTCAGATGAGTAAGTATGTATATTTTACAAATATATATTTATAAATATATATTTATTTAGTATATATATTTAGGTATATATATTTTTTGAAACCCTTACTTTATACTGTGTATTGCTTCCAAGGCAGAAGAGCAGTAAGGCTAGACAATGGGGCTTAAGTGACTTGCCCAGGGTCACACAGCTAGGAAGTAGCTGAGGCCAGATATGAATCTAAGTCATCCTGTCTCTAGGTCTGACTGTCAGTTTGATGAACCACCTAGCTGCCTCTGAAGGTGTTTTTCAAAACCATCTGACTAAATGATAAGACCTTGAAATGAATGCTTTGGTGGTATTTTCATATAAATTTTAGCATTTGCAAAAACCCTGAACAGAGGTAATAAGAAATGCAGAATCCAAGATGAATCAGTCTGTAGACAGTAGAGCTGGAACTTGAGCTCCAGTCTTTTGTCCATCAGACCATTAACTTCTTTAGAGTATGGACTGTCTCTTGCCTTTCTTTGTGTCCCCAGTGATTACCACAGTACTAGATGCTAGATGACTGAATTACTAAGACCAATGCTTTTTCCAGTATATTTTTTATGAAGGAAAAGCTCAGAAAACAAATTATTTCTAATAGTTTCAAGAAAGAGAATGGTAGCAAAAGCACTGAATTAGATTGTCAGATATAATTCTGGGTAAAATTGAATCCAGACCATGTTGTTGCTGTTCAATCATTTCAGTCGTTTCTGACTCTTGATGACCTGTTTGGGGTTTTCTTGGTGAAGATACTGGAGTGGTATGCCATTTCCTTCTCCTGCTCATTTTAGAGATGAGGAAATTGAGGCAAACAGGGTTAAGCGACTTGCTCAAGTTCAAACACCTAGTAAATATCTTAAGGCCAGATTTGAACTTAGGAAGAGGAGTCTTCCTGATGCAAGGTCCAACACTCTATCCACTACATCATCTAGCTGCCTAAACCTACATGACCACAAAAGCCCTGCACTAACGATGAAAACTCCCTGCCATGCATACTTTAATTAACCCCCATGGGGTAAATACATGCCTTGGGGACCAGGCTGGATACTTGCCATCTTTCCTTCCTTCCTTCCCCTTCTTTTCTTCCTTCCTTCCTTTCTTCCTTCCTTCCCTCCTTTCTTCCTTCCTCTTCTTTTTTTCCTTCCTTCCTTCCTTCCTTCCTTCCTTCCTTCCTTCCTTCCTTCCTTCCTTCCTTCCTTCTTTCCTTTCCTGATCTGGCATGATTTGTTCCTCTTTAGGATTCTTATCCCCATTTCCCCCAAGAAGATTCCCAACTCCACTCCACTGTTGATTCCAGATTTACTGCAGACTTTTATTCTTACTTCAGCTCAGAATTCTGGAACTCAAGGGTCCATTAATCTTATCCTCTCCAGTAACAGTGATTAAAGGTGTGCACTAACATTTTCAGTCTCTTCTCATTTTTTTAAAGTAATTTGGCTAGAAATGGTTCTAGGATGTCACCATCCTGTTATTATCTGTTTATATTCAATGATCTCTGGACTATCATGCAGATGGATTTTTATAATTGAATAATAAAAGTATGGGATGTAAATTCCTATTGTGTAGGCTCACTGAAAGCATATCAGGTACAAATCCAGTAATAAGCAAAATGACGCAGATAATATTCATATTATCTTGTTACATAGTTTTGAATCTCTCTTCTTTCTCTTTCTTCTTTTTTATTCTGAGACCAAATGGCCATCAGAAACTCAAGCAGGATATTGTTTGAGATGTTAATTATGTAGAAAGCATTGGTCTTTTGCTAGAATTCAAATCATTGATCAACATTCTTCATTTGAATCCTGTTCTTACCTTGATGTCTGAAGATCTGGATAGAAATTCTAGTGCTGATGTTTCCTTGACTGAACCACAATTTCTTTGGACCTCAGCTTTCTCATTTTCATGAAAAGGGTGGCAATATTGGCACTTACTGATGTCAGTGTATTATGAGGAAATACAAGTGAGCTGTTACTATTATTAGGCATCAGATAGCTTCAATATGAAATTTTATTATTCCCTCAGGAATATTGCAAACTTCTGATCAAATGGGCACCCCCCAAATTGCAAACTGTTCATCCCATCAAATAATGTACTTAAACATTAATACTTTCTATAGAATAAAAAGTGGTGACTGGAGAAAGAGGCTTGGCATTTAGCAGGACTTTGAGATGGCATTGCTCTTGGACAGAGTGTAAATATGAGAGGCAATGCAGAGTAGTGGATAGAGAACTGGCTTTAGAATCATGAAAAACTACTTCAAAGGATGACCTCTGATATACTGACTCTGAGACCCTAGTCAAGTCCCTTAACTTTTCATCATTCCAGACAACTCTCAAGGACCCCGAGATTTAGTATAGGTGTTGATGAAGAAGAAGTTCTTTACCAGGAGCTTCCTATGTTGATGAATAGATCAGAGATCCAGGAAAAGAATAACAAAAACAGAATGTAAAATTAGAGTATTATCCGTGGGGTATGAGGCCTCTAAGGTAACATTTAGAACATTTGAAGGACTAGCTCACTACAGTTTAAAATAAATAGGAGTGGACCCAGGGGAGCCAAGGAATAAAAAATGTCTATGAATTTTTCCATTATTGAAATGGTATTGAACTGGCAAGGAACAACCATTATATTCTAGTTAGTTCTTTCTTGATCTATACCCTGAAATTACCAGGTGAATGATAGTGCCTTGGATCATGGGGCCCTGGCCAAGTGATCATCATACTCTTTTCCAGTTGTGAATAATTAAGATGTGATTGAAGCTCTCACACATATGAATAGTGCAGTAGCATTGGAAGAGCAATGGTTCTGGAGTCAGAGGTTATGGGTTCAAATTCTGTCTCATAAATCTATTGACTGAATGTTCTTGGGCAAATTATTTAACCTTTCTGGACTTTGGTTTCCTCATTTTTAAAGGGAGTTGGGCTCCAGTGCTTTCAAAGCTATTCCTATGTTTATTCTATGTGATTAATATCCATACCCTTTTAAGTTTATGAATATACTAAATATAAAAGTGTGTTTATTGAATATAATCATGTAAATAACCAACTACAAATCATTTAATTTTACATAAAAAACTAAAAGGAAAATTTTGAATAATATTTAAAAAAATAGTGACATCTAGTTACCACCTGATCACCATTTTCATTCACTATTTGTTCTATTTATTTCAACTTTTCATGTAGAGGGAATTCTCCAAACTAAAAGAGACTTCTCTGCCTTCAGATCCTCCGATTGCTACATGGACTTAAGTCTGAGGACACTGATTGGGCTTTGGTGCTAGTCTTTTTTATGTGTTAAAAATGTTATTGACTTTATTTTAATTACTAGGATTCTATTTGAGTTTTCTAGCTCTTCTTTTGCTCTGATGAAGCTTCTTAAGTGTTTATTTTATGGTCAGTGTACAAAGGACTTTCTGTAATCACCCCACACGAAAAAATTCATCACTATATTTGATACCATATCCCCTTTTGTCTTGGAATCATCTAAGATTATTGTCATTTATTTTAATTAAATCTGGCATAACCAGAGTCTGTCATCAGGCTCACAAATTCCCCTTGTATCTCCTTTCTGATGAGTTGAGCTTCTAAATTTTGTGATTTTCCCCATTTGATTTTTGCTTTTTTTTTTTTCAACTGAATTTTTAGTAGAACTTTTTCTTAAAGGGACTATTTTTAAATAAAAAGTGAAAATAGTATAATTTTTAAAAATTCACAATAACGAGGACAATTGTTATTCAACAAATTCATGTGTAGAACTATCTCTCTGGGCTTACTTTGCCTACTCCTTCTCTGCAACTCCCCCTCCCTCCTGCAACTTAGATCCTCCAGAGACCATCTAACTTCTCCCCTCAGAATTCTAGGGATAATTTGGAGGGGTTGGGGGATTTCTTTAATGCTATTGCTTAAAAGCCCCCATTCAGTCAGTTCCTTCCTTTGATTATCAATTAAATTTCCAGAGTTAATTAGTTCTTAGAAAGGGATATTTACTAAACTAATACAACGAGAATAATTAGTAGAAAAGCATTCTTCCAAAAGTTTGGGATATACTCTTTCATTTAGATTGTCAGATTTATTGGCATATAGTTGGGCAAAATAACTCCTAATAATTGCTTTAATTTTCTCTTCATTGATTGTGTTTGCCCTTTAAATTTTTGATATTGATAATTTGATTTTCTTCTTTTTTTCAAAATCAAATTAACCAATGATTTATCTGTGTTATTGTTTTTTGGCCAGCTCCTTTGATTTTCAGGATTACTGATTTGGTGTTAATTGGGGGTTTTAAATGTCTTTTTCTAGTTTTTTTTTTAATTGCATGCCCAATTCATTGATATTCTTTCTCTATTTTATTGATGTGAGCATTTAGATATAAAATTTTTCCTAAGTACTACTTTGATTATATACCCCAAATTTTAGAATATTGTCCCCTTCTTCATTCTCTTTTATGAAATTGTTGATTATTTCTATGATTTGTTTTTTGACTTCATTTTATAAGATAAAATTACTTAGTTTTCAATTAATTTTTAGTGTTTTTTTCCTGCAGCTATTTTTTGAGTATAATTTGTATAGCATTTCCCCCTCTAACGAATTATGCTTACTTTTGCTGGGTAAGTGATTCTTGGTTGAAATTCTAGCTTCTTTACCCTTTGGAATGTCATTCTATGCCCTATAATCCTTTAATATAGAAGCTGATAAATCCTGTGTTATCCTCCATGATATCTGAATTATTTCTTTTTAGCTGCTTGCAATATTTTCTCTTTGACCTGAGAGTTCTGGAATTTGGCTATAATATTCCTAGTAGTTATCCTTTTGAAATTTCTTTCAGGAGGTGATTGGTAGATTCATTCAATTTATATTTTACCCTGTGGTTCTAGAATATCAGGGCAATTTTCTTGATAATTTTTTGAAAGATAATGTCTAAGCCCTTTTTTTTTATCATGGCTTTCAGGTAGTCCAATAATTCTTCGATTATCTGTCCTGGATTAATTTTCAAGATAAGTTGTTTTTTCCAATGAAATATTTCACATTTTCCTTTATTGTTTCATTCTTTTTACTTTGTTTGATTATTTCTTGATGTCTCATTAGTCATGAGCTTCCACTTGCCCAATTCTAATTTTTAGAACATAATTTCTTCAGTGATTCTTTGTACCTCCATTTTTGTCTGACCAATTTTACTTTTTAAAGAATTCTTTTCCTCAGTGAATTTTTGTACCTCCTTTTCGATTCAGCCAATCCTGCCTTTTAAAAATTTCTTCCCTTTAGTGAATTTTTGTATATCCTTTTTCATTTGGCCAATTTTGATTTTTAAGAAGTTCTCTTTCACTAGATTTTTGTGCCTTTTTAACCAATTGATCTATTTTGTTTTTTAAGGTATTAATTTCTCCAGTAATTTTTTGTGCCTACTTTACCAAGCTATTGACTTCATTCATGGTTTTTTTTCCAGTTTTTCTTCTACTCTCTTATTTATTTTTAAAATCCTTTTTGATCTACTCTAGCAACTCTTTTTGGGATTGAGAGCAATTTATAGTTTCCTTAGAGACTTTAGATGTAGCAATATTAACTTTGTTGTGTTCTTGTGAGTTTGCATTTATGTTTTCCTTGTCACCAAAATAACATTCTATGTTAAGGGTTTTTTTTTGTTTGCTCATTTTCCAGCCTTTTTTCTTTCCTTTTAATGTAAAAAAATAACTGTTCAAGTTGGGCTCTGTAACTCTATTGAAGGGAAATCTGTTCCAAGTTTTAGGTTCTTTGTGTAGCTGCCTTCATAGCTAGCCCTGGAGATTTATAAGTTTTGAGTCCTTCTAAAGTACTATGATCTAAGGAGAGGTATGTTTAAGACTCTCTGCCTATACTCTGGTCTGTGAGTAACCACAATCAACCTTTTTCACCTTGGAATTGTGACCAGTTCTATCAGGTCCCCTGTTACCCTGCAACTTCAAATGCTGGTGTGTGCTAATGCTCCTTCTTACCCCAAGATCACAACCTAAGGTTATAACATGGATTTTCATATGGACAAGATTCTTGCACCCAGAACCAGCAAAAGGACCCTTTAATCACTTTTTGAGCAGTTGTGTGACAACCCTCCCCACTCAATCTGTGACTGAGAGCACCAGAAACCTTTACTGCAGATTCAGCTGTCCCCAAGACCTATTGCCACAGTGAAGCCTGTCTTAGAGTACTGCTTTGCACTTCATTCCCAACCTGGTACAATAGATCTTTCATGTTGCCCTTTTAAGTTGTTTTGGGTTAAAAAAACAATTTTACTCAATCTTTTTGTGGTTTATGCCACTCTAAATTTTGTTTTCAGGTCTTATATAATAGTTTTTTTAAAGGATAATTTGGTAGAGATCAAGTGGGTGAAGTTCCACTTTGGTGCTCCCTCTCTGCTGATCTCCAGGGATGAATGCCCTTGTAGAGTCCTGAAGCTACCTTTTCTTGGTAGCTTTAGGATGTCTTAGATCTTGCCATCAGCCCCTGGTGCTCTAGGGATACTGAGGGGAAGTTTACAAGGTCATTCTTCAGTGTAAAAGTGAAGGAGAATCATTTAGGAGGGCAGAGGACAGAGACTGTAAGAGTCAATCTAAGATATCTTAGAATTTCTGTCCTCTGTCCTCCTAGGTAATCCCTTTCAAGGATTTGGCTGACTAGACCTATATGATGGCAGGATTTGAGTTTGATTTTTTAAAAATCCAAGTGACACACAGTGTGACTGATTCTCTTTAGGCAACCATAAAACTTTTCCTGTGTGGGGCCATCTACTTTCATTCAGTTCGTACATGGTTTATACCTTTAATTGATTGATTAAATAGAGCTGTCTGGGAATTTTTTTCATAGAGTTTATATTTTTGAGTGATTGATTTAATAAAGGTGTCTAGGAATTCTTCACAGGTAGTTTATAAATCTTTAGTTGATTTATTGGTCCTGTGACACAATCAAGGAGGCAGGCTTACCTGTTAAAGGTATCAGGTTATAAAGCATCTTATTAGTTATTTTAAATAAATCTGTAGGATCTAAGATGCCACCCTCACACATACCATAGTTTAGAGAGAGGGACAAAACTAATCTGATGGCTGACATATTTGTTTTAATGTTAATGGAGGAATAAACATACTCTTCTAAAGTATGTGATCTTAAATTAAGAATATACTAGAGTTATATTTTTAAATTATAATCCTAGTAGGGAGGGACTCTATTTAATTTTGTGAGTATGTCTACAATAGATGATTTAATTCAGGGAAGTGATAAATATTTAACAACCAACTCTCCAAAACTTTCAAGTTTAATCTGCATTATTAATATTTTCACTATCTCTTTCTTGTATCTAGATCAGCAGTCATCAAATATTTCCTCCCTTCTCCTACTCTGGTTTACCCCATGCAGAAGAGTAGAAAGGGCTAGGCAATGAGGATTATATGACTTGTCTGGGATCACAGTGCCAGAAAGAGTCTGAGGCTAGATTTGAACTCAAGATCTTCCTTCTCTAGGTCTGAATCTCAGTCTATTGAGCCACCCAGCTGCCCCCACCACATGCTTTTGAATGGCCTGCAAGGTAATATTTTGACATTAAAAAAGTTTTAATGTTATTACAAAATTAGAAAGAACAAGTATGGCTCAAAAGAAGAGATAGGAGAGGATACTCCTAATTCACCATTTTACAGAGATAGGAAACCCATAAATACTGCATTTTATACATCTCTGGGGACTTTTTCTTTTTTTCAAGTTTGGTCCTTCCTTCTTTTACTTTTTATATATTTTATTTAAAATTTTATTTTGAATATTTCCCCATAATTACATGTTTCATGTTCTTTCCCTCTTGCCCAAGCCCCTTAAGCCCCCTTAGCCAATGCACAATTCCACTGGGTTTTACATGTATCATTGATTAAGACCTAATTCCATATCTGGGGACCTTTTTAATGTCAGTCATGCTGATTTTTCTTCTTCATTTTCTTTCTTTTTCTAAAAAATACTTGCTAAAAGGGATGATTCTTTGCAAGGGGAAAGGATATTAGGGAAAATTATAATGAAAAAAGAACGATAAAAACTATCTTAAAAAGTTTTGTTGTGTTTTTGAAAATTTTAAACCCATTCTTAGCTTGCAGGGCTGTATAAAAACAGGCAGCAGACTGAATTTGTTTTGTGGGCTGAAGTGGGCCAAAATTTGTCAACCCTTGGTCTGAACAATTAACAAAACAATATATCAAGCTTTGAAATGTAGCAATTCCTGATTTCTAAGGTATAAATGCTTACCTAGAAAATTTATTAATTAGCTATCCCAAGGCTATACAAGCTGGGCTACAGCACACTCCTGGTTTCATTCTATTCTTTTATTCTACAAGTATTAGTTGAATGTGTATAATGTGCTAGCCCTGAGGTGGAGGTTATAGGAGAAAATACATGATCCATTTCCTAAAAGAGGTCACAGTCTAATTAAGACTTATAAACATGAAAGAATTAGAGGACAGTATGAGATAGAACATTTAATCGTGTTAAATAATTTAATTTAATTATGGGCCAAAATTTGTGGTATGGACTACAAGTGATATGGAGGATCAGAAAGAAGAGAAATTGAATGTGGATTGGACTGATCAGGAAAGACTTTCTGGAGGGAGTTGGAATTTGAGTTGGACCTTTAAGAATGAGCAGAGTTTGCAAATTTGGAATGTAGGATTAAGTGAATGTTTCTTTCATCTATGTTATAATCCTTGGCTTCAGATTCCTTCCTTCTCCTACAGTCATGACTGAAAACTCCTATATGAACAATGGCTCACAATTAAGTAGATTAAACAGGAAATAAATACCTTGTTTTGTTTCTAAAGTTTAATGGGTTCATCCATTAATTTACAAATTAAAATAGCTACTGTGTGTAAGGAGGTACTATGCTAGTTTTATTGATGGTGGAATCTGTGACCTCAGCATGTATATTGGATTGAAACATTTTACCATTTGTCTTCTGGCCTAGATCTTGCCCTCTTCACATTGGATCTAGCCTTTTGAATGAACTTCTAATTTCCAAACTTCCTGAACCTATTGAAGGAATTTTAGGATGGGAAAGGAGGGAAAAACTGAGATATTAAAGAGCTTCTATACTGTAATTTAATGACAACATTGATGATATGGAGGCAGAGATTTAAAAAAAATATTATCAGAATTTACCCTTAAATAGGGGTTTATCTTTATTGCATTTTCTTAAAACCCAAGCAAGAGAGAAAGAATTTAAGAACCAGATTTACCTAGCACCTGCATTTTGCTCCAGTTGGTATGTTGAAGGGATAATTTATTTTAAGGGTTCATTTTATAATGTGGTACAACATATCTTCAGAATTTCTAACGCATTTAGTATGGAGCTTTTCTCACCTTGCAGGGTGAATGGCAGGCTACCTTTATATACAGATGTTTCTTTCCCTTGTAAGTAGGTCATATGAAAAGTCATGGACATAAAAATATCCCATTAGGATAGTAACTGGAGTGAGACCATGTTGCATGCATATTTGAAACACCCTGTAAATTTTTCTGCTTAAATGTTTTAAAAATTATTTGTTCTAGAAAAAATATTGTCCCTTGAAGAAAATCAGCTTTAAGGTCTGTATCTGCACAGAAAATTCCTGGTTAATAGAGGGACCATTGTATGCAAATTACTATACAATCTCCCTCCTAATTGTTATATTTTTTAAAAAAATAGCTTTTATTGTATTTTTTCATCATCATAGTTTTTCTCAATGCTACTCTTCCCTCTCTCTGACAATCATATCATATAACCAATATTATTTTTAAAGATCAAAACTGAAGAAGAAAAGGAATAAAAGCAGCATTAATGATAAATAAACAAGAAGTCTGAAAAACCACGTGGAGTGTACCTTTGTTGACCTCCCCCCCTCTGCAAAGGAAGGGGATAGGACTGTCTTTTCATATCCTTTCTTGTGGATTGTGCTTGTTCTTTATAATTTTCCAACATTTACTTTTGAATTTTTAATGAACATTGTTATATTAGTGTACATTTTCTTAGCTTTGTTTATTTTACTCCATCAGTTCATAGAGATCATTCCATGCTTTCCTGTATTCATCACATTCAACATTTCTTATAGTACAGTGATATTCCTAACAACTAGATTTCTGTTCAGAGTTTTCTCCAATTTATTTAAACAGGCTGTTTTAGAGGCAGTGTAATAGAAGACAGTGTCTTCTTGTCATCCTATTTGGTATTAACTTTGCCCTTTACTTGAAGCAATTAAAGATCTGATAGTACATAGAGATCTGAATCAGAAATGATTCCCTCAGTGATAACCAACTGTTTCCAATGTGCTAAGATAGAGTCAATTTCATTTTGTTTGTGCATGATGTTTTTCTATAATTGCCATATTCACCCAAAATTCTTCTTGAAAAAAAAATACTTGATATACAGGCATGAGGCTTCTGAGTAGCCTGTAGGCTCTTAACTTATATTTCTTGACTTCAAACTATACATATTTTTCAACATTGTTTTGCCAATCTTCCCTGTCACTCCTTTGCTTTGAAGACACCAGACATCAATTTAAAGGTCAATTTAATTTGGATCATCTTGTCAGCTTCTTTATAGAGTTTTCTTTGCTTCTCCATCCCTTGCAATTGGTTTTGGCAGATGAGCTACACTGATCTGCATGGGTTTTTTTTTTCTTTTATTCTCATCATAAGCACTGTAAGATGAGATGACCATATCCCTCCTTAACTGATGTTTCTTGCTGATGGACTGAATTCATTTCCTTTATTTACCTCTCAAGAAGAATGGATTAGCCATTCACTATTTGGCCGCAAATCTTCATGTTTTCTGTTTTGTTTAGTGAGAACCTGTCCATAGTGGTAGTATGGTATGGGCAGGGACAGGAAGATCTGAGTTCAAGTCCTTTTTTTTTTTTTTAAAACCCTTAACTTTGGTGTATTGTCTCATAGGTGGAAGAGTGGTAAGGGTAGGCAATGGGGGTCAAGTGACTTGCCCAGGGTCACATAGCTGGGAAGTGGCTGAGGCCGGGTTTGAACCTAGGACCTCGTGTCTCTAGGCCTGGCTCTCAATCCACTGAGCTACCCAGCTGCCCCTCAAGTCCTTTTTTAAAAAAAATTAAATTATTTTTTCCATATTACATATTGTTAAAATTTTCAAAAATTTTTATGACATTTTAAATTCCACCCCCCCTTTCCCAGATAATATGATATAGATTGTACATCTGTCATGCAATACATATTTCCAAGGTCATCATGTTGTGAAAAAAGGCACATATCACATTAGAGAAAAATTCATAGAGGAAATAAAGTGGAAAACAGCATGCTTCAATCTGCATTCAGACTCTGTCAGTTCCTTTTATGGTAATGGAGAGCCTTTTTCATCATAAATTCCTTGGAGCTGTCTTGCATCCTTGCATTGCTGATCATAGATACATCATTCATAGTTGATCATTGTTCTTTATTGCTATTACTTTGTACAAGTTTTCCTGGCTCTGCTCACTTCACTTTGCATCACTTCACATATAAGTCTTCCTAGGATTTTTTGTAAGCATCTTGTTCATCATTTCTTTAGGTGTAAGTAATAGTGTTCCATTATTATCATATACCACAACTCGTTCAGTTGTATCCTAACTGATTGACATCCCTTCAGTCTCCAGCTCTTTGCCACCAAAAAAAAAAAAAAAGAGCTGCTATAAGTATTTTTGAACAAGTATGTCTTTTTTTTCACTTTCTTTGATCTCTTTGGGATACAGAGTTAGTAGTGCTATTGTTGGACTAAAGGATATAACCAGTTTTATGGCCCTTTGCATATGGTTCCAAAATGTTCTCCAGATTGGTCATATCTTTTCACAGTTTCACGAACAGTGAACTAGTGTTCCAATTTTTCCACATCCTTCTCCAACATTTATTACTATCCTTTTTTTTTTCATATTATTGAGTCTGATAGGCATGAGGTAGTACCTCAGAATCATCACAATTTGCATTTCTCCAATTAGTGATTTAGAGCATTTTTTCCTATGACTAAAGATAGTTTTAATTTTTTTATCTGAGAATTGCCTCTTTGTATCCTTTGACCATTTGTCAGTTGTGGAGTACTTGTATTCTTATAAATTTAACTCAGTTCTCTATAGATTTGAGTAATGAGGCCTTTGTCAGAGACACTTGCTATAAAATCTTTTCCCCAGCTTGTTGTTTCTCTTCTCATCTTATTTGCACTGGTTTTGTTCATGCAAACTCTTTTTAACTTAATGTAGTCAAAATTATGTTTTATATCTCATAATATGCTCTCTGTCTTGTTTGAATGTAAATTCTTCTCTTATTCATAGATATGAAAGATAAACTATTCCATTCTCCTCTAATTTATGATATCACCTTTGTTTCTAAATCACATATCCATTTTGACTTTGGTATTTGATTTGGTGTTGCTCTGTGCCTACTTTTTGCCATATTGTTTTCTAGTTTTCCCAGCAGTTTTTATTGAATTATTTTGGGAGTTCCTCTCCCAAAAGCTTAGAAGCTCATGGCCATTTACTATGGTTATTTACTACTGTATTTTGAGTGCCTAATCTATTTCATTGATCCACTACTCTATTTCTTAGTCAGTACCAGATTGTTTTGATGCCACTTTATCATACGGTCTGAGATCTGGCATATCTAAGTCACCTTCTTTCATTTTTTTCAATAATTCACTTGATATTCTTAGCTATTTTTTCCAGATGAATTTTATTATTTTTTCTAGCTCTATGAAATAATTTTAGTTTGATTGGCATAGCACTGAAGAAGCAAATTAATTTAGGTAGGGTTGTCATTTTTCACATATTGGCTTAGCCCATTCATAGGCAATTAATGTTTTCCCAGTTGTTTAGATGTGATTTTATTTGTGTGAAGTGTTTTGTAGTTGTGAGAGTTCCTGGGTTCATGTTGGCAGGTTGACTCCCAGGTATTTTATGTTGTCTATAGTTATTTTAAATGGAGCTTTTCTTTCTTATCTCTTGCTTGTTGGACTTTATTGGTAGCATAGATAAATGGTAATAATTTATGAAGATTATTTTATATCCTGCTACTTTGCTAAAGTTGTTAATTGTATTGATAATTTCTATTAGTTATTCCTCTAAGATTCTCTAAGTATACCATCATGTCCTCTACAAAAGGCAATAGTTTTATTTCCTCAATACCTATTCTAATTCCTTCAATTTTTTTCTTTTCTCATTGATTTAGTTAACATTTCTAATGCAATATTAAATAATAGCAGTGTTAGTGGGCATCCTTGCTTCATCCATGATCTTATTGGGAAGGCTTCTAGTTTATCTGCATTGCAGATAATGATTGCTGATGGTTTTAGATAGATGCTATTTATCATTTTGAAGAATGTTCTGTTTATTCCAATATTCTCTAGTGTTTTCAGTAGGAATGGGTGTTGAATTTTATCAAAAGCTTTTCCTGCACTGATTGAGATAACCATCTGGTTTCTGTTAGTTTTGTTATTGAGATGGTCAATATTATGCTGATGGTTTTCCTGATGTTCGGCATAAAACCCATCTGCTCTTAGTGTATGATCCTTGTGATATATTGTTATAATCTCTTTGCCAATATTTTCTTTCAAAATTTTGCATCAATATTCGATAGGGAAATAGGCCTATAGTTTTCTTTCTTTTTTTTCCTTCTCTTTCCTGGTTTTGGTATCAACAGCATATTTGTGAGTTTAAGTCCTTCTATATATATGTAGACTTCACTTATGAAAAGTGTTTTCATAGAAACAGTGTAGAATAGTAGCTAGACCACCAATATTGAAGCCAGGAAGTGATGGGTTCAAGTCCCTTCTCTGATACATACTGCTTTTATCTATGAAAAGAATGGTCATAGAGACACTGCTATAATGGATAGAGTTCCAGCATCAAATTTATTAAGTGTTGATTTCAAATCCCTCTTTTAACACACAATGGCTATGTGACCTGAGGCAAGTTATTTAGCTCATCAGTGATCCAGGCGACTTACTCAGTCAGTCTTAAGTTTCTGAGAAGGAGCCTACATGCATTGGTAAAGGTATTTTTCTCACCCAGGAGATCTCTATACCAATGAAATCACAGGTCCATGTCGATGTGATTTAATTCTTCCAATCATTTTTCTAATCGGTTTTGAGAAAAGGATTTAGAATTCTAGCTACTAAATTAATGATTATATGTGGTTCAAAAAAGACGAGATATAATAACCACTGCCTTACTCCTGTAATTATGGAAGTGACGGAGGCTACATAAGACTAAGGGTCGTTTTGAATTTTTATCCATTTCATGGGTCATTGACCAGAGGAAATTCATTACAATCAGCCAGCCTCCGGTAATGAGCCTTTCTGAATTGTCTAGTATGGTACTCAGAAAGCAAATACAGCCAACTCTGGGGCCATATTCATAACTTCTGTGACTTGTTAGAGCCTGCCAGAGCCACTACTTCTTCGGCATAAACTCGGAGAGCTCCCCCTTCCCGTTCTGATGAGGAATCAGAATGGGACTTCTGAGGGACACACATCTAAAGTAACACCAGGACTTAGCACAGAGCTTGGCACAGAGGAGATGCTTACTGACTGACATAACAATTCAAGGATTTACGACAAAGATAACAATTCCAGTGCATCTATTTATTTCTTTAAAGTCTAATTTTCTGGACTGCATTTTGCTGCTTAATGTTTATGCTCAGCTCTTTTAAGAAATAATTATGGTACCACAGAACATTAATGCTGAAAGAAATCATCCATTTTTGAATATGTATGCATAAGTACATATATATTGAATGGAAAAGGCATGCCTCTGATCTGTATCTCACATTAAAACATGTGTCTTGTCTTGTTTGGGCTATAAACCACATAACCAAGGCACTGCTTTCATCTTTTAGCAGAGGACCCTGATTGCAAATAAAGTGCTTAAGAAAAAAATATATAGCCTCTTGAATGGTGAATTTCACATACTGAAAATATAAGTTCTATCACAGTAACACTGCATTTCCAGGTGCAATGAAACTGAATAACTGGTGGATATAGTTAGTGGACCCTGTCTACATTTATAACTAGAATTCACTCATGTAATTTGACTTAGAGATCTTGGAAAAGTAACTGATAGCTCCAAGAGACCCATTGTTCAAGCACAGCACCTTGGCACATAGGGCTTAATTAATGCTCTTTGACTTGACAGGCATAAAATTATTCTAAGCATCATTATTTGTGATAATAAGGAAGCTGGGAATGAAATGTTTTCAGTATTGGAGGAAGGCTGAATAAACATAGTATATGCATATAATAGAATATTGTTTAACTGTAAGGAATGATGAACATAAATAATTCAGGGAAATACAGAAGATTTTTAACTGATGTAGAATAAAAAAACATCTAAACCAAAAGAAAAAAGGTATAAAATAACGAAAAAAACAGAAATAAAGATAACAGCGGGAAATAGTGAATAACAAAAGATTTTTCCCTCTTTGTTTTAATTGCTTCCTTCCTTCATTCTTCTTCTTCTTCTTCTTCTTCTTTTTTTTTTTTTTGGAAAGTTATTAGAGCAGTTTAGTAATTTCTTTCCTTTGTTCAAGGTACCATCCTTGTTCAGCCCTCCATACTTCTCATCTGGATTATTGCATGGTCTCCATACTAATCTCCCTGACTCAAAGTCTTTTCGCTTATTAATTCAACCTCCACATCACTGTTAAAGTGATTTTCTTGAAGTGCAAATCTGACCATGTCACTTCACAACTTAGAATATTCCATTGGCTTCCACCAGGCTTCTAGGTTCAAATATATAATCTCCTATTTGGCTTAAAAACTAAAAAGTCCAACCTGACCCCAACCTACTGTTCTGGACTGATTATATGTTCCCTTTATTTTTGAACTTGAATCTTACCCAAATCTGATTTGTTCTCTCTCACATGTGATACTGTATCTTCTGTTTCATTGTTTGTTTTAAACTGCTTGTATTTCATAACTAGAACATATTCCCTTTTTTCCTTTAAAGTAGTTCAAGTGCCACCTTTACCAAAAATCTTTTCTTGATTTTCCCCAAATGCTAGAACCTCTTTGATAAGATCACCTTATATTCATTTGTACATGTTGTTTTTATGATAGAATGTAAACTCTTTAAAGTCAGAAATTTTCATTTTTGTTTTTATATACTCAGTTCTTAGCACAGTGTCTCTAGCACATAGTAGAAATTTAATAAGTGTTTGATTAGTGAAATACTACTTTAACATGCTGTCAGAGTTTCATAGACAAAGAATCTTATAGTTGGAAGGATTCTTAAAGATGCTTTAGTCTAATATCCTCATTTTCCAAGGACAAAGAAATTTTGTATATATGCACATATATAATACACATACATATACACACATATAATATGTACATTATATATGCTATACTTTATGTTATTTTCAAGAGAGGTATGTCAACATCTATGATTCACACAATGCATGTGATGTCAGACTTTTTCACTTTAATAAAATATTATTTGCATATAAAATCAAGATATTTTTAAGATAGGAAAAATGTATCTGGATAAAGGCGAATAATTTTTTAAACCTATGTGATGTCATGTTTATGTAGCACAAAGTGAGGTAGCAAGTCTATAGAGAACCAGCCTCTATATGGTTTTGGGGTCCTGAGTGGCATTTTGGTGGCATCAGATTGTTAAGACAGGAAAAAGAAAATGAGAACAACCAGACTAGTGGTTAGCCCATGCTGTCCTGAACTCTGTGGGCTTTGGAGTTTATTATATACTGATTTCAAACAAAGAACACAAAGAAAGAATCACAGCTGTGAAGGGGTAACAAATCATACATAACCCATTAAAGTCTAAAGAGTAAAGGTATAAGTACAAAGACAATGGCCAAATTCCAACCATCAATTAGTAGGGGATAATTCTAGGAGCAGAAATATTTTATGGAGATGCTCACTAATTGAGTTCTGTCTTCCTGGATTATAGGCACCTGGTCAAATAAAGTCCAGACTAAAGACTCCATTCTTATCTAAGTATGCAGTCTTATCTAAATAATGTTTGTTAGGGTTCAGGCTTCTTAATTATCAAGGAGATAAATTTTTAACTCAGAAGTTGTTGGTCTGCTAAGGACTCAAAGCTTTTCAATAAGTCTATAATGTTTTTCCAATAAGAAAAGGTATGGATCATAAGAGGTATCAAAAGAGGGGTCTCAGATTTTTATCTATTCTCTTATTGGCTTCTCACACAAGTCCTGATCATATCATTCATGGCTCTAAGTGGATTTTGCTCAGGATTTCATGAAGGTGATTTTTGTGCCTGAATAGTTTGAGGTTATACTTTTAGATTAGGACTTCTTTAATGTTCTGTGTTCTGGAATCCTTTAGAAATCTGATGGAACTTGTAGATCTCTTTACATCTCTAATGCCTACATTAAAATTAAAAGAATTCGTTTTTGTCAATTAGGAGTCAACAAAAATAGAGTTATGATTTTCTTTTCTATCTAAGTTCATGAGCTCCCTGAAGTCTCTTCATAGACCTTTTGGAGGTCCATAGACTCCATTTTAAGCAACCTTTCTTTGGATCTTCAATTCAGCAAAGATCTATTGAGTACCTACTAGGTTTAAAGTATCATTTTAGGAACGGAGGCATATGCTGATAAAATATACCCACTTTTTTAGTTTGCTTTTCTCTGTATCTACAGAATAAATCCCATCCACAAGTGCCCCAGCCCCTCCTCACCTTCCCTGCATCACAGAAAATTTAGTATGGGAAACCAACATGAATATATAACTCAAATCTTTCATGTTTTACCTTTTCTGTAATACCCACAGTTTATTCTTTTAGCATTAATTCTGTGGCTGTATATAATATTCTCATGATTCTAGTCATTTTACTGTTCATTATCTTGTGTATTTCCAATTAAAAAAATCAATCTGCTCATTGTTTCTTATGATTCAGTAGTATTCATTCCATCATTAGCATAAATCACAATTTGTTTAGCCATTCCCCAATTGATGAGCAATTTCCAATTCTTTGCCTCCACAGAGAGCTGCTATAAATATTTTGGACATATAGATACTTTTCCTTTTCCCCTGATCTCCATGGGAAAAATTACTTTCCAAAATAGTTGGATCAGTTCACAGCTCCACCAACAATGTATTAGTGTCCTCATGTTTTTACATCCCCTCCAACATTTGTCATTTTTGTCCTCTTTCCTTTTTAACCAGTCTAGTGGCTAGTGAGGCAATATCTCAGAGCTGTTTTGATTTTCATTTCTCTAATTAGTAGTGATTTAGAGTATTTTTTCATGTACCTACATATGGCTTTTATTTCTTCATTTGAAAATTGTTCATATCTTTTGCTTATTTTTCAATTGAAAGATGGCACTTGTTCTTATATATTTAACAGAATATTCTATATATTTTAGATATGAGATCTCTATCTGAGAGAGTCTACAAAATTTCTTACCCATTTCTCTACTTTCTTTCTTGGCAGCAATTGTTTTATTTACACAAAACCTTTTTTAATTTACTCTTTATCCTTGAGAGACTCATTGGATTAGATGATTTACATTTAGTTTTGTTCATAGAATCAAGAAATCTCAGTTTGAAGGGACCTTCCAACTAGTCTAATCAAAACATGAACAAGAGGCTCCTCAATTATATTTGTAGCAAATGATCATCCAGAGTTTTCTGGAAGGTTTCAAGGTAAGGTAGAGCCCATTATAGCTCCCCAGGAATCCATTCCACTTTGTGATATCTTTAATTCACAAGAAATTTCCTTATATTAAGCCAATATTTGCTTATTTGCAATATTTATCTATAGTTCCTACTTTTGTCTTCAGCCAAGAAGCAAGGTCTGACTTCTTTTCTACATTCTAGTTCTTAAAATACTGGAAGCTATTTTGTGTTTGTAACTTGAACCTTCACTTGTTCAGGTTAAACATCTCTAATTTCTTCAACTGAAATTCATCTTGAGGTCATTCTCTCAGCTCCTTTCTTTTGGATGCTCTATAGCTTATTAACATTTTTCCAATAAAGTGGAGCTAAAGATTGAATATAAGGTGGAAAATAGATGACTCATTGGATTGAGAGTCAGGATATTGGAGACTGGATATTGGATTCAAATATGTCTTCAGACATTGACCCTGTGCAAGTCACTTAACCCCCATTGCCTAGCCCTTACTGCTCTTGTGCCTGATTCTAATATGGAAGGTAAGAGTTAAAAAAGAAAGAGTGAATACAGGTGTGAGGACAAGCAAAGATTCTAGTAGGATTATCATCTTGCTAGTCCTCAACATTATGCCTTTCTTAGTGAAGTCCAAGTTTACTTTGAAATTTTATGCCATATCATAATTCTTAGTTTTAATTTCACTTAAAATTATGTCTTGCTTCATTTGTTCTTGGTACTTATAAAGTGATCATGTCAAAGCAAGTCTTTTCTTTATTCTTGTTCCTTCTGGTGAAATTTTAGAGTTTTACTCAAATGTTTATGGGGGATCTGAGATCCTCTGTGTCCTAACATGCCATTTTTGCCAAAGGTATCCCTTTTGAATTTCTTATTATATTTAGCTCCAAAGCTTTAGGCTGCCAATTTCTCTCTCTCTCTCTCTCTCTCTCTCTGACTCAATTGTCTGTGTCTGTCTCTAATTCTCCCCAACCCCATCTCTGACTCTCTTTCTCTGTCTCTGTCTCTGTATCTCTGTGTTTCTGACTCTCTTTCTCTCTCATACTGTACCATTGTGGGTTTGTGTCTTCTGAAAATTTGATATTCATGACGCCTATAGCTTTAAACAAGTCTTTGACCTAATGTTAAACAGACCAGGATCAAGAACAGATGCATGAGGCACTGCAGCAGAACTTTCCATTAGTGATTATTCTTTGGGTCCAACCATTCTGGCAGCTTGCACAGATCCTCGAACATAGTAGACATTCAATAAATGTTTGTTAAATTGACTTTCTGCTATTCGATTAATACTAAATTCATCTAACTTGATATCATCTTGCTCAAACTTTGTCTTTTTTGTAATAATAATAAAAAGAGATGTTATCAAATGCTCTTTAAAAGTCTAGGTAGGGGAAACTAAGTTCCTCAGTGATTAGAGTGCCAACCTGACAGACAGGAGTTTCCTGGGCTCGAATCTGGCCTCAGATCCTTCTTACTTTTGTGACCCTGGACAAGTCACTTAATCCCAATTGCCTAGCTCTTGCTACAATTTTGCTTTGGAATCAATACCTAGTATTGATTCTAAGACAGAAAGTAAGGGTTTTAAAAAATAAAGTTTAGGTGAACTTTATTGATAAATTTCCTCTATTAAACTTGCCAAAAAGAAATGAAGGTGGTCTATCATGACCTCTTCAATAGAATATAAGTTCCTTGGAAGCTGGAACTATCATGCTTTAAAAAAAAATATATATATATATATATATTCTCTGTATTCTCTGTTTAGCTCCTAAACTTCTATATAACCAGTTCTCAACTTATCTTACTACTCACATTAGGCATTACTCCTTCTGCAACTCAGTTGTTCAGCCAGATGGGCTTTATCAGTGTTCCTCACTCATGACACTATATATCCAATCTCCCATTGACTGACCAACATGGTAGACCACCTTCCCTCATTATCTTTACCTCATAGAATCTCTCTTCCTTTAAGATGATGCACAGGTACCAGCTTCTACTCAAAGCCTTTCCTGAGTCCTTTCCATGTCCCCTAAGTACTACTGCCCGTCTCCCTATATATCTTGTTACTACTTTACCTACTTTCTGTATATGTATACATATGCATATAATACATATTTATGTATGCACATAAATGTATATTTATTCCAGCTCTATTTTTATATGTATTTCTCTCCTCCATTTGAATGTAAGGTCATTGGGAACAGAAATTGTGTCCTTCTTTGCACTTGTGTCCCTAGTACCTAGCATAATTTCTGGCATGTAATGGGACATTTAATAAATACCTGCTGTGTGATGTACCCTGGACAATTCACTTGCTTCTGGTTGCCTCAATTTTCTCATCTATAAGATGAACTGAAGAAGGAAATAACAAATCACTCTAGTATCTTTGCCAAGAAAACCCCAAATGGGGTCATCTAGAGTTGGGCATGCCTGAAAAGACTGAACAACAGCAAGTCTAATCTATATCCAAAAAAGAATCTCCATGACAAAATACTTGATAAGTGGTCATCCAACATCTGCTAAAAGACTTTCAGGGAGAGGGAGCCACTACCCCCTGAGCTACTCCATGACACTGTAGTTTAGTTCTAATAGTTAGGAATTATTTTTCTTTGCCAGTTAATAGATCTAGAATGGGAAGGAACTTCAAAGACTATCTAGTCCAATCAGCCCATTTTACAGGAAAACGAGGCTAGGGAGGTTAAGAGCCATTCCCAAGATTGCACTTTGCATTAAGGGTGACATCAGCCTCAGTAACTTCTCCCACTGAGAGTACAGTTGCTGTTATGACACCTTCAAGAGGCAAATGGAATTTTACTCAGCCATAGACTGCCAGTCAATTTAACTCATTCTTTGAGGAGTCTTTGAAAAGACTGAGAATTTAACTGCCAGCCTAGAGAGACTGTTAACAATCACAGCTGAAGAGAAGGCAGAGAAAAAGGACTGAGATTATTTCTTGAGAGAACTGAATTTAACCCTTATCTTGTGAAGAGACATGAAAAGAATTATTGAGAAGAGACTTGAATTGCTATCTTGAGAGAACTGAATGTTGAAATTATCTTTTCAGAATTGAGAAGTCAGCTATTGTAGTGATTGTGCAAGGTAACTTTGGTTAATTTTTCCTCACAGCTGATACATTGCAAATAATTCTTTTTTATTTTATTGTTTATTATGCCATTAATAAATAGTATAAGCATTAACCTTCATGCTTATTTAAATCTAAATTGTTATGGGGTTTGATACCTAGAGAGAGAAATGAGCAGTTATAGGAAAAGAGGTTTCACTAGTTTGTTACATAAATGATATTTAATAAACTGAGGTCTTGGAACACAGTGCTTAATTAATGAGATGTGTTGCAATTTTAGTAATTAGTAAGGAAATATTGAAATGTACCCGATTGATTTCCTTAGAATACAGGATGAGAATGAATAAAGAAAATGAGTTAGTAGCAGGTAGGGACAAGGAGTGATCATCCTGCCTTGGCTACAAATGGGGAATGACAACCTGTACCCCAAACTCCTGTTACATAAACTTCAGATATGAAATTTGAGGTTCTCCATTTTCTTCTTAATTCTGACCTCTGAAACCAAATGGAACATGTCTAATCCCTCGTCTAAGTATCAGTCTTTCAAATGCTGGAAGACAGCAATTCTTCCTTCTATCTGGTCCTCATTTTTCTTCTTCACTTCCTTCGATTGATCCTTATACTGAATGGTCTCCTGACCATTCACCATTTTGGTTGTACTCCTTTGGACACACTCCTTTTTATTAATGTCTTTTCTGAAATATAGTGCCCAGGACTGAATATAATATTTTAGCTACGATCTGACCAGGGAAAATGATAGCCATCACCTTATTCTTGGAAGTGATGCTTCTCTTAATATAGCCTGAGATTTCATTGGGATTTTTTTTGACTGTCATATCATACTGCTGATTCACCTTCAGTTCTTGATACATTAGAACCCCAAGATTTTTTTTCAGATAAATTATTATCAATCACCCAATCAACAAGCATTTATTAAACCTGTTATGTGCCAGACACTATGCTATACCCTGGGGACACAAATATAAGAATCTCACCATGCCTTCCTTATCTATTATTTATGAAATCGATTTACTGAACCCATGTCTTGAGTGATTCTTTCTCATCTCCTGAATTGATAGTCAGGAAAATAGCTGATTTATTGTTATTATCATGATGACAGACTCCCTCAGTAGGGAGTCACCAGTCTTACTCATCTTTTCTTTTTGTGCCTTTTATAAATGTTATCTCACTCGACTGCCCTTGTTTGTCCACACATTATTCCTTTGAAGACAAACAGCTACTTCCTTTCTCAGAAAATCTAGTTTCTTCCTCTTTGGGAAGAGTCTCATATCTGTTCTTAGCTCCTAGTGTTCATTGGGTTTTTTCTTTTCTTGTATCATATTATTCTTTCAGACTATATAGGTGAGATTTCCCTTTTGTTTTTTCAAACTCCTTTTCTCTTTTATTGTTACCATGAAGCCCTCTGTTTATATATATATATATATATATATGAAATGTTTCATATATACTTCAATACTCTGATTTGCCAAACAGATAGAGTCTTTAGTTTGCCTTCAAGGGGCTTATAATCAAACAGGGGAGATAAAAGAAATACACAGGAAATAATGAGAGAATAGATAAGTACTAAGGCAAATGGTTCTACCTCTAAGCATGGAATGTGGCTAGAGAAGAAAAAGATCCTTGAATACTGGAGAAGTCATAGAAGAAGAGAGACTTGAACTCCAAAATCACTTAAATAAATATACATAAAATTGAAACATTCAGAGACAAAGAAAAAAGGGCATTCTACTAGAGGAAAAAGTTATAGAGTTATGGTAGAGAGAGGAGGCTGCCTTATGAGTCTTTAGGTTTTATTTGGAGGATTAATGGAAAATGAAGTTAGAGTAAGATTATGGATGGGTCTAGAAAAAAAAACCCTCACATTTACAAATCATTTTATGTTTTACAATGTTCTTTATATATTCATTTTCTCATTTGATCCTCATAGCATTCCCATGAGATTACTACTATTAACTCCATTTTACAGAGGAGGAAATTGAGATAATTAAATGACTTGACCAGGTTCACATAGTTAATAAGTATATAAGGAAGGATTTTAACCCAGGTCTTCCCAACTCCAAATTCATTATTCTTTCTATGATCAATCACACAAAATCTTATGCTGAGGACTATGAAATTGGAATAAATTGCAGTATATATATATATATATATATATATATATATATATATATATATAGGGTTGGGAAAGGATGCATCATAGTTATTATGTAACCTTGATTGAGTCAGTGGACCTCTTTCAGCCTCAGTTTCCTCATTTCTAAAATGAGATCTTATCTCTGTGGTCCTTTCTGTCAACTGCCTGAAAAAAAATTTTTTTTTCCTAATGTAGCTTCATATTTGGGTAAAAGTTTCATACTTATGTCTCAAATATTTACATCTATGCATTTCGTACCTGTCTCTATTTGTTAACTCAGATTTAGATTTCAAATATCAAAAGTAAAAAGCTGACTCAACTTTAAATCCCAGAAGCATTTATTAGAGACCTGAAAAAATGTCTATAAATGACCCCACATTAAAATGACTATTCTGTCCATGTAAGTTTTGAGGGTTTTCCAAGTATAAAAAGGGATTCACATTGAACAACAAATAAACTGCCCTTGTGATATCGAAGGCTATTCATATTTTATTAAATAGGATTTTTTAGATTAGATTAGATTAGAAGAAGGATATCAATTATGTAGTTTTGTTAGGTAGATGCATTCTTATCTGAGTTGATGATTTCTCAGGTGGTCTGAAGCTAAAGGAGTCTTCTGCAGCCACCCCATAATCCAGTTTGCTTGTCTCTAGAGATGGATTCAACTTTGGGTCAGTTGGGGTATAAGGTCAGACACCTCATTGGCCAGTGATCGCTGGCTGAACAACGTGAAACCATATTTTTCTTTTCCTTTTGTTTCTGGAGACTTTGGTAATACCCCATTGGTCTTTCCCCTCCTCCCCACTTTAAACCCTTACCTTCCGTCTTGGAATCAATACTGTATATTGGCTCCAAGGAAGAAGAGTGGCAAGGGGCTAGGCAATGGGGGTCAAGTGACTTGCCCAGGGTCACATAGCTAGGAAGTCACTGAGGTCAAATTTGAACCTAGGACCTCCTGTCTCTAGTCCTGGCTCTCAATCTACTGAGCCACCCAGCTGCCTCCCCCCCCCCACATTGGTCTTTTCTAATGTTGCAATGGACCCCATCTATAACCACACATCACCTTGGTCAACTCTTTATTTTGGCTGCCGAGTGATTACAGTGATAAGATCTGGCCAATCCAATGAGTAGTGATGGGAGATGGGGAGGAATAATTATAAATCCCTGGGTAGAATTCCTTCACTGATTAAAATTAATATTTGAATGTTATAACATGAATAGAACCCACAGGATCAACACTGAGCATATTGTAAGCCAAGCTAGTTTTCCTACTTAGTCTCATATCTCCAAACAAATTAATGGGTTAGTTTCTCAATGTGGGTCCCCAATTATATTCAACAATGATCAAGTTGTATACATTTCTTAAAGCCTTTACCTTCCATCTTAGAATCAATACTATGAGGGGGCAGCTGGGTAGCTCAGTGGAGTGAGAACCAGGCCTAGAGACGGGAGGTTATAGGTTCAAATCTGGCCTCAGACACTTCCCAGCCGTGTGACCCTGGGCAAGTCACTTGACCCCATTGCCTACCCTTACCGCTCTTCTGCCTTGGAACCAGTACACAGTATTGATTCTAAGGTGGAAGGTAAGGGTTTAAGAAAAAAAAAAGAATCAATACTATGTATTGCTTGCAAGACAGAAGAGAGGTAAGGGCTAAGTAATTGAGATTAAGTGACTTGCTCAAGATCACACAGCTAGGAAGTATGTGACACCAGATTTAAACATAGGATCTCCTGGCTCTCAATCCACTGAGCCACCTAGCTTCCCCCTGCACACATTTTTAATTGCCATTTGGCAGATGAGTGTTTTGTGGAACAAGTGCGTGTTTGGTCATGCACACATAGACTCTATATCCTTTGAGAAGAGAAGTTCTTTTTCTGTGAATAGCGAGGCTGCAGGGATAGCCATGCAAAAGCATGGAAATAGGTCTGGCTGATAGATTCCTTTTGGCCATTTTAACAGTGTATGCAAAGCTATGTAATGACAGACCTGGCTGGCTGCCCCACATCCTTCCAGTCCCACAGCTGGAGCCACTTAGAGTCTATCCTTCCAAGTTTAGCCCTGCCCAGGCTCCAAGCCCACTGTTAGGCAAGGGAGATAGAAGGATCTTTGGATCCAAGGCTGAGGCAGTTTAGCATTAAGTTGTCCATGTTCCTTGCTGCATTCTGCCCTATTTCCAATAATCAGGCTCTTGTCTTGTTTGTGTGAAAGAGTTTCACTACCTGTGAGCACCACATGGAATAACTCTGGTCAAAAGTTTTTAGAAGTGGTGCAACCTTAGAGGGTTGTTCTTCTAACCTCTTTACTTTCCATATGAGGAAACTCAGGCATACAGAGTTTAGGTCACTTATCTAACATCACATCGCTACTCCAGGAAAGAAGTGAGCTCAGGTAGCCAGATTTTTTTTTTTTTTTTGAACAGTCAATAGATTGCCAGAACTGGAGTCAGGAAGGATCATTTTTTTTCTGATTTGAAATTTGGCCTCCAATACCTACTAGCTTATGCAACCCTGGGCAAGTCATTTAACCTTGTTTGCCTCAATTTCTTTATCTGTAAAATGAGTTGGAGAAGGAAATGGCAAACTATTCCAGTGTCTTTGCCAAGAAAACCCCAAATGGTGTCACGCAGAGTCTGAAATGATGGAACAATAATAACAACCAGATTTTCAGTGCAGTGTAATTTACACTATACTATGGACTTTCCTTTTGAAATTGTGGGGCTATTTTCTAACATCAACTTCTGGTTGGAGCGTCTCCATGAGGACAAAGAGATTGAATGATAGCTAGCAATTTGAGAAATAAATAAATCTTCACAGTCATGACTGTATTGAAGCTGAGTCTTAAAGTTCAGCTTTATATGGGTCACGGAGATGGAGACGAGGAAGGAGTACTAAGGATGGGAGATGATCTGTTCCAAGGTAAAGAGGTTGGAGATGGAGTGTTGAGCCAGTAGTTCAGTTTTGCTTGAAATTTAAATTATTTGGGATGGAGATTAATATCCTTAGTAGTACTGTCCAAAGTATATTTCTCCATAGCTAGCTACTTGGCTATCCTGTTTTCTCTTTTCCTACACCTGGCCAGTTGTGATCTCTTTCCCCATCCCCTTCCTCTCTCCCCTACTTTCCTTCCTCTTCGTCCATCCCTCCCTTTCTGAAGTTTCCTTTAAATGAGCCTCCTTCGGCTCCACAATTTGTATGTTAGTACCTGTCATAGTTGTTGAATAGCAACATTAATAGTATATCACCCTTGCATCATGCAGAAGTCTTGAAGGTTAGGTCAAATCTAATTTATACTTCATTCTCTGAGATTGGTGGTGTTTTTAGCATCTATGTGTATGTGTGTGTGTATGTGTGTAGTGTACATAAATAGAACTTTGTGTTTAGTAACTGACCTATAAGTGCTTGTTGATTGATTGCTAAGATGCTGACCCTTGGTAGTATATAAAAGAAATTGCCCCCTCTATGGCTTGTGAAATTTAGTCGATTGGGAGAATGGGGAGAAAGATTGTATTTCTGGAAATGTATGAAGTACATAAAAATAAATTAATTGTATGAACTGAGCTTAATATTATCAACTATGCTTTGGTATATATACATATATGTGTATGTGTGTGTGTATGTGTGTGTGTGTGTGTTTTTTCCACCAATCTATTAAGAAATGATATGGGACTCAGTGAACTTGACTTTAATGAAGGATGTGAGAATGAGAAGAAAATTCTACTTTTTCCTTTAAGCTGATTTTATTTGCATGGCATTTGAATTTTTGGCATTCATTGCTTATCATCTGTTTATTTTGATATTCTGGCTCATTTGCAAGTTTGAATAGGGTGTTGTGTTGCTATCTGAATTTTGAACACCTTTGATTTGGTGATCTAAAAATAGACTGATTATGATAAACAAAATGGAAGGCATAATTAATAATCCCACTGGATACTCTAGAACTCTACTTCTTTATAGAGTCAGAGTGTTTTAAAATACATATTATATCACTACTTATACGTAGTTGTATTCAATCCAATTTCAACCATTATTTCGTCTTACACGTGTCTCTTTTCTATTTTTTCCTCTTTTCTTTCCCACAGAATTTAAATTAGAGGGGGCTTCATACACCATTTAGTACAGCTCATGCATGGTCATGAAGCCCTTCCATAAACCCTCCAACAATGCTCATCTAGCTTTTGCTTGAAGACCTCTACTGAGGGGAACCTACTTCCTTCCACAGTAATTCATTTCAGTTTTCTGAAGCCCTAACAGTAAATTTTTTTTAACCTTATATTGAGAGCAAATCTGCCTCTCTGCAGCTTCTACCATGATGCCTCATTCCACTTTCTCAGGCCAAGCAAAATAAGT
Source organism: Gracilinanus agilis (assembly GCF_016433145.1). Lineage (NCBI taxonomy): Eukaryota > Metazoa > Chordata > Mammalia > Didelphimorphia > Didelphidae > Gracilinanus > Gracilinanus agilis. The sequence continues at coordinate 607,103,239 of NC_058131.1, read as the reverse complement.
GTCAACCCTTTCTCACATGCAACCTTTCAAATACTTGATAACAGCTTTTATATCTTTGGCTCTTCTCTTCTCCAAGCCAAATATTCCTAGTACCCCTCATCCCACCTTCTTTCTCTTTCTCTTCCAAATTCCTTCTTTCTATCCTCTTTTATTTTCTCTTTCTGATGCTCTGCCCCCTCTGTCTCCAACATCATGAATTAAACCTCACTCTCAGTTCTTGCAAAAACTATCTGTTGGTGTGCCAGAGGCCTCAGAGCAGTTTTAAATTCCAAAAACATTAGCTGTCTTCTTCCATGGCTGCATAGATTAGCCACAGACTGTCTGAAAGGAGTTGCTCCTAACTGACAGAGATGTGACATACAGTTCTCATGTGAATGAAACCATCCACTGTTCCTGTAATGTAATCTCAGCTACACTGGCTCATGGAAAGTGCAGACAAGGTTTGGGGACCCAAGGTAGCTTTAAAGGCATCATACCTTGGAAAATCAAATTACTACTTAGACTATATGGTAAAATTAATTATAGCCAGTCCTCTGTAAAAAGAATAAAAGCTCCATTTACTTGCATTCAAATGCATGATACAAAAAATGTATCTTGACTGGAGGGGAAAAAAAAAACAGTTCAGCTTAGTTTCATTTCATAATGAGAATAATGTAAGTACAGGCATGGGGACTCCCTTGTCCACTGGTGCAGATCGTACCCATCCATGTCATCTTGTGTGGTTTTTACCCTCATTTTTTTGTTTGTTTTGTTTTGTTTTGTTTGGTAAATTCTCCATAGGAGAGCTAAGCAATGGAGACCTTCTTGTGGTTCCATTTCTATTTTATATAACCAATGCTGAACACAAGCTTTTTAATTTTTTTTAAAGCCTTACCTTGTATTTTGGAACCAAGACTGTGTTTAGGCTCCAAGGCAGAAGAGTGGTGAGGGCTAGGCAAGAGGGGAAAGTGACTTGCCACATAGCTAGGAAGTGTCTGACGCCATATTTGAACCCAAGACCTCCTGTTTCTAGGTCTGGCTCCCAATCCCCCTAAGCCACTTGGGTGCCCCCACTGGCTCTCCATCTTTTGGACTTGACTTTGCTTCATAGCCAATCCACTTTCTCTTTTAATTGTATCTGACCTTAATGAGATCTTTCCAATTTATATCTGTAAACACCCATAGATGCTCTTGTATATTTGCACACATATGTGGGTCATTGTGAGCTAGATCTATCTTTATATATATGACACACATATACACACATGTGTGGGTACATGCATGAGCATATAGATACACCTACGTGTATGTGCCATGGAAACAGCCCTGCGATTTGACTGTTAAAGGGAATTCCTGATGAGGAAATGCCTTCTCTTCGCTGACTGTGACCCACTCTGCCCCTTAGAGTCTTGTCTGAGGTATGGAGAGGTTCAGTGACTTTCCTGGGGTCCCTGACCGTGCTGGAGGGACTTGAACTCTGCTCTTATTGGCTCCAAAGCTGGCTCTTCCTCCTCCACGTCACACCGTCTCTTCTTCTTCTTCTTTTTTTTTTTTTTATCACTAGAGATCTTTTTATCTAATTCTATAAATAAGACCAGACCCCTTTCCAGTTCTTTCTTTCACACCAGACTTGTGTACACTCACGTTAATATGCACATGTGTGTAGAGATATGTGGATCTCTGTGTGTATGTGTATTATAAGAATTTCATTTCTATTTTTCTAAGTACATATAGAGATAGAGTGTCAGGTCTATAGACACATAAAGAAGTAATTCCTTCTTCAAAAGAGTCCCTGCGTGTAAATACACGAGCCTCTCGCCGCGCCATTTGGGAAGCTTGGGCACCAATGGCCGGAGGCGCTTGGAAGGTGCGCTTTCTCAGGAGCTTCCTGGAGCTCGGTATTCTCGGGACTTAGACAAATACTCCAACACGCAGGTGCCAGCGAGCCTCCACATACCGTATTTATTTTTTCATCGTGCCAGAAAGACTTTCTTTCACTAAATCCATCCCCGAACGTGTCTGGAGTTCTCTGGGGAAACAGGCGAAGCCTTCTAACAGGTGACCCCGAGGCCACCGCGAAGAGGTTTTAGTAAACCGATCCAGCGAGGGAACGGATTTCCTTTTCCTCCAGACTCGCTTCTTGATTTAAATGATCTTTCAGGATTTTCTTAAAGCTCCTTAATGTTCCATGAAGGAGGGCCTGAGAAAAGAGGGGCCCAGAATGGATGCCTGGAAGAAAGGGCGCGCTGAGCGGAATGCTTTTCTCGGAGATGAAAATCTGCCTTGTGATGTCATCTAATTTTAGACTGCATTATACTGCAACATAGCACCAGCTCCAAAGGAGATGAGCAGGTGTCAGGGAATCTGCTTGCTGACACTCCAAGTTACAGCAAGAAAGCTGTATTTAAATGAATTTCTAAGTGGCAGGGAAGGTTTTGCACGGCACAAAGATTCTAAATGAAGCCTCTTTGGAGCCTAACGGAGCATGTCCTGGGCTACCCTCCTTGGCCTCCCAGAGTTGGCAGAGCATTACACCAGGAGAGGCAGGGGCTGTCAGAAATCCCTTGCCAAAATCCCAAAAGGGAGGAGGATTGAAAGGAAAAAAAGAATGTCAGAGCAGAACGGAGTTGAGGAAGGAAAAAAAGGGGTTATCTTCTTTCAATATTCCAAAGACTCATAGGATCACAGACTGCTGGAATTGGAAAAGTACTTAGATTGCTCAGTCCAAGGCCTTCATTTTACAGATCAAGAAACTGAGAGAGGATTAGAGATGTTAAATAGCGTTGCCCAAGGTCACAGAGCTAGTTTTTGACTTCTTACGTACTAAAATAAGAAATCTGTATTTGAAAGTTACCAGAATTCTGATTAGACATAATAGGTCAATTTTTAAGAATATTTTTAAAAGACTGTTTTTTTTTTGCCATTAAAGATATGCATATTCTTTTTGAGGTTTAAAAAGCAAGATGAATTTTGTGTTTTCCTTGATTATGAGGTGTTCAAAAACATTTTTCCACAACCTGTCCTTATTTTTCTAGAACCATCACTTATTCCATAGAAACAATGCTTCTTATGTTGTATCCTGCTTTCCCCCACACTGTGAGTAACCTAAGAAGGTATAAAAGATGTTTCTGTAATTGCAATATTTTAGTCAATCAACAAATATTTATTAAATGACTCCTATATGTCTACTTTTATGTTAAGCATTCAAAAAGTATTTTATGGATGCCTTTTGCTTATATTTGATAGTTCAAGTTATAGTTTCCTCTCATTCCCTCTAGAAACAAACCCATAACAAAAAAAAATGCTCAAAACAATGAATCTATTCGACAGTGCATGAAATATCCTATCTCCATGGTCTCTCACCTCTCTCCTGGGCAGAGAGAAGTAATGCTTCATTATCTTCACCCCAGTCCAACAATGTCATTTAAAATTACTTAGAATTTGAATTCCTTTTACAGTTTTTTTATTGCTATGTACTAGGCAGTTTTTATACCAGTGCCAGGACTGTGGGTATTAGCGATTGCAGGGACAATTGATTTTGGGTCCAGGAAAGTCAAAGAAATGTTGAGGGAAAACAGGAGAGGTTCAAAAGCTGGTTAAGTTTGGGGAGTATTCAGAAAGTAGGAACTGGGGTAGATTCTGGGTATTTGGAATCAGGTAAGCAGTTTCTTAGTACAACACTTGCAGCTAATATAGGTTACAGGAAGGCAACAAGTCAAACCTAGGGTAGATCATATGCTATGTAATTTGAAAGAAGTTTAGAGATTAGTCCATACAACTCTTTTTACAGATGAGGAAACTGAGGTTCAGAAATGATGAATTGATTGAGGTAAGACAGGCATTACATAGTAGATCTGGGATCTGAACCAAGGTCCTCTGGTTCCAGATCTGATTATAAGAAGAGTCAGGATAACATGGTATTTTGAAGGTTGAGCAAAGAGTTAGAAACAAAGAAAATCACAGAAGCTAAAAGGATAGGTAAAAACAAAAAAAGGCAGATGTGAAACAGTAATAATGAAGAAACATTATCTCAGCTTCTTACTTATTTTGTTCCGGGGAAGGAACCAATAAGGCAAGTCAAGGAGATTGCATTGGATTTGGAATAAGAAGCCATGGTTGGAATGATTTTATTGCTACTTACTACCCCAAGACCATGGATGTCATGCCTCTGAACTCAGTCTCTTCAACTACAAAATAAGGAAATGATTTCTAAGGTCTCTTTCATTTCTAAATCTTATTTCGGGAAATCCTGTTTAATCTCCAGACTGGCCAGTCTACAACTTAACAAGTTGCCACCTAAACAGAATCCCCAGTAGTTGAACAGAAAAGGCAACAAATAAAGCCAAGTATGATGTGGTCTCTGTCAGTTATGGAGGAGTTGAAGCATCAGCTGGGCTATGAAGACTAGAGGGGATCAGTAGGTGTAGGAGAATAAAAGTAGAAACTGGGTTGATATAGAGGTACCGGGTTTGGAAAACAAGGAGACATGTGAATTGTAGCAAGCCCTTTCATCAGGAGTAGAGTTGGGTAGGTAAGTTTGGACCAGATCATAGAAGATCAGAATACATTTAAGCATGGTATTTTCTTGGATAGAGATTTGACATGTTGTACAGAATGGACTAGAGAGAGAAGAGACATGTTAGGGAGATCAACTAGAAAGAAAACCATTGTTGCAAGCATAGAGAGATGAGAACTTGATCCAGAGTGGTAATGGTAGAGGTATTTTTTTGTTCAGCCATTTTTCAGTTCTTTTTGACTCTTCATGACTCTATTTAGGGTTTTCTTGGCAAAGATACAGGAGTGATGTGGCAAACAGGGTTAAGTGACTTGCCCAGGGCCATACAGCTAGTAAGTGTCTGAGGCCAGATTTGATTGCAAGAAGATGAATTTTCCTGGCTCCAGAACCAGTGCTATATCTACTGTAACATCTAGTTGTCCTGGTAGAGAAATAGGAAAGAACAATATCAGAGATATTTTGAATAAAAGCTCAATAAGACTTGTGACACAGTGAATAAAGATGATGGAAATGAAGAGAACAAAAATGAGTCCAAGCTTTCTATTTTGGGTTGCTGATAATACCATTGATAGAGAGGGGGTGTTCAGAAAAGGGAGCTAATTGGGAGACAGAAGTCAGGGAAAGAGCTTCTTAAAGCCAGGCTTCTTTGGAATCAATATTATTCCTCATCACCATTTTTTCTGTTCCCTCAAATTTCCAGAATAGATTGTCTCTAGTCCAAGAATCTAGTCTTTTCTGGTTGACAGAATTAATTCTTGAAAGCATCATTCTGCTTCCATGACTGTTTATTTGGGTGCAGTGTGGTAAGCCTTTCAAAGAAATGCAATTCTCCATACTGAGCAGCCATTAAGTAAAAAGAAATGCATTCCCAGAGTTTATTTGTTGAATATACATATTTATCATATGCATGCATATGTATCTTTATATGCACACATGCATACACACATATGCACACATATGTGTATATATTTATATTCCTCCCCCTCTCTTCAGTCATCTAATCAAGCACCATTTTAAACATTTAAACAGAAGAGAGATATGAATGGAGATTCTTTGGTAAAAGGGCTTTATAACTGCTTCCATAAACATTTCCTGATTCTAAGCTTAAGAAAGGCAACTCTACTAGTGACTATGAGTCAAGAGATCTCAATCTTGGTCAAAGCTTTGCCACCAACACATTGGGACCTTAGGCAAGGCACTTCCCTTCCCTGGCCCACTTTCTCAATCATATTATTAGGGGATTGAACTAAAAGATTCAAATTCTCTTTCATTGCTAATGTTTTATAATTCTATGAATACATTGAGAAGGACGAGATCCTGTAAAGCTGAGGTGTCAAACATGAGGCCATGGCCCTAACACTCCTGAGTGCAGCCCAAACCAGATGAAAATATAATTGGGAAAACATAACAAAATAAATGAAAATACATTAGATAATTAGAACACGTGGTTTCCTAAGTCAATATGCAGCCCACAGGAATCCTTACCTATAGTTTTGTGACTGTAGTTTCCATTTGAATTGGACAACACTGCTTAAAAAATCCCATTGTACATTAGGAGAACAATTTATACAATGACAACAACATTAAAGAAAAAGACAACTTTGAAAGACTCTAGAACTCCGATTAGTGCAGATAAACCAAAAAAGTCCAGATGACTTGAAGGGGAAACCCAACACCCAATGCCTGCCAGAGAAGATGGATTTAAAATGCTGAATAAGATATACATTTTTGGACATGGCCAATGTAGGAATTAGTTTTGCTGATCTATGCATATTTGTCATGAGGGTTTTATTTTTCATTTTAAAAAGTTCAGTTGGGAGTGAAAGATCAGTTGGAGAGAAAGATATTGAATGTTTATTTTAAAAAATAACTCCTTAAAGGAGCGGGGAAAAAGCCCCACCAGTAGAAACTGCTAATGGGGAATTTATGTGGGAATTTAGAATAGGATTAGAATTTCATGCTAATAATATAGCTCACAGTTATAAAATGTTTTTAGGTTTACAAAGCCTTTTTTTGTATAATGATCCCATTTGATCCTTACCACAGCCCTTCCAACAAGGTAGACAGTCTAAGTACAATCAACTTTATTTTTCAGTGAGGCAGCTAAGGCTCAGAGTGTAATCCTATATAAGCTGTCTCCAACTAAAGGGAAGAAGATAAATAAAAAGCAGGGAATTAGAGGCAATCTATTTGATTTACCTTCCATGGCCACCAGTCCCCATCTCCGGTATTTCTGGCTCGTTCTCTCATGTCATTTTCCTTTCCCTCAGATATCCTGTCAGTTGTCAAGTCATATCAATCCTGCCTTTACAACATCTTTCACTTCTGCCTTCTTGCCTCCACTCATGTGGTGACCATCCTAGTTTAGACCATCATTATTTCTCATATGAACCATTGCAGGAGCCTTCTAATTGGTTTCCCTGCCTTGTTTGTCACCTTCTGATTCATCTTCTACACAGCTACCACAGGAATCATCCTATAAAAATGATTTTTGTTGATTTTTGAAATATCACCTACATTTTCTAAGATGATCTCCTTCCCATTCCCTCCCAGAGAGCCATAAAATCTCCTAGTGTCTATTGTTTTGTTTTCATCATTCTTGCCATTTACATTGTTGTAGTCACTGTGTATTGGTTTTCTGGTTTGGCTTATTTCATTTTAAATCAGTTTCTGTAAGTTTTCCCTTGCTTCTCTATTCATCATATTCATTGTACTTTTTTTAAAACACCACAAAAATATCCCTTTACATTCAGCTGGCACAATTTATTTGTTGTTGTTGCTCAATCATTTTAGTTGTGTCTAACTCTTTGTGATTCCATTGGGGTTTTCTTGGCAAAGACCATGGAGTCGTTTGCCATTTATTTCTTCAATTCATTTACAGATGAGGAAACTGAGGCAAACAGGGTCAAGTGACTTGCCCAGAGTCACACAGCTAATAAATATCTGAGGCCAGATTGGAACTCAGCCACCTATCTGCCAATGATTTGTTTAGTCATTGCCCAAATGATGGGCATCTTTGTTCCCAATTCTTTGTTTCAAACTGATATTCCTAAGCACAAGTCTGTTGGGCATCCCCTGCTCAAGTATTCTCTGTTATCTCTAGGGTCAAATACGGGCTCTTCTGGATTTAAAGTTCTTTTCAACATAGTTCCAGCCCTTCTTTCCAGGCTTGTTGTATATTGCTCTTCTTTACTCATTCTGTAATCTGGCCAGACTGGCCTTCTTGCTATTCCTCACACATGATGCTTCCTTTCTTGCCTTTGAACAAGTGATTCCTTCGGCTTAGAATATGCTTCCTTCTTGCCTCTGCTTGTTAGAAGTACTAGTTTCCCTCAAAGTTCACCTAATTCTTATTTTGTATATATTTTACATATGTGTAAATTGAATAAAAGCTTGCATTTGTTATCAACTGTTCATTTTTTTGCTTTTGTATCCCCAAGGTGCAGGGAAGTGTTTGACACTTACTAGGTACGTAGTAAATGCTCCTTGATTAATCATTCCTGACTGATGGGTGTCATCATTCAGCAGAGATACCATGTTCAGTTCATAGATTCATGAAATTCTAGAGCCCAAAAAAGATGTAAAAAGTCATCTAATTCAACCCACTCATTTTGCAGAAGAAGCAACCAAGGCCAAGGAAGGTACTGTCACTTAGCCAGTCTGCAATTTGCAATATTTGAACCCATTTCCCTGATTCCAAATATCACAGACTTCTCATTATATTATTCTGACTCTGCCTATGAAATGAGGGTAATGCTCCACTACTTATTTAACAGGAGTACTGTGAGAGGAAAGCTCACTTTGCAATCCTTAAAATGCTATCTAGATTTGAGATAATCTTTTCAGGGCAGCTTCCTAGTGACATTTCTCAAACACTTCCGACCTTAGAGGAACCTTCTGGTTGGCTCTGCTCAATGTCTGGCATATTCTTACCGATTATTCATTTTAATCATCCTGACCTTGGCTCAAGAACAATGGGCAGACTCTGGCTCCACTCCACCTTTCTCTGGTGGTTGGAATGGAAATGGTTTACTTTGGCTTGCATCGTGCTGAATTTATTTGCAATTGTTCTTTGATTTGGCATGTGCCTTCTGTTTTCACCACTGGCTATATCTTCTGTCTATCTAGCTCCTACCTTGGTATGCCCTGTTCCAAGTGGGACTGCCATGGAAGCTACCAGACAAGCCTGGCCACACACTGGGTTCCCACCACTAGTGTGGTCTTAGCAATACCTGAAATACAACAGCACCAATTGTGTATATATTTGTGTATGTACACATACGTGTGTGTGTGTGTTTGTGTGTGTGTGTGTGTGTGTGTGTGAGAGAGTGAGTACTGGGGAGTGCTTGTAACCTTTCCTTCAACAGATTCTTCCTTTCATGTATAAAAGGACCAGTAATCTTCTTATTGGATCCAAAGGCTGTTGGCCAAGACCAGACAGATGCCATGTTAATGAAGATGTCCCATGAAGATCCTAGAAATGATTAGTTTAAAGAAAATAAGAGTCAAAGGGGCCAAAAATTTGGCCTCAGACACTTCCTAGCTACATGACCTGGGCAAGTCACTTAACTTCCACTGCTTAGCCCTTTCCACTCTTCTGCGGAATAATACACAGTACTGATTCCAAGTCAAAGGGGTTGACTATGATAACTTCATATATTTGAAAAGCTGTCATTTAGAGGAGAGATTAGACTTCTGCTTGACCCCAAGGAGCAGAACAAGGGAGACTGGGTGGGAGTTTTAAGGAGACAGATTTCTGTTCCATGAAAGGAAAGGCTTCCTAACAATTAGAGCTATCCAAGATTGGGATGGGCTGCCTTGTGAGATGGCTGTATTCTAATTCATTGGAAGTCTTCCAGTAGAGGATAGATGACCAATTGTTGGGGAATGCTGTAGAGAGATTATTATTTCAGAACAAGTTGGACTAGATAATTTTAAGCCCCTTCCAAGTTTGAATTTCTGTGATTCTGTGAATTCATAAACATTTTTACATTTCATGGGGTTTAGATCTCACCATTGCATAAAATTGTACCTACTTCTTATATTTGAATTCTAAAATTTCCCCTTTGATCATAATCAAAATTTTTTATTATCTCCTCCTCTATTCACTTTCCCTACCTATTCTTTCTTTTTTCCTCTGATTAAAAAACAAAAAGATAATTAACTTTTTCAATAAACCATAATCTGTTTTCTTTCTCTCCTATCTCTAACCCCTATATTGGGAAAAAAATACCTTTGTACCAGATATTGATAGCAGAGAAAAACAGATTTCCTCATTGATCATGTCCAAAAATATCTCATTTTGTACCTTTAGTCCATCACTTTTCTGTCAGGAGTTGGGTAACAAGTTTCCCCATCAGTTCTCTGGAATCATGGTTGGTCTTTTCTTAAATATTTTCAAGTTAGTTGTCTTTATAATGCTAAACTTATTCTTTGTTCTCATCATAACTTCCAATCCCTCCAATGATTTCCATTTTCCCAGTCTACCATTCCTGCTTTGGTTTCACTTCAATTTACTAAATTTTTCATATAGTTAACAATTTAATTATAGTTTGACCTCCACCTTAAACTGTTATTTCACTCTTCTGCCATTTATTTTTCAACAATCTTCAACACTGAATAATCTCTATCTACCCTTATCTGATGAATGCTATTAGAGAACCACTATAGAGAGTGAGTTATTGGGGCAGCTAGGGGGCTCAGTGGATTGAGAGCAAGGCCTAGAGACAGGAGGACCTGTATTCAGATCGTGCCTCAGACACTTCCTAGCTACATGACCTGAGCAAGTCATTTAACTTCCACTGCTTAGCCCTTACCACTCTTCTACTGTGGAATAATACTCAGTATTTATTCCAAGATAAAAGTTAAGGTTTTTTTTTAAGAGTGAATTACTATAAATACAAATTATCTTCTTTGAAGAGGTACCTCACTGCTACATGGCAAATTTTTTTATTTTTCTTTGACTGGTATTCTATTTCACTACTCTCTTTTGCTGTTCCAAATCTTTTCCATTCCCCCCCCCCCCAACTTTCAATATGTCTTCTAAACCTCCATTTCACATCAAATATTCTTAACCTCTAGTTTGCTGATACAGTGACATTCATGGTGAGCTTCTGTGTCCCTTCTTCATACTTTAAAATTCCTCTAAATTTCTCCTTTTCTCTCTTTTACTTCTTTTTCGGAGGACCAGATGACCCTTTTCTTTACCATTGCTGACCTCTTCGTGTATGTTGTCACTCTTCTCTCCCCACATTCCAGTCAGAACTTTGCCTTGTCCATAATCATCCTTCTCATCATCAGTCTCTCTTGAATAGTTCTTTTTCTGCTGCCTATGAACAATAAACAAACATGTTCAAACATCTTTTTAAAAAACTTTTATTTAAAGAGTCATCTTCTGAAATTATCGTCCAATGTCTCTCCTCTTTTGAATTGACAATCTCCTAGACAGAACTGTCAATATTCACTGTCTTAATTTCCTCCACACCAGTTTATTTTTCAATCCCTTGTGACGGCACTACTCTATTCGCACTACTCTCTCCAAGGTTATCAACAATCTCTTATATCCGATGGCCTTTTCTAAGATTTTTATCCTCCTTGATTTTTCTTTGATTTTTGATGCTATTGATCACATGATGTTCCAGAATATTCTCTTGTCTGGATGCAATTGATGCTGCTTTCTCATAGGTATCCTACCTTTAAAATGATTACTTCTGGTTTCCTTTCATCATCTATGCCCTGTCCCTTGGCATAAAGGTCACTTGAAATTGTCTTGGTTCATGATACATGTATAACCCAGTGGAACTGCTTGTTGGCTTTGGGAAGGGGGAGGAGAGAGAGTGTGTGTGGAATTAAGAATCATGTAATAATGAAAAAATTCTAAATTAAAAAAAAAAGAAATTGTCTTGGTTCTTCTTTTCTTTTTTCCTCACACTTTCTCTCTTAGTGATTTCATCTGCTCTCATAGGTTCAAATATAATTTCCATGTAGTTTAATCCATGTCTATGTATTAGGCTTCTATTCTCTCTGGTATTCTAGTTATGCATCTCCAACTGCTTGCTGGATATCTCATGAATATCCTTAGATATTTTGACCTCAATATAGCTAAAATGTACCTTATAATGCTCTCCTTTAAACCTCGTTTCCCAAGCTTTCCTGTCTCTTGATGGCATCCTTACCTCCTTCATTTATTCATTCATTCATTCATTTGTTTGTTTGTTTGTTTATTTTGATTTTTATTTAGATTATTTTTCTATGGATACATGATTCATGATCCCCCCCTTCCCCTCCCTCCAAAAGCTGACAAGCAATTCTACTGGGTTATACATATATCATTGTTCAAAACCTATTTCCATGTTATTCATATTTGCAATAGAGTGATCTTTTAACATCAAATCCCTAATCACATCCCTATCGCACTACATGATCAAGCATATATTTTTCTAATGCATTTCTGGTTTCAAAGTTCATTTTCTGGATGTGGATAGCATTCTTTCTCCCAAGTTCCTCTGGATTGTCCAGTTCATTGCACTGCTACTGTTAAAAAAGTCCATTACATTCGATTGTACCACAGTGTATCAATCTTTATGTATAATGTTCTCCTGGTTCTGCTCCTTTTGCTCTGCATTGCTTCCTAGAGGTCATTCCAATTCACATGGAATTCCTCCATTTCTTTATTCCTTTCGGCGCAATAATATTCAATCACCAACATATATCACAATTTATTGAGCCATTCCCCAATCAATGGACACTCCCTCATTTTCCAATTTTTTGCCACCACAAAGAGTGCAACTATAAGTATTTTTGTACAAGTCTTTTTCCTTATCTTTTTGGGGGTACAAGCCCAGCAGTGGTATTGCTGGGTCAAAGGGTAGGCATTCATTTAAAGACCTTTGTGCATAATTCCAAATTGTCCTCCAGAATGGTTGGACCAATTCACAACTCCACCAGCAGTGTATTAGTGTCCCAATTTTGCCATATCCTCTCCAACATTTATCACTTTCCTTTGCTGTTATATTGGCCAATCTTCTAGAAGTGAGGTGGTATTTCAGAGTTGTTTTAAATTGCATTTCTCTAATCAGGAGGGATTTAGAACACTTTTTCATGTGCTTATTGATAGTTTTGATTTCATCATAGCATCACTACCTCCTTAAGTCACTTGAGTTTGTAACTTCAGAGTCATTCTTGACTCTTTCCTCTTCCTTAATTCCTATATTTGCCCATTTTCAAAGTCTTATCCACTTTGCTTCTACAACATTTTAGAAATGGAAGGGATCTCAGGGACCATAGAGTTTAACCTATACTTTTGGACAATAGTTCACTCTCTATTAGACCCAATAAATGACAATCTAATATTTTTGTTGAAGTCTCCCATTGAAGAGGAATCCATTATCTCTCAAGTTAGTTCACTCACTCTACTTTTGATTATTTAATTATTAATTAGTAATATTTTAAAAATATTATTTAAAAATATAATTTCTAAATTTTCTTCTTCCAACCTATATGGTAAATTCCCTATATCATATCCACACTGATGAGCTGGATCCTAGTGATGTGGCTATTACCTAGCATTTAATGTTCTTCATGGGTCTGTACTCTTAAAACTGTAGACTATGAGCCTCTACTTGCATGCTTTTCCCTTTAATTGTTAGCTAGTAAACACAATTCGCTCAAAATAAAGGCATTTACTGAGATGGCATATTAGTGCAAAACACTTGTCCCATTAGTTTGAGATTCAAACATATGCATACAAATATATAAATTGTTCATGTGAACGGAGAAGAGGGGAATAACAATTATACATCACCTACTATGTGTCATGCACTGTGCTAAGTTCTATACAAATATTATAACATTTGATCCTCTCAACAACCCTGAGAGGTAGATGCTGTTATTATCTTCATTTAACAGTTGAAAAAACTAAGACTAAGAGATGTGGAGCTGTCCAGGTTCACATAGCTAGTAAATATCTGAGTCTGGATTTGAACTCAGGTTTTCCTGACTCTAGGCTTTATCCATTTTTCTATCTACCTAAATAAGCATTTACTTATTCATTTGTACTGAGGATAAAAGGTGAGGAACACATGTGGCCAAAACTACTCATGCCTGATACTGTTGGGGCTCTGACCTCCTTTCTCTTCTCTTATTGTTCTTATATTTCTCCACAGAGGATGCATTATCTCTGTTAGGGAGGTGTTCAGCTGGATTTTGGAGCTTGCTCCTTTGCTTCTTGATGTTCAATCTTCAGGGCTTATTATCTCTTCAATCTCTAGTGGGCTTTCTTCTTTATTACAGGGGTCATATTTCTTAAATCCATTTCCTGCCCTGATTCTTTCTTTCTTGTTGCAGTGAGAATGTAGAGGCTTCCACCCTGATGAGTAGTAGCTCTGTTGTAAAGGTTTATGGCTAATGATGGGACAGGAGAGAGAAATCTAACCACCAGTTGTCCTCTGATAAGAGGAAGTCAAATCAATCATTTCTCAAGATCTGAGTCCTTTCTTTATAGGTGGCTCCTCTTTGTTGCCACCCTCCTCACAATTGTCTTAACTTACCTCCAGTGCTAGAAAACTTGCCTTTTACTGGATAATAGAAATGTAACTGATCTTAGGTAAGTCAGTGGCAATCTTTTAATAAATTCTATCATTTTTGAGATCAAAATGCCTATGGAGTGTCTTTAGAGTGTTGTAGTTGCAAGAGATTAAAAAGTGAATTATATTTAAGATATTAACACCTTGCTGTTCCTTGTGGGGCCTCACTGTAGCCAGACTATGACCCCACCAGTGAGACCAGAAAAAGAGACATGGATGAAGAAGATGGAGGGGGAAAGCAGAAGTTCAGATAAAATACGAAGTCTGTTGCAGGAACTTTGCAAGGAGGAAGAGATGCTGCTGTGTTGAAGGACCAGCTCAGTTACTTCAAAATCGCCTTCAGTCATTTATTTGCTCCAGAGAATGGGCTGGGATGACCCATTCTTCACCTCTAATGGAGGAACCAGGAAACATTTTGGTTAAGTAGGCAATGAAACTGCCATCAGTCAAACTGAATTGTAGCTAAGCACAAGAAACCATATCCAAGAAGAGAAAGAGGAAGAAGAAGATTCTTAAAGGAGAAAGGAAAAATCAGGATAAGTTATTTATCTAAGTTAATTTTGAGAGTCAAGAACTTTCTCATTGAAATCATAATGTAATCATAATGTCTTTTTATAGGAAATGAAGAATTCTCTGAAAATGCACTATTGAAATGATACCATAGTTTACTGAAACTTCAGAATGTTCAGTTAAAATGAAAACTGACCTTGGCTGAGAAATTCAAGGATCTATATTTAACCATTAAAAAAAAGGCTAAGTTCATACAAGTTAGTTAAATTAGACACATATACATACTAGACACATACCATGTGATGTTCTACTTAAATATTCATGATTTACAACCAAGATACCACATTTTTCTAACGTATATTGACAAATAAAAGACATGCTATTAACTTCATTATGCACAGGCTGAGGCTATGTTTTTGGTTCTAGAGTCTAGTAGGTGGAAAGGTGATTAAGAGGTTAATAGGATTCAGCTTCTCAAGAGCATAATCTGTTTAAATGCCACTCTGAGTAGAACCTGAACAAATAATATATAATATTCTGCTTGATATAGTTATGACCAGATCTTACTTTGAATTATCATATTATGGTAAAATATGGTTAGAATAAATTTTAGATAGAAATAGCTATCAGATGCCAAAAGAGAAAGGCCAAATCATATTCTTGTGAAAGTTGAATATATATTGTAATAATAAAATTGAATCATTTTAAACTCATTTTTGCATTAATGAAATATACCATATTTAAAAACAGTGTTTTAGGAAATACTTGGGTGAATTTGTTTTTACAATAAAGAGAAAATGACTAAGAAAGAAAGATCTTACCATCTTGTCATCTTTGCTAGATGGCCCTCATTTTCTGTGATTACATCAATTGGATTAGGGGGAATGGTGTGGAAGCAGTTGATCATGCTTGTGTCCTTATCAACCTTGTCTCTTCCACCTTATTATACAACTTTTACCTATTTCTCTCATTTTAATTTAATTTAATTTAGTTTAATTTCTTTTTGCCATGAGAACAAGTCTATTGATTTTCCCATATGATAGCTCTTCAAATATTGAAAGCAGAGATCCTGTCCTGACTAAGTATATTTTCTCCTGATTAAATGCTAGCAAATCTTTGAAATCATTTTCATACAGTATGATCTGGAGGCCCTTTACATGCTAGTTGCCTTCCTCTGGATATTTATCAGTTTATCAGCGCTTTTTCTAAAATGTTGCATCCAGAATCGGACCCAGCACTGCAGTAATATTCTGGCAAGGGAACTCTGTAGTGATCACATCCCTAATCTTAGACTTTATTCCTCTTTTAATTCAGGCTAAAATCACATTAGTTTTCTTGGCTGCTATATCACATTGTTGACTTCAGATCAAGCTTGCCATCCACTGAAGCCTACAGATATATTTCACATCTGGCTCCTTCTCTCCTCTCACACAATTACAACCCTAGATCAAACTTTCATCAGCTCTTATCTAGATTACAAGAATATTCTCCTGATTGCTCTCTATGCCTCTCATTTCTCCCTCTCAAATCCATTTGCCACACAGCTGCTAGAATAATCTTCCCAAGGCACCAGTCTGACCATGTCTTTTCCTTAATAGAGTAACTTTGGTGCCTCTACATTGCCTATAGGATAAAATTTAGTTTCCTTAACCAGGAATTTAAAGTCCTCCATAATTTACACCCCCCACACACACACACACACTTACCTTCCTAACCTTGTTTTACATTACTTTTCTTTGTGAAATATATATATTTTAGACAATACAAACCATCAGGACTGCCAGGTACTCTCTGAATTTGATACTCTATCTCCTGTTTCTATGTATTTGCATAAACAATCCCCAAAGGCTGGAAAGCCTATTTCTCTCACCTCTGTTTAGAATCCCTCTTTTACAATAAGACTTGATTCAGATGCCATTTAGATGAAGTCTCCATTCATCCCTTCACATATCATTGGCCTCTCCCTCATCAATTTCCCTTGTGCTATATTTATTTGTATACATGTTTCATTCCTTCCTCTCTACTCCATGCTCAGAAGAATGCAGATTCCTTTAGGGCAAGGTGAGTCTCACTACCTAACAAAGTGATTTAGTCATGGCTGGTGCTTAGTAAATGTTTACTGAGTTAAATTCACACCATTAGACTTGGGAATAATATCACTTTAATTAATGATCACTTTACTTCATGAGCATTGCCAATGCCAATGGTTGCGACATGACCTTGACACAAAACCCTACCTTTTTAATACTAGTTTCCTGATGATGCTACAAGGCAGTGAGTCCTCAGGCATCATTGCATCACTGAATCACAGAATCGCAGAATTTTAGAATTAGAAGGAATCACCACTGTACTATGCTTAAAAAGTGTCCATTCATTCTTTGCTTGAAGACCTCTAATGGTGGGGAGATGTGGAACTGGCCATTTCTAGAGAAAGTCTGTGGCATTTTTGTATAGTTCTAATTGTTAGGAAATTTTTTTCTGCTATCAAAACTAAACATGCCTCATTGTAACTTTTACCCATCCCTCCTGATTCTTTTCCAGATAGAGCAAGTCTAATCTTTCTCCCACATGATAGTCCTTTAAATATATAAAGGCGGCTATCATTTTCTCTCTCAGAGAACACAATTTCTGAAGAATCAAAACTCTATATGAACTAAAGGATAATGGAGAAATATTTGGTTGGTACAAGCAATGTGATGCAACTTACCAATAAAAACATAGGAAAAATATGATGTGAAAGCTAGCACCCAGGAAATGTATGATTGGAAAAGGCATTAGGCTAGTCACGTAGGGATGGTGAGAGAAGACAGATGGACAGCTGGAGTATTACATGATATCCGGAGAGTATTAAAAAACCTAGAAGAAATCTCCAATTTGTTGGCTGGATTCTTCCTGGAAGATTTATGAGAAGATGTGGACAAGAATCATATGGGATGAGGTGTGGATCAGTTTCAATCTGTACAATTGGAAGGAATAACTATATCTATCAGACCACAAATTCACTAAAACATTAAAGCAATAATTAAATTATTACAAAGTTCTATAGTTTCCAACAACCACCCTTGATATAGGCAATATTTGCTGGATAAGCAAAATAAAATTCAGTGATATTAAGGGGCTGGCCAAGGATCATCATGTACTTGAGCAAATAACAGAGTTAAAACTAGATCATATGCCTTCTGATAACAAATTCTATGTTAGGTTGTATGTATGTGAGTGCATGTGAGTGTATGTGTGTGTATGTGTGTATACTCTGGGAATACATCCAAAGTTGTTACTCATTTCTGTAGATTGGTCTTTTATCTCACTTTCCATTATTGGGACATGGATGAACTAGCTGGCCAATGAGACCTCTTCCAGCTCATATCCTGTGATTCAGTGAATTTTCTATATTTTTAGTTTTAAAAGTTTGTTCATATTTCACAATAAAATGAGATACTGGTCTCATCAGGGAAGACCTGATATTGGAAGCTTGGAGCTAAATGTAGAGAGCTAAATTTATGGCATGGATACGTACATTTAAAAATAAAATAGCAACCCAAAAGAGATAAAGGTGCAACTTCCTTACTCGGGTCTATGAATACACTTGAGTTAGCTAATTTTACCAGCATAAATACATTGACATAACACTTAAGTGATTCTTTGTTGTAATAATCTATTCTTTTACTTAGCCATTGTATGATTTATTCTCCTGTAGAGCATTTATTCCAGGGACTTCAAGGTGGATTTTAGGACTTGATCCAATCAGTCTTCACAAACACCCCAGTTGACCCTACATTTGCCAATCATTAAGGAACTAGGAATAAATGAAGGATATGACATAACACAAAAAATAATTAACTGAGGACTATACCTAATTTGCTGCGTGACTGTCAAATCACTTCATATTTCCAGAACGAAATGTGTCAAATGAAGGAATTGCATGTGTATCTCTAAGGTGTCTTCTGTCTCCAAGATACTAGGAGTCTGAGTCTATGGGTCTTAGATATTCATGCTGAAAGAATAGAAAGAAACCAGATTATAATTCAAGTCAGTTCAACAAATCTCTATTTTAGTGTAAAGGTATGGAATCGGTTCAACTAGGTGGTGCAGTGGATAGAATACGTAACCTGAAGTCAGGGAGACTAATCTTCCCAAATTCAAATCCTGCTTCCAATGGGAGCCGTGTGACCCTGACCAAGTCATTTAACCCTGTTTATCTCAGTTTCCTCATCTTCTCTAGAAGGAATTTGCAAACTATTCCAGTATCTTTGCCTAGAAATCTCCAAATGGGGTTAAGAAGAATCTGTTATGACTGAAAAAACAACTAAACAACAACATAATGAAAACAGGAGACCAAATGTCTTGTTAGAGGAACAGTAAGAAGTTTTGTGTTTCGAGTGTAGAGAGAAGTAAAGAATAAGACAAATAGAAAAGTAGGAAAAGGTCAGGATATGAAGAGCTTTAAATGCTGAATGGGGGAGTTTATATGAATCCTGGAGGTAATAGGGAGCCACTGGAGTTTATTGAGCAGGGTGAGGGTAACATGGAAATATCTGTGATTTATGAAAATCACTTTGGCAGTTAAGAAGAAGTTGTATTTAAGTGGGTAGAGATTTCAGAAATGGTGACCAATTAGGTTATCACAATAGTCAAAGCATATTGTGATGAAGTACTACATTGGGCAAAAGCTTAATGTATAATATAAAGGAGGCATAGATGAGAGAAGTTGTGAAAACAGAAATGACAATGGCTGACAACATACAAATGAGGAGCTGAGGTTAGCAACAAGCAGGTTTTTAGCCTTTAACTGGAAGGTTGGTGGTGCTTTCAGCAGTAATGAGGAATATAAGAAAAAGAATGAGCTTAGGAACATATGAAAGGTAATGAATTCTGTTATAAAAATGCTGAATTTTGGAAGATGGTGGCAGAATAAGGAGCAGCTGCTTGATCTTTCCTAACCGAAGCATACAGGACTCCTCAAAAGGACATAAAAACAAATCCAGATGAATGAAGGGACTCCACAACAAGGCACAGCATTGAAGGTACGTGGGATTGGGGCATTTCCATGCTATAAAGGGGTCAAACAGCTCTCACTAAAACACGCGAGGAAGAAGCCCCTCCCCCACACCCCCACATCACACACAGTGCCAAGGCCAGCCCACAAGAGTTAAAGCAAGTTTGGGGCACCCATTAAGTCATTGGCAGCTCCAGGGCTTGTTCCTGAGAGCAACAAGACTTAGGACCCCAAGAGGCTAAAGAACGTGCACAGACTTTCCTGAGTGTCTGCGTGGGTGAAGGCATTGCCCTAGGTGTGGACAAGGATCTCGAGCGCAGGCTTGGACCTCGAGTGGGGACCCTGTGCAGACGGGAGCAAGGTTGTGGAAGCAGCACCCTGAGACTGCTGAAGGAGCCTCAGGCAGAGGGGCAGACCAGGGACAACTAGGAGGCTCAACCCTGAGAACAACGAGACCTGAGACCTCCAGAGCCTAGAGAGCGCAGACAGACCCTGAGTGTGAGGATAAAGCTGAGAAGGCACTGGGCTAACAATGGCAAGCCAAAATCGGTAAGCCCAGAAGAGAAAGATTACCAAGAAGAACACTGTAACACTTGACAACTTTTACACAGAGAAAATCCAGACAACAGAGGAGAATAAACAAATACTCATATCCAAACCTTCCCAAAATAATGAAAACTGGTCACAAGGTATTGAAGACTTCAAATCTGAGATGATGAGAAAGATGGAAGAGATCTGGCAAGAAAATAACAGTTTAAAAGGCAGAATTTGCAATTGGAAAGTGAGGCTCAGAAGTCAAATGAACTGATAAGCAAATTGAACACCAGAAATGACCAGATTGAAAAGGAAAACCAAAAGATCATAGCCAAAAACCAAAAGATTATAGCTGAAAACCAGTCCCTAAAGGCTAGAATTGAGCAATTAGAAGCTAATGATCTCTAAAGACAGCAAGAACAAATAAAACAAAGTCAAAAGACTGATAAAATAAAAGGAAACATGAAATATCTCAATGAGAAAGTGACAGACCAAGAAAACCGGTCTAGAAGAGACAATTTGAGAATCATTGGTCTTCCTGAAAAAGCAGAAATTAATAGAAACTTGGACTCCATACTAAAAGAAATTATTCAGCAAAATTGCCCTGAAGTTCTACAAAAAGAGGGCAATATAGAACATTGAAAGGATCCATAGATCACCCTCTACACTAGACCCAGAAAAGACAACACCCAGGAATATAATAGCCAAATTCAAGAGGTTCCAAGTAAAAGAAAAAATCTTACAAGAAGCCAGAAAGAGACAATTCAAATATCAAGGAGCAACAATCAGGATCACACAGGATCTGGCAGCCTCCACGCTAAAAGACCGCAAGGCTTGGAATATGATATTCAGAAAGGCAAGAGAGCTGAGCCTTCAACCACGGATCAACTACCCATCAAAATTGACTATATACTTCCAGGGGAAAGTATGGGCTTTCAACAAGATAGAAGATTTCCAAGTAATTGCACAGAAAAGATCAGGACTAAATGGAAAGTTTGATATCCAACCACAAAAATCAAGAGAAACATGAAAAGGTAAATAAGAAACAGAGGGGAAAGAAAGAAAACTCATAATTTTTAAAATTTGATTCTTTAAGGGCTTAAATAAGATCTAATTATCTGTATTCCTATGTGGAGAAATGCTATGTATAATTCTCTGTAGTGAACTGTATTCACTATTATAGCAATCAGAAGAATAATTCATAGGGAGAGGACAGAATACTAAATGGCCTAAGATGACATGGGTGGGTGGGTAAGAGGGGGGTGAATAGTAGGAGACACCAAGAGAAACTAGAGTGAATAAGAAAAATAGGATATTCTATTACACACAAAGAGGGGCATGGGAAGGGGAGGGGACAAATACTATTATAAGAAGGAGAGGAAGAGAGCATTAAGAGGTAATATTTAAACCTTACTCTCAGTGTAATCAACCTGGAGAGGGAAGAGTAGCTATATTATCCATTGTGATATAAAACTCTATTTAACCCAACTGAGAAAGTCAGAAGGGATAAACCAAGGGGAGCAGGGGAGTGGGGAGGTCAAAAAAAAAAAAAAAAAAGGGAGGAGAGAAGAAGGGGGAGGGAATTCATTAGGCCTTTAAAAATAAAAAGAGGGGAATAATAAGGGAGAGGGTAGAAAGGGAAGTTAATCAAGGGAGGGGATAAGGGATACCAGCTCAAAGCAAACCACTGGTTTAAAAGAAAATAGTGTAAGAAGAAGGGGTAGGACTAGGGGAGGATAAAAAAATGTCAGCAAATGCACAACTGATAATTATAACTCTGAATGTGAATGGGATGAACTCACTCATAAAACGGAAGCAAATAGCAGAGTGGATTAGAAACCAAAATCCTACCATATGTTGTCTACAAGAAACACATATGAGGTGGGTGGACACACACAAGTTTAAGGTCAAGGGCTTGAGCAAAATCTTTTGGGCATCAAATGAGAATAAGAAGGCAGGAGTGGCTATTGTGATTTCTGACAAAGCCAAAGTAAAATAGATATGATTAAAAAAGACAGGGAAGGTCATTACATCCTGATTAAAGGCAGTATAAACAATGAGGAAATAACACTGCTCAATATGTACACACCAAGCGGCATAGCATTCAAAATCACAAAGGAGAAACTGGCAGAACTCTAGAAGGAAATAGACACTAAAACCATAATAGTGGGAGATCTAAATATTCCTCTTTCAGATCTAGATAAATCAAATCAAAAAGTAAATAAGAAAGAGGTAAGAGAGGTGAATGAAGTCCTAGAAAAATTAGATTTAATTGATATGTGGAGAAAAATAAATAGGGACAAAAAGGAATACACCTTCTTTTCAGCTGCACATGGTACATTCACAAAGATTGACCACGTAATAGGGCATTGAAACATTGTAAACAAATGCAAAAGAGCAGAAATAAGAAATGTAACCTTCTCAGATCATAATGCAATAAAAATAATAATTAGTAAGGGCACCTGGACAGGCAAATCAAAAACCAATTGGAAATTAAATAATATGATTCTCCAAAACCAATTAGTCAAAGAAGAAATCATAGAAACAATCAACAATTTCATTGAAGAGAATGACAATGATGAGACATCCTACCAAACTCTGTGGGATGCAGCCAAGGCAGTACTCAGGGGGAAATTTATATCCTTGAGTGCATATATTAACAAATTAGGGACAACAGAGATTAATGAATTGGGCATGCAACTCAAAAAAGTAGAAAGTGAGCAAATTAAAAATCCCCAGATGAAAACTAAATTAGAAATACTAAAAATCAAGGGAGAAATTAATAAAATTGAAAGTAAAAGAACTATTGAATTAATAAATAAGACTAGAAGCTGGTATTTTGAAAAAACAGATAAATTAGACAAAGTACTGGTCAATCTAATAAAAAAAGGAAAGAAGAAAACCAAATTGACAGTATCAAAGATGAAAAGGGAGACCTCACCTCTATTGAAGGGGAAATTAAAGCAATCATTAAAAACTATTTCGCCCAATTATATGACAATAAATATAACAATTTAGGAGATATGGATGAATATTTACAAAAATATAAATTGCCTAGATTAACAGCAGAAGAAATAGAATACCTAAATAATCCCATATCAGAAATAGAAATTGAACAAGCCATCAAAGAACTTCCTAAGAAAAAATCACCAGGACCTGATGGATTCACAAGTGAATTCTATCAGTCATTCAAAGAGCAACTAATCCCAATACTATACAAATTATTTGATATGATAAGCAAAGAAGGAGTCCTACAAAATTCCCTTTATGACACAAATATGGTACTGATTCCAAAGCCAGGTAGACCAAAAACAGAGAAAGAAAACTATAGACCAATCTCCCTAATGAACATAGATGCAAACCTCTTAAATAGAATCCTAGCAAAGAGACTCCAGCAAGTAATTAAGAAGATCATCCACCATGATCAGGTGGAATTTATACCATGAATGCAAGGATGGTTCATTAGGAAAACCATCCACATAATTGACCATATCAACAGTCTAACAAACAAAAATCACATGATTATCTCAATAGATGCTGAAAAAGCCTTTGACAAAATACAGCATCCATTCCTATTTAAAACACTGAAAAGTATAGGAATAGAAGGACATTTCCTAAAAATAATAAACAGTATATACCTAACACCATCAACAAGCATCATATGCAATGGGGATAAATTAGAAGCCTTCCCAATAAGATCAGGAGTGAAACAAGGATGCCCATTATCACCTCTATTATTCAACATAGTACTAGAAACTCTAGGAGTAGCAATTAGAGAAGAAAAAGAAATTGAAGGTATCAAAATAGGCAATGAGGAGACTAAGCTATCACTCTTTGCAGATGATATGATGGTCTACTTAAAAAATCCTAGAGAATCAACTAATAAGCTTGTAGAAATAATCAACAACTTTAGCAAAGTTGCAGGATACAAAATAAATGCACATAAATCATCAGCATTTCTATATATTTCCAACACATTAGAGCAGCAAGAGGTAGAAAGAGAAACACCATTTAAAATCACCCTAAACAATATAAAATACTTAGGAATCTATCTACCAAAACAAACACAGCAATTATACGAAAACAACTACAAAACACTTTCCAAATAGATAAAACTGGATCTCAACAATTGGAAAGCCATTAATTGCTCATGGGTAGGATGAGCTAACATAATAAAAATGACCATTCTACCCAAATTAATTTACCTATTTAGTGCCATACCTATCAAACTACCAAAAAACTTCTTTACTGAATTAGGAAAAACTATAACAAATTTCATTTGGAATAACAAAGGATCAAGAATATCAAGGGAAATAATGAAAAAAAATGTGAAGGAAGGGGGCCTAGCAGTACCAGATATTAAACTATACTATAAAGCAGCAGTCATCAAAACAACATGGGGCTAAGAGACAGAAGGGAGGATCAGTGGAATAGACTTGGGGCAAATGACATCAGCAAGGCAGTGTATGATAAACCCAAAGAGCCCAACTTTTGGGACATGAATCCACTATTTGACAAAAACTGCTGGGAAATTTGGAAAACAATATGGGAGAGATTAGGTTTAGATCAACATCTCACATCCTACACCAAGATAAATTCAGAATGGGTGAATGACTTTAATATAAAGAGGGAAACTATAAATAAGCTAAGTGATCACAAAATAGTATACCTGTCAGATCTCTGGGAAAGGAAAGACTTTAAGACCAAGCAAGAGTTAGAGAAAATTACAAAATGTAAATTAAATGGTTTTGATTATATTGAGCTAAAAAACTTTTGTACAAACAAAAACAATGTAGTCAAAATCAGAAGGAAAACAACAAATTGGTTAAAAATCTTTATAACAAAAAACTCTGACAGGGGTCTAATTACTCAAATATACAAGGAGTTAAATCAATTGTATAAAAAATCAAGCCATCCCCCAATTGACAAATGGGCAAGAGATATGAATAGGCAATTTTCAGGTAAAGAAATCAAAAGTATCAATAAGCACATGAGAAAGTGTTCTAAATCTCCAATAATTAGAGAAATGCAAATCAAAACAACTCTGAGGTATCACCTCACACCTAGCAGATTGCCTAAAATGAAAGAAGGGGAGAGTAATGAATGTTGGAGGGAATGTGGCAAAACTGGGACATTAATGCATTGTTGGTAGAGTTGTGAACTGATCCAACCATTCTGGCTGGTAATTTGGAACTATGCTCAAAGGGCTATAAAAGAATGCCTGCCCTTTGATCCAGCCATATCATTGTTGGGTTTGTACCTGAAAGAGATCATAAATAAACAGACTTGTACGAAAATATTTATAGCTGTACTTTTTGTGGTGGCAGAGAACTGGAAAAGGAGGGTATGTCCTTCAATTGGGGAATGGCTCAACAAATTGTGGTATATGCTGGTGATGGAATATTATTGTGCTCAAAGGAATAATAAACTGCAGGAATTCCATGTGAACTGGAAAGACCTCCAGAAACTGATGCAGTGAAAGGAGCAGAGCCAGAAGAACATTGTACACAGAGACTGATATACTATGGTAAAATTGAATGTAATGGACTTCTGTACCAGCAGCAATGCAATGACACAGGATAGCTCTGAAGGATTTATGGTAAAGAATGCTACCCACATTCAGAGGAAGGACTGCAGGAGAGGAAACATATAAGAAAAACAACTGCTTGAATGCATGGTTTGAGGTGGACATGATTGGGGATGTAGAATCGAAACTACCACACCAATGCAACTAAGAACAATTTGATAATAGGTCTTGTACAAGGACACATGATAAAACCAGTGGAAATGTGCATTGGCCATGGGTGGGGGGAGAGCGGGGGGGGGGGAGGGTTGAAGGGGAAAGAAGGACCATGAATCATGTAACCATGTTAAAAATGAATATTAATAAATGTTTAAAAAATAAAAATAAATAAATAAATAAGTGAAGAAATAAAAAAAATGCTGAATTTTGGATGTTTATGGGACATTTCATCCCAGATGGCCAAAAGATAGTTGGTAATGTCAGAATACAGCTAAGGATAGAGATTAATTAGGATATATTGACCTGGTAATCATTTGCATAAAAAGGATAACTAGACCAGCAAGAAGTGATGAGATCACCAAGTTAGATAGAGAGGAAGAAAAAAGATGGCCCAGGACATACTATTGAGGGACTCCACATTTAGTGAGAGTGACTCAGATGAAGGTCTAGTAAAGGAGATTGAGAAGGAACAGTCAGACAGGTAGGAGTGGAATTAAGAAAGAGAAGTATCAGGAAAACCTAGAGAGAAGAGAGTATCCAGAGAAAAGATTAATGACATTTTCAAAGGCTACAAAGAGTTTAAGAATTATGAAGAATGAGAAACAGCCATTTTGCCATATTTGGCTATTAAGAAATTTTTGGTAACTTTGGAGAGAGGAGAGTCACCTGATGAAGTTGGAAGCCAGATTGCTTATCACTGGATATTTACTTCTAGATTGACATGTCTTCATTAACCAACACTGAATAGGTATAGTTACATAGCCACCTATTTATTCATGTTGCCTCCTTATTATTCTGATTTTGTTTCACCATCCTTTTCACAAATTAGTCCAGAAATCAGCTTTGGAGACAATTTTCTCATCCATAAAATAAGGGGGTTAGACAAGATAAGGGGTTTTTAACCTTTTTTTGCATCATGAACTGCTTTGATTGTCTAGTGAAGACTGTAGAATCTTTCTCAATTATTTTATAAGCATAAAGTAATATTTAAGATTATAAAGTTAATGAATTACTTTGTAATTCAGTTATCAAACTATCGAAAATTTTCATGGAGCTCAGTTTAAGAACTCTTGGCCTAGATTATCTTGGACTATGATTCCCCTTCTAGCTATAAATATTCTATGATTGTATTGTTCCTTAATAATTTTGTAGTTTCTTTGGTACTAGCTTCCTCTGTCAAGTTTCTGAGTCTAGCTCCTTTCTGGCCCAGGTCTGTATTTTATCTGATTTTTCAAGAAAGTCCTTTCATATTCAGATAGCTCTGGAACATCATCATTGGGAATTCTTTACTGTCTTCAGCAATGCAGATTATAATTTATAATCTATCTATGACTCATCCATAAATGACTATGTGGCTCATCCTTTTTCTTCAAAAAAATTTCTGTGAATTCCAACAAATGCTCTAGTATTTATAGCACCAAAACTCAAATAGAAAGGAAATCTTGCAAGTCGCACATTGATTTAGAAAACCACAAATCAACATTATCTATGTTTTATTTAATTTTTTTGTTAAATATTTTCCAATGACATTTTAAACCATTTCACCATCATCAAGTTTGACATCTCTAATCTAAGGGGTCTTCCTTTACATTTCTTGACATTGTATAGATATAAATGAAGCACATGAGCTATTAATCTATTAGTTTCTGATCTTAGCATCTACAGAGTCCACTTCTTTATCAATCATAGAACTATTTGATAGTGTTTATACTGCTTTTGATGAACAAATCTACATTAATATAAGGGCATGGTTTTTATATGTTGACTCTGTCATTGGCTCTTTAGAGTACCAGCACTTAAATAATTCAGTCTGTTAGTTAAATGGCATTTACCAAGTGCCTACTATGTACTAGGCATGTACTAAATGCTAGGGATACAAAGAAAGAGGGAAAATCCACTTCCTGATCTCTAGAAACTTATATTATGTTAAGATTAAAATATACAATAACTATTATATTTTATAAAGTTTATAAATAATAACTAAAGTAAAAAAGCTAGCTAACCAAGCCATGGTCATGGGAAAAAAGAGAGAAAAGGGGAATTACAGCCAACTATATGCAAAACGTGACCACTCAACATGGTAGAGAGATTAAAAGGAATTTTGGGAAATACCAAAGGAATTCTGGGGAACATAGTTCAAAGGTACAAAATTCTCTAATTAAATAAATATAATGAAAAAGACAACAACTTTTTACAAAAACAAATACACATACATTTGTTTATGTAAAAAGTTGTTATCCCTCTGAGATTACATAAATTATATATGACATAAATTGGAGATAATCTCAGAGGGAAGGTACTAAGACTAAGGAGATCTGGAAAAGGCTTCTTGTAGAAAGTGGGATGTTTTCTGAGACCAGAAGGATAGTGGGGAATTTAGAAGGCTGAGCTGAGGATGGAGGGTGCCAAAGGCATGTGGGACAGTGATTGATAATGCTCAGAGTTGGCAATGGACTATCCTGAAACAAGAACAGAAAGAAGCCAGTTTCATTGAATTATATAATATATGGGGAGGAATAAAGTATAAGACTGGGAAGACAGGAAGGAGCCAGGTAATAAACATCTTTAAAAGCCAGAGTACTATATATTTAATCCTAGAAATAATAGGAAGCCACTGTAGTTGATCAAATTGGGATAGGCATATAATATGGTCAGATTTTCATTTTATGATTAATTTGACAGCTAAGTAGAGGATGGATTAGGTGGGGGAAAGACTTAAGGTGGGGAGACAAAAGACAGGCTATTATAATAGTCCAGGCAGAAGGTGATAATTGATTGTATCAGAGTGGTTGCAGTGTCAGAGGAGAAAGGTGTTCATATATGAGAGATGTTATAACAGTTAAAATTATAGAACTTGACAATTAATTGGACATGGGGATATGAGGAGTCATGTATGATACCTAGCTTGTCAGTCTGGGTGACAGGGAAGATAGTGGAAACTTTGACAATAATAGGGAAGTTAGAAAGGGGGTAGAAAATGGAGGAAAAGATGAAGTTGAGTTGTAGACATATTGAGCTTAAGAGGTCTAATAGGTAGAGATGCAAGACTGGAGGTTGGGTGAGAGGTAAGGGCTAGACTAATAGATCTGAGAGTCATCTTCAAAAATATAATGATTGAAACCAAGGGAGCTTATGAGATGACCAAAGGAAATATTATAGGACTATGTTGGCAAACCTATGACACACATGCTGGAGGGGGCTGCTCCCTTCCCCCTCTCCACTGTGCCTGAGGTTATTTTTTCACATCATCAGCCCCTCTGCTCAGTAGCCCAATGGGAGCCCTTCCTCTTTCCCCTGTCTGGGGTAAGGGGGTGACTCACATGCACTGTGAGGGTGAATTTTGGGCTTTTGGTCTCTAAAAGGTTCACCATCATGGGTATGGGGGAAGAAGAAAAGAAAATGCAATATAAAGTCTTGGGGAACCCCCGCATTTAGAAGGCATGATATGGATAAGAGTGTAGTAGCAGTCCAGAGGACCTTAGAATGAAGTGGTAAGGCAGATGGGTCTCACTTTTTTGGAGAGGGGCTAAGTGAAGGAAGGGAGAAGGGAAATTAGTGGCAGTTATTGTTGTTCTACCACCCTATCAGGGTCTAAGTGGCTCCAGGGTCAGAGAGATAAATTATAATGATTGTGTATATTATTTTCTTAATTCTATGAATTTTAGTCTGCATCAGTTCATAAGTCTTTCCATTCTTTTATAAATTCTTCAAATTTGAGATTTCTTATTGCAATAATATTCTTTTATAGGACATATTGTTGTTTGTCCATTTCCAAAGAAGACCAATGATACCATGGAGTGATGTCTTGACTTTCATGTGAATTGGATTTAATTGAGGCAGAGTGGCACAAAGTCATCAGCCTAACTTTCTCTTCCAGAGTCATAGAAGCCCAGCAGTATGATGAGTCAAGATAATTGGTGATGGCCCCAGATGTAGTGGATGACCTTGGCAGCTAAGATGTCTGACCAAACTCTAAGCACTCTACAATGCATGTTTCATCTTCCTTTAGGCTATTGGCACAAATTATTCTCATCTGCCCATTCTTCCAGGAGAAGTCTTCACATGCTTGGAGTAGACATGCCCCTAACTCACTGATGAGTTTGAGGCCTGTCAGTTCCCCTTAACCTGATTTAACTTGTCTGCAAAATGGTTTTGCCAGGGTACAGCCATTGCACATGCTACAGTTTTTTGGAGCCACGGGTGAGAAGTGGGTAAAAGATAGACACCAAAGATGCCCTGTAAAACATTTAGCAAGCCCTTACATTAGAGGTTCTAGTTCTCTCTGAATTGCCTATATGCTCCTACAGGGAATAAGGGTCTTGATGGAAGGAGGAGATACTTCTCTGAAGTCTAGAGCACTTTGTGAGAAAAGTAAGTCTGAAGGATACTATTAGAGGAGTAAGTTGAAGGAGGAATGATGGGACTATAAATTACTTGTTGAAAGGGAGTGAAAATGTGCCAGGAAGTGGGAGGAGTTACCTAAAGGGAGGTTGTTTGGCCACAATTAAAAATTGTACTGTAGAAGAACTTTCCCTAAGGCTCATCCACCCAGATATCCAGTTCTTATTTTATAGTGATAGACTAAACTCAAAGAATCTATCCTGTCTCATAAAAACATGATCCAAACTAAATAAGAAGAATAACTTGTGGAGGAAAAGATCCCTGATTTGTTCACAAAACATGTCAGTACTCTCAGATCTCTACCAAATTAGAAGAAAAAAAGTTGATGAGAAATTAACCTAACCTAGTTTCAAAAGATAAAATTGTGTACATGCTATGTATGCAACTGTATGTGCATAAGTGCATATGTATCTGTGTACTTTGTATTATGTGTGTGTTTGTGTGGTTAATAGTTATTTTAAAAAGAAGAGCTAAAGGGGGCAGCTGGGTAGCTCAGTGGATTGAGAGCCTGGCCTAGAGACAAGAGGTTCTAGGTTCAAATCTGGCCTCAGACACTTCCCAGCTGTGTGACCCTGGGCAAGTCACTTGACCCCCATTGCCTATTCTTGCCAATCTTCCACCTATAAGTCAATACACAGAAGTTAAGGGTTTAAAATTTAAAAAAAAAAAAAAAAGAAGAGCTAAGCAACCTACTAAAAGAACTCATCATTGATTTCCTTTCTTACTATATCATCATTAAGGAGATCCGAAGAATTTTGCAAAGGTACAGAGAAAGATTCACGTCAGGATAATTTTAATTTATCAGCGTCATGGTCCTTCTACATATATCTACTATGTTGTGGATAGGAAGAATATTACTGTGATTTGTCAAAGATAATGATTTTGGTTTGGCTGGTAGGATATCCAAGTGAAAAGATCCAGTTGGATAGACTCATAAGATCAGAAAACTGGAAGGGAATCCTCTTTAAAATATCCGATCTGTGGCTAAAATGACAACAGAGGAGAGTATTGAATGTTGGAGAGGATTTGGCAAAATTGGGACATTAATGCATTGCTGGTGGATTTATGAATTGATCCAACCATTCTGGATGGCAATTTGGAACTATGCCCAAAGAGCGCTAAAAGGATGCCTGCCCTTTGATCCATCTATACCATTGCTGGGTTTATACCCCAAAGAGATCATAGATAAAATGACTTGTACAAAAATATTTATGGCTGTGCTTTTTTGTGGTAGCAAAAAACTGGAAAATGAGGGTATGCCCTTCAATTGGGGAATGGCTGAACAAATTGTGGTATATGTTGGTGATGGAATACTATTATGCTCAAAAGAATAATAAACTGGAGGGAATTCCATGTGAATTGGAAAGACCTCCAGGAATTGATGAAGAGTGAAAGGAGCAGATCCAGGAGAACATTGTACATGGAGACTATACACTGTGGTACAATCGAATATAATGGACTTCTGTACTAGCAGCAATACAATGACCCAGGACAATTCTGAGGGACTTATGGAAAAGAATGCTACCCACATTCAGAGGAAAAATCTACAGGAGTAGAAACACAGAAGAAAAACAACTGCTTGAACACATGGGTTGATGCAGACATGATTGGAGATGTAGACTCGAAATGATCACACCAATGCAACCATCAATAATATGGAAATAGGTCTTGATAGATGACACATGTTAAAACCAGTGAAAATGTGTTTTGGCTATGGGGGGAGTAAAGAAGGGGTGAAGGGGAAAGTAAGAACATGAATCATGTAATCATAGAAAATTTTTCTAAAAAATTTTTAAAAATTAATAAAAAAAGAAAAATAAATAAAATATCCAATCTGGTCTTTTCTTTAAGACCTTCACTTGTTAAAGCTTTTTGATCTTCCAAGGTAGCCCTTGGTATTTCTGGACAGCTTTGAGGTTTTTACTTATGGGGCATCTCTATCAAGATTATGACTTGAATTTGTACTTGAATTGGAGAAATCTCCTTGCAGAGAGTGGTTGTTTACTACTACTCACTATGTATGCAGGTAAATATAAATAAGTTTCATGTAAAGTTGCCCCCATGTAAATATGTTTGTACATATGGAGTTGGGTTTATAAATGGGATGATTGCTTGTTTGTAACAATATTGAGGACAGGGCTCCCATATGTCATAAATATATTTCATTTGATCTTCCACTCAGCTGGTACCACAGGGATTGAAATAGATAAGAGTTACTATAAGACAAGATGACCCACTCAGGTGAAGATAATTCTTACCACTACACTCACCATTCAACTTCAACCTCCAGTGGGAACTCTTGAAAGATTATCTAGTCACTCTAATCTTGAAATACTGATTTTCCTCAGATGAAAGAACAAGTTAAAAGAGAAAAAGGTAGCCATGTGTTCATAACTGCCATACCTGATTAAGAAATGAGACAGAGGCCTCAACTCTTTTCCTCATCCTAGTTTTTGAAGGCAACTCAAAGCAGTTCTGTTTCTTTGCAGACACTTCAAAGGAAAAAGTAGTGAAATAATGAGCTGCCTCATTTGTATTCACTCTGTACTGACTGAAAATCCATAGTCATCAATTCTTCTAGCTCCAAAGCCAATTAGAAGACCCCATCAAGACATAGTGCCAATCCCTCTATCACCATAGTTGTAAACTGACTCCATGTTCATATGGTCATTTGGACTAAAACTAGAGGGGCAATGGTTAAGATCAAAAGACCTGTCTCCTAGGAGAGTCTTAATTCATTACCACTTGCATCTATTCCTCTGAAACTTCCACCTATTGTCCCGATTCTGTTCTATAGAGTCAATAATATGTCTAATCCTTCCTCTAAGTGACAACCCTTCCAATATTTGAAAAATGCAATCATGTTTTCCTTTATCTTCCCAGAGTATTTA
This sequence comes from Gracilinanus agilis, assembly GCF_016433145.1. NCBI lineage: Eukaryota > Metazoa > Chordata > Mammalia > Didelphimorphia > Didelphidae > Gracilinanus > Gracilinanus agilis. The sequence continues at coordinate 607,070,085 of NC_058131.1, read as the reverse complement.
TTTCTAGTTCCCTTAACCTCAGTTCAATAAGCATTTATTTAATACCTATTATATTCCAGGCATTTTGCTAGGTGTTATGGAGACAGAGACAAAAAGGAAATCATCCCTTCCATCAGGAAGTTTACACTCTACTGGGGAAACATGTAAATAGAGAATAAAATATAAAATATGAAAAAGTAATATTGCATGTGCAAGGAGAACATTGCCAATGGGGATTAGGATCAGGACAGACATTTTCCTAGAGGATGTAGTTGTATTGAGCCTTGAAGGGAACAAGAGATTCAAGGAAGGAGAGATAATGTAGAAGAATCTTATAGGCATGGGGAAAGTCAGGGAAAAGGCCCAGAAATAGGAGATGGAATATTGTGGGGCATAATAAATAGGTCAATGGGGCAGAAACATAGGAGAGTCATGTGAAAATATACTTGAAAGAATGGATCAAGACTTTGAAAGGCCTTTAAAGCCATTATTTATTGTTTTAAAGATAAGAAGGGAGTATCTGTGGGGGCAGAGCCAAGATGGCAGCATATTAGCAGGAGCCTTCTGAATCTCCTTCCAACTGATCATTACAAAGCATGTCAAAAGGACAGACATCAAAACCCAACAAGTAAAGGGGCACTTTCACTGGATACAGCGCAAGAGGTAGACAAGGAGTGGAGATTCCCATACTATAAGGAAGTAAAACAGCACTAATCAAAGTGCAAGCTGATCATCTCTCCCCCACACTACCTACCACACCAGGGTCAGAGTGAGGAAAGGGGCAATCTCTAAATTCTTGGGGGCTGTCTGAAAGCACAACAGACTTACTCTTGTTGTGAGGAAGATTAATACATTATTATTTAGGAGGCTTAGCAAGCAGGGCTGAAGGATTCTAAATGGAATGGGGAAGCAGGAAGTTGTGCTTTTCTCTATGAGATGGACTCCATGGTGACTGGGAACAAGTTGTAACTGACTCCCTGAGAGACGTCAGAGGAAGTGGAGTTTGTATCCTGATATCCTGATATCTAGAAGGAGAAAAGTCATCTACCTGTGGGAGGTTAGGTTGAGACTATAAAACCTAACCTGGGTTTCTGGTCAGCTCAGGTTGGTTTAGCTCCCTGACTTACCCAACTGAAGGAATACTGGCTGAAGACCTGGGAAAGCTGTATCATCACTGGATTTTGACAGGACTCAGCAGTGAGGATCCCATTTTCATTCCTGATCTCCATTGTGCCCTGCCCTGCTATAGTTTGTAGCTTAGTGTAGATAAGTTCATTCTTTAACCCAGAGGCTTACCCATAGACTGATAGAATAGAACCCCCTTTCCCTTCTTTCAGACTATAGTTCATTGAATTAAACCATGTCTATAAAACTTATTGTCAGTCTACTCACTTGTTAGTTTCACAGACTCCCTGGCTAGGTGGATATGTGTTGGCAGTTGGGCCTCCAACTGCCAAACCCATTCTAACTGAATTTCCCCAGCTTGATAGGTCCCAACCTATTGTCCATTCCTGTCTCCTACTCACTCTTCTGAATCCGGATAAAATATGTTAACCTCAGTTTTTACATTAAGACCCTTGAGGGTTGTTCTAGGCCTTGGCAGTAAGACTCAAGGCTGAAGAGTATGGATTCAGGGCAGTGGAGCACGGAGCTTGGGCAGTGGAATAGCTGGCCACAATTGAGGCAGTAGGAGCTAGGAACATAGCCTCAGAGCAAAATACTTTAAAACGCATGCTACACAAAGAATACCACAGAGCTACCTGCTCTCACTCAGGCTTCTGAGAGGAAAGGGAAGATAGTACCAAGGCAAAGCCTGGCAAGACAGAAGCTAAGAAAGCAATGACCACCAATATGCAGAAATCCCAATCCTCTAGCAGCAAAAGGAATAAGCAATAGCAAAAAAAAAATCTCTTGACCTTGGATAATTTCTCTGAAGAAAAAGAGCAAAATACAGAAGCAACAGCAGAGAGTGACCAACAAGCAAACACAACCAAACTTTCAAAAAAAAAAAAAAAAAGGAAATTGGTCATAAGCTCTGGAGGACCTGAAAAATGAATTCAAGAACTAAGTAAGAAAGATAAATGAAAAATGGAAAAAAAAAAGTTGGAAAAAGAAATGAAAGTAATACAAAAAGAAAATAATAGCTTAAAAGACAAAATTGTCCACATGGAAAAAGAGGCATAGAAATCAAATGAAGTAATAAGCAAATTGGAGACCAGAATTAACCTGCTAGAATCCATGAAAAGCAGGATAGACCAAACTGAAAAGGAAAGTCAAAAGATCATAGCTGAAAATCAGTCTTTAAAGACTAGAATTGGGCAAGTAGAATCTAGTGATCTCATGAGACAGCACAAATTGATAAACCAAAATTAAAAGAATGAAAAAATAGAAGGAAAGATGAAATATCTCATTGAAAAGACAACTGAATTGGAAAACAGATCCAGGAGAGACACTTTGAGAATTATTGGTCTACCTGAAAGCCTGGAACAACAACCACAACAGAAAGCCTTGACATCATTTTATATGAAATTATTCAAGAAAACTTCCCTGATATTCTTGAACAAGAGGACAAAATAGACATTGAGAGAGTCCATAGATTACTCATTACATTAAATCCACAAAAGACAACTCCTAGGAATGTTATAGTCAAATTCAAGAGCTTCCAGGTCAAGGAGAAAATACTGCAAGCAGCCAGAAAAAGACAAATCAGATATCAAGGAGCCATAGTCAGGATTACACAGGATCTGGAAGCTTCCACACTAAAGGACCACAAGGCTTGGAATATGAAATTCAGGAAGGTAAGAGAATTGGGCCTACAACCAAGAATCACATACCCATCAAAACTTAGTACATGTTTTCAGGGGAAAATATGGACATTTAATAAAATAGAAGATTTCCAAGAATTCCCAAAGAAAAGACCAGAAATTAATGGAAAATTCGATGTACAAATAAAAATTCAAAGAACCATAAAAAGATAAATAAGAAAGGGGAAAAAATATAAGGGCTTCAATAAGATCAAATTGATTATATCCCTATATGGAAAAATGATATCTGTAACTCTTTTAAATTGTTTTCATTATTAAAGTAAATAGAAGAAATATTCATAATCAGAGGTTACTATTAAGCTGTTTAAGATGATATGTAAAAAATTGGGGGGGGGGGACAAAAAAGAGAATGGGACTAAGAGAAACTTGAAGGAAGAGGTAAAATAAGCTAAATTATATCACATAAAGAGGTGCATGGAAGGGGCAGGGGAAGAATATTATTATTAGAAGGGGAAAAAGAGAGTGGTGATGGTGACAGGTAATATTTAAACCTTACTCTCAGTGGAATCAGTTCTGAGAGGGAAGAATAGCCAGATCTACTTTGGTATAGAATTCTATCTGACCCGAAAGAGAAGTTGAAAGGGAATAACAAAGGGGGAGACTGGGGTGGGGAGTATTAAAAGGGAGGGAAAGGTTGAAGGGGTTGATTAATAGACCTTAAAGGGAAATAGGAGGGAAATAAGAAGTGAATGGGTGAGAAGGAAAAAAAATAAGAGTGATCAACAGGGGGACTAATTAAAAGCAAAACACTGATATGGCAGGAAATAGTGATAGAAGAAAGGACAGGATTAAAAGAGGAAATCAAAATTATGGGAAATACACAGATGGTAATCATAATTCTGAATGTGAATGGGATAAAATCACCTATAAAACAGAAGCAGATAGCAGAGTGGATTAAAAACTAAAATCCTACCATATGTTGTCTACAAGAAACACCCATGAAGCAGGTAGACACACACAGGGTAAAGGTAAGAAGCTGGAGCAGAATTTATTGGGCATCAACTGAGAAAAAGAAGGCAGGATTTGCAATCATGATATCTGACAAAGTCAAAGTACAACTAGATCTGATTAAAAGAGATAAGGAAGGTAATTACATCCTGACAAAAGGCAATATAGACAATGAAGAAATATCAGTACTCAACATTCATGCACCAAATGGTATAGCATCCAGATGTGAATGAAATCTTAGAAAAATTCAAGTTAATAGATATATGGAGAAAAGTAAATAGGAATAAAAAGGAACATACCTTCTTTTCAGGAGTACATGGTACATTTACAAAGACTCTTTCCTAGTACTTGTACTAGGGCATAAAAAATTGCATACAAATGCAGAAAAGCAGAAATAATAAATACCACTTTTTCAGAGCATAATGTGATAAAATTATAATTAGTAAAGGTACATGGAGAGGCAGATATAAAATTAATTGGAAATTAATGAATTTGATTCTCCAAAACTGGTTGGTTAAAGAAAAAATCATAGAAATAGTTACCAATTTCATTGAAGAGAATGACAATGAGGAAACAACATATCAATATTATGAGATATAGCAGAAGTAGTACTTAGAAAAATTTATATCTCCGAGTGCTCATATTAACCAAAAAGAGAAAGTGGAGATTAACGGATTGGGCATGCAACTAAAAACACTAGAAAAAGAACAAATTAAAAATCCTCAAATAAAGTCCAAATTGGAAATTCCAAAAATGAAAAGAGAAATTAATAAAATTGAAAGTAAATGATCTATTGAACTAATAAATAAGACTAGGAGCTGGTATTTTTTTAAAGCAAATAAAATACATAAAGTATTGGTTAATCTAATTAAGATGTAAGAATTTAAATTTAAGTTTTTGTGTTAATATGAAAGTTCTAAACTAATATTATAGTTGCTGATTTAAAAATATTACAACTTAAGTCAAAATTACTTTTAGCAGCTTTATTTACAAAGAGGTGGAAAGAGTGAAAATGGAAAAATGTAGATAAAGAGACAGAAATTACTGCCTAACTATAAAAATACCCTAAGTTTAATCCTAATGTCTCCAGACCTCATATGCAAATCAGAAAATGAATCTCAGCAGAATCCAAAGTCCTAGTTAAGAAGCTGAAATACAAAGAGCAAGGAGACCCTGAAGAATCCACTGAGAACCTTCAGTGCACATGTGGCTAAGACCACCAAGAATATCACCAGAACTCATGCTGAAGGGAGTATCCCACCAAAGCACCAACAAGCTGAGAGGGTCTCCTCACTGAAGAATCAAGGAAGGAATCATTTCACTCACCCTGCAGGCTCCAAGGAAAGAGTTTCCTACTCCAGAGTTTGAGACTGAATCCTTGAGCTGGCCTTTTTAAAGCAGTTTTCTTGACATCATTTCCTGTTGCTCCCCAACTTTATGGGAAACAATCACAGTCTTTCAGTTTGCCTAGCACTACTCAACTTTGGGGCATTGGTCTCTGGAATTGTTACCCACTCTGGCAAGTGACTTATAAATTCTCATACTTAGTGACTGGTAAGGTACTAAGTAGGGGTACTTAGGTTTTTTGATTGATTAACTTAAAAATTGCTGATTGATAGAGTTTGATTCACTCCTCACAAAGAAAAAGAAAGAAGAGAACCAAATTAACAGTATCATGAATGAAAAGGGTGATCTCACCTCTAAAGAAGAGGAATTGAAGGCGATTATTAAAAACTATTTCTCTCAATTATATGACAATAAATATGGCAACCTAGGAGAAATGGACAAATATTTACAAAAATATAAATTGCCTAGATTAACAAAAAAGAAAATAGAATACTTAAATAATTCCACATCAGAAAAAGAAATTGAGCAAGCCATCAAGGAACTCCCTAAGAAAAAATCACCAAGACCCAATGGATTCATAAGTGAATTCTATCAAACATTTAACGATCAATTAATCCTAATACTCTACAAACTATTTGACAAAATAGTTAGAGAAGAAGTCTTACCAAATTCTTTTTATGATACAAATATGTTACTGATTCCCAAACCAGTAAGACCAAAAACAGAGAAGGAAAATAGACCAATCTCCTTAGTGAACATAGATGCAAAAAAATTAAACAAAATAATAGATAAAAGGTTACAACAAGTTATCACAAGAATTATTCACTATGGCCAGGTGGAATTTATACCAGGAATGCAAGGATGGCATATTAAAATATTAGGAAAACCATATGCATAAATGATCATATCAACAACCAAACTAATATAAATCACATGATTCAATAGATGTAGAAAAAGCCTTTGACGAAACACAACACCCATTCTTATTAAAAAACCCTAGAAAGTATAGGAATAAAAGCACCTTTCCTCAAAATAATAAATAATATTTATTCAAAACCATGAGTAAGTATCATTTGTAATGAAGATAAGTTAGATGCCTTCCCAATAAGATCAGGAGTGAAGCAGAGATGCCCATTATCACCACTATATTTTAATATGGTACTAGAAATGCTAGCAGTTGCAATTAGATAAGAAAAAGAAATAGAAGTGATCAAAGTAGGCAATGAGAAAACTAAACTATCATTCTTTGCAGATGACTTGATAGTATGCCTAGAGAATCCAAGAAAATCAACTAAAAAACTAGTAGAAACAATCTATAACTTTAGCAAAGTTTCAGGGTACAAAATAAATCCACACAAATCATCAGCATTTCTATGTATTTCCAACAAAATTCATCAACAGGAGTTAGAAAGAGAAACTCCATTTAAAAATCACTCTAGACAAGATAAAATACCTGGGGTTCTACTTGCCGAGACAAATTCAGGAATTACATGAACATAACTACAAAACACTCTTCGCAGAAATAAAACTAGATCTATACAATTACAAAAACATCAATTACTCATGGGGAAGGTTGAGATAATATAATAAAATGACAATCCTACCTAAATTAATTTACTTATTCAGTACTATACCTATCAAATTACCAAAAAACATTTTTTAAAGAATTAGAAAAAATATTACAAAGTTCATCTGGAAGAACAAAAGATTGAGAATATCAAGAGAAATGTTGAAAAAAAAATGTGAAGGATGGAGGCCTAGCTTTACCTGATCTCAAACTATACTATAAAGCAATTATCATTAAAACTATATGGTATTGGCTTAGTGGATAAATGGAATAGAATTTGGACTAAATGACAGTAGCAAGATAGTGTTCAATAAACCCAAAGATCCCAGCTTTGGGGACACTTTCCACTATTTGACAAAAACTGCTGGGAGAATTGGAAAACAGTATAGGAGAAATTAGGCTTAGATCAACATCTTACACCCTATACCAAGATTAACCCAGAGTGGGTAAATGACTTAAATATAAAGCAGGAAGTCATAAACAGATAAGGTAACCATAGAAGAGTATATCTGTCCAATCTATGGGAAAGGAAGGAATTTAAGACAAAGTAGGAGATAGAGAACACTACAAACTGTAAAATGAATAATTTTGATTATATTAAATGAAAAAAGTTTTTGTACAAACAAAGCCAATGCAACTAAAATTAGAAGGGAAGCAACAGATTGGGAAAAATGTTTATAGCAAAAACCTCTGGCAAAGGTCTCTTTTCTCAGATTAATAAGGAACTAAGTCAATTGTACCAAAACATCAAGCCATTCCTCAATTGACAAATGGTCAAGGGACATGAATAGACAATTTTCAAATAAAGTAATCAAAACTATCAATAAGCACATGAAAAAGTTTTCTAAATCTCATAATTAGAGAACTTTAATCAAAACAACATTGAGGTGCCACCTCACACCTAGCAGATTGGCCAATATGACAGAAAGGAAAATAGTCAATGTTGGAGGGGCTGTGACAAAATTGGGACACTAATGCTTTCATGGTGGAGTTGTGAATTAATGTAGCTATTCTGGAAGGCAATTTGGAATTATGCACAACAGGTTTTAAAAGAATGCATACCCTTTGATCCAGCAATACCACTGCTAGGTTTGTACCCCAAAGAGATAATAAGGAAAAATACTTGTACAAAAATATTCATAGTCACACTCTTTGTGGTGGCAAAAAGTTGGAAAATGAAGAGTTGTCCCTCAATTGGGGAATGGCTGATGGTGATGAAATACTATTGTGCTCTAAGGAAGGTTGATCTGGAGGATTTCTATATAAACTGGGAGAACCTCAATGAACTGATGCAGAGTAAAATGAGCAGACCCAGGAAAACATTGTACACAAACAGTAAAACATTGTGGAACAATCCAATATAATGGATTTTGCTACTAGTAGTGATACAACAAGCCTGGGCACTCCTGAAAACTTATGGGAAAGAATACCAATCACATTGAGAGAAAGAACTATGGGAGGAGAAATGCAAAAGAAAAATATATGACATCACTTATCACATGTATATATGGGTATGTGATTTGGGGTTTGGGCTTTAAAAGATCACACTATAAGCAAAAATGAATAATATGGAAATAGGCATCAAGTGATAACATTTGCACAATCCAATGGAATTGCTTGTCAGTTCTGTGAAGGGGGAGGGAAGAGGGGAGGAAAAGAAAATGAATCATGTAAACATGAAAAAATATTTAAAAATAAAAATAAAAAAAGAGAAGAGGAAACCACTGCAGCTTTTTGGTCAGACCTATGCTTTGGGAACATAAATTTGGTAGGTCTTTGGAAAATAAACTAGAGTAGTGATGTCAAATTCAAATAGAAATAGGTGTCTTTGATTTGTAAAGGATCCCTTCAGGCCATATATTGACTTAGTTTTAAAATGCAAAATTATATTTTATTTTTTTTGGTTAAGTATTTCCCAATTATATTTTGATCATTCAGGTCATTCTTAGAAATGTTGTGTAATGCATGCAGCTAGAGGCCATCGTGTTTGGTACATCTGGACCACAAAAGGGAGAGATAGGATGAGACTATACTATTCAGGATTCTACTGCAGTCATCCATGTGAGAGATGATTAAGAATTAAACTAAAGTAGAGCTACGATAAGTGGAGAAAAGAGTCATATGTAACACATGTTCTGGAAATAGACATGACAAGACTTAATGGTTAAATATTCAAGTAAGTCAGTGCTATGTACCAATGCAGTGCCTAGCACTTAATAAATGTTGATTGATTGATTGATTGATTGACATGAGTGTGAAGATTTGAGGATGACTCTAAACTTATGAACCTGAGTGACTGACTACAAGGATGTTAATGTCCTTTATGGCAACAGGAATTTTAGGAAGATGTAGCGGTTTAAGGGCAAAGATAATGAATTCTGTTTTGAACACAATGAGTATGAGATAACTAGGAGACATCCAGGTGGAGGTGTCCAGTAGGCAGTTGGTGATGTAAACTGGAGATAATTGAGAAAGAAGAGGTGTAGGTAGATTGCTCATCTTCATAAAAATGATAAACTCATAAGACCTGATATCTTGATGCCCAGAGAGTATAGAGAGAAGAGAAGAGAGTTTATGACAAAGTCCTGTGGTGAACCACACATGGGAATAAGCATATTATTGAGTATCTAGTGAAACAGACTGAAAAAAAAATGGCCAGACAGGTAAGAACCAGGAAAGAGTAGTGCCATACTCCCAATTTGATTTTTGACAGGTAATTTAATTTTCCTTAGCCTTGGTATCCTCATACAGAAAATGGAGTGGTTGAACTAGATCTCCTCTGAGATTGCTTCCAGTTCTAGATTTCCATTGTATGAAATCCAGGGAGGAGAATGGATTCAAGAGTAAAAGATGGTCCAATGCTGTTGTTTCAAAACCTTCAAAGTGGTCAATCAGGACTGGGAAAAAATGACTAGATTTAGCAAGTGAGGGCACTGGTAGCTTGGAGAGAAGTTTCCATTCAGCAATGGGATCAGACGTCTGACTGAAAGGGGTCACAACATTCCATTGAATGGCATGATTTGGCATCATCCAACAATTCTAGTCTTCTAGTAATACCCCAGCTTGTCAATTTCCTGCCTAAAATGTATTGTCTATATCTGGAGTAGATAGACATCAGGACTATCATAGAATATAGGGCATTTTTAACACTTTTTGTGTATTTTAGGCTCACAGCTATTTTGTTTGCCATGTCACTCATTTGACTTCCTAAGCTACCAGGACATTAAAACCCAGGATCTCTTTTAAATAAACTGCTTCCACAAGCCTGTCAGATGATCTCCATTCTTCACTTAGGCCATTGATTTCTTGAACAGATATGTGTGACTCCCTTTGTCTCTCTTCAATTTCATTGTATTTGTTATGACCCAATGTTTCAGCCTTTTGAGATGGGAAGGAATCCTCTTCTCTTCCTTCCCCTCCCCTCCCCTCCCCTCCCCTCTCCTCTCCTCTCCTCTCCTCTCCTCTCCTCTCCTCTCCTC
>NC_058131.1:607021319-607059615 GCF_016433145.1 Gracilinanus agilis | reverse complement strand
TCTCTCTCTCTCTCTCTGTCTCTCTGTCTCTCTCTCTCTCTCTCTCTCTCTCTCTCTCTCTCCCCCCTCCATCCCCCAAACTCTCCCCACCCTCCATCATGGGCTCCCAATTATCATAACTGCACCTGTGGTTAAAATGTAGAGGCAAAAACTTATCTACAGGTGTAATTTAAGATGCTTGAAAAAGATGGTCCCTTAATAAAGAAACTTTGAGGTGTTCAAGCATTAGGTGGCAGAAGGGATTTGCATTCAATTTGCAGAGATCAAAAGGGAAATTCAGGCATGAGCCTGAGGGAATGGGAGCTTTGGTATGCCCAGTGACTGTTGGCTAATGTGGGCCCTGGGCTGCAGGGTTGTCAAACTGGGATAATTTAAATTGGGGAGATTCACTGAATGATGAGGGAGATTTTAAATGTTTCATTGTCCTTGCCCAGCAAAATCCCTTCATTATAAGAAGAGAGAGACTGTAAAAGCTGACTTCAAGTTACAGTATCTGCCAATATATAAGCCCTAGCTTTTTTAGCTCTTCATTGTATTTCCTGTTGACTTGATGAGATGAACACCTAGCTACTCTGCTAGCACTGAAATTCAGCATGTGCAAAACTACTTATTGTCTCTCCCCATCTCTAAATACCAACCTCAGTTATCAGCTGTCCTCCTCAACTATCCCATCCATTTCAGTGTATCATCACTCTTTTAGTTTCTCAGTCAAGAAATCATGGAGTTAGGTAAATTCCCCCTCTCTTATCCTTTTTATGACCTGCCATCAAGCCCTGCCATTTCTTCTTTTAAAATATCTACTTATCCCATTTCTCTTCCATTTCCCCTGTCACCAGTCTAGTTCATTCCTTTCTCACCCATACCTGAAATTCCACTATACCCTCTTAATCACCCTTCCCAATCTGCTCTAAACTATTTTGCACACCATTACAAACTAATCTTGGGCTTTTATAATGTCACATCTCCATAGCCCCACTTCCTCTCGTACCAAGTCTGGATTCTTCTGCCTAGCCCTTTAAAGTCCTCTCAAAATATGGGCCCATCCTTCTTTGATAAACTCTTTTGCTCAGTACCTTCTGTTCCAGGCCATCTGGTTTTTCTCATTGTCTCCTTCAACATACCACATGATATTATATTAGATAAAACATTTATTAAATTTGCTACATGCCAGGTACTATGCTAACTCTGGAAATACAAACACATTCAACTCCCCCCGACCCCAAAATAAAATACTTGTCTTCAAAGAGCTTACATTCTAAAGGAGGAAGACATCACATACAAAGAAGCTGAAAAATGAAGGGATTACCCATAAACCTCTGGAGGGCAAGGTAGGAAAATCCTGAGATTTAGGAGCTGAGTCAGATGAGAGTGAGCTTTACTTTTTCCTCAAAGGGAGGTTTTGGAGAGGAGCTCATCAATCAGAAGTAGAGGCCATATTAGTGAAGGTATGCTATTCTCAGCATCATTTTTGTGTTCCTCTGTCTTTTATGTTTGCTCCTATTACTCTCCTCTAGTTATTAAGAAAATCCTTTAGAACCCAGCTCAACTCTCAGTTCCTTCATGCAGCTTTTAAAAACCAGTCTTGTTTCTCTGTGCTTATATCTTTAGTCAATCCCACAAAAACTCTCCTCCAATGTCTTATCATGGAGAGGAGCTGAAGCCAGGTTCTCAAAGGCCATGTCATCAGAACCCATGCTTTAGTAGTTCTAGAATTCTGGGAAGGGTGGACCAGCAACTCTCTCAGCTATCTAGGAACCAGGCTAGACGGGTAGAGAGTCTCACTGCCAGCTGGCTAGTCATTAGGTGGAAGTTTTTTGGCCAATTCATTAAATAGAGAAAAACACAAATTGTACTCCATTTCATCCTGTTTCCTTTCTTTCTATAATGATTGGGGTCAGGAACTAGAAAAAGGGACAGAGAGTGATAAGAATCACACTTTTTTATGTAGCTTAGACATATTATCTTAATTTGTGACTTAAATTGTGAGATCTTTATCCAATAATCAATGAATTGATATACTATTATTGGCATTTTTGCTAGGATTAAAATCATAAATATAAATGGAAGTATAGCTTACAGGCTCTCCTTGGAGAACAAGTAAAGGAGTTGGAAGATTTGATATGAACACATGGCCAAATGCAGCAAGATAAATTATTATATAGGGTACTTGGTCATTTTATCTTTCATTCCACATTAAAAGCACAAGTAAAAAAAATCACTATGAAGATAACTATACTTTCTACCTTTATGAATATTACAAAGGATAAGTGAGGTAGAAAAATTCTCCAAAGAACACTAAGACCCTCAAAATTAAGTGAACATATGCTTAAAAATCTTAGTGACTTCAGTCTAAATGTTGTCTTTGGAGGGATAGCTTGGATTTCAAGAGGGGAGAGGCCTGTTTTTCATGTGGAAACTATTCTCATGTATCATGAAAATTTTCTTTGAGAAAAAACCTGGTACTGGACATGATAAGCACCAATAATATCACATTCAAAAATGAATAAATTGATTAACAGTCTTAACAAACAAGAAGCAATGGTTACTGATATGGAAATCATTTCTGATTTAACTATCTTTGAAGGGTCAGACCACTGATTTGAGAGAACAACATTGAAAAACAACAAGAAAGAAAAGAAAGGAAAAAATGAGCAGGTCACGATATTCAATTAAAAGTAGTAGAGGGAAAATGAGCTAACAGAAAGCTTGGTGTGACACCTAATTAAGCCAGATCATGCAAAGGGCTTTCAGGGATGAAACTGAATAGAACACAAAAGAGACAAAAAATTGAATAGATTTCTGAACATTTCTAGAATTATTCTCCATCAATGACAGTGAAGCTTCATTTTCTGACTTTATATTCTATAGTGCACTGTGCAAAGAAATAGTACTAGCATTAAGGAAATTAAAGTCAGGAAACAGAAAACAAAATCAACTAGACCAGAATAACATATACTGGAGGGATCCATGCTTGGAGGCAACAAAATTTTTTAAATGTTTAAGTGATCAGGTCTTGAGATGTATAAAAAAGATGGAAAGATACAAAATGATTGAGAAAATCATAGGAACTATTACCAGTGGGGAAAAAAAGCTCTAAGGAGGATATTAATTATTACCTACTTGTGTGTCTATTTCTTCATATATATAAAATTTTTATGAAAACAATTTACATAAGTGTTTTTCACATTTTTTGTGAAAATATAAAAAGGAAATGGGAAAAAATAAGCAATATTCTGCCTTGTATGACTTCCTTAGAGTCACACACTGACTGAAAGGGGAACAAACTAAAAGATTCCATTATATTTGTTGTTTAATTGTAAAAAAATGATTTAGATGAATAAAATATAGACTTTGAGACTATTGCATTGCTATTACAATAACTCATCTCCTATGCATGTATGAAGATCATGTATGATTCCTTGGTATAAAAATAGAGAATTTCCTTCAACTTGCTTATTATTTTTAATTAATGAGGAATAAAACAGGAAAATATGTTTACCAAAGATGTGTGCTATTATCATGTATAATATCAAGCATAGAGTCCAAATAAAAAAGGGATTACCTATAGATGGAGATGTCTTCCAGATGTTCCTGTTTGTGGATGACATTGTACTTATTTCATCAAATTCCAGAACACAGTAGCCCCTCCTTTATGAGCTAGGAAATCATTCAAAAAGAGTTTGTCTTAAGAATCCTCATAGGGAAAAAAGGAAAGTGAAGAATGTCTATTTTCCAGAATATTACATGCAGTTAGGTAGCCAGAATATAGAAAGCTAGTTCATCGTGTATCTTGGACACTGGAGAGGAGCAATGAACTGGGCCCACCAAAGAAGAGATGTATGAATCACAGACTACCTCAGACTCTGAAGAGTCAGAATTGTGGGCTATTTAAAGATAAATGGGGAGATGTATGGTGGATATCAATAAAGTACAGCATATTACCAAGGATAAATTACATGCAAAAAGTGCCATAAATCAAAGAGACTTATGACCAAAGAAGGCAGTAGACTGCTAATGACATGAGGCTATATAAAGGTAGCAATCTTACTGCATTGGAACCAGAATAAAGTTAGAGGAATGTAACCAGCACATTGGGTTGAACTCCTGAGGAAGTCTGATGGGAGTCCATGGACAAGAATTACATAGAATGAAGAATGACTAAATTTTGATATCTATAAATATACATGCACATACACACATACATATATACATATAAGCCTATATACATATACACATCTTTGGAAGGTACCATCTACACTTCTGAGGTCTATTAAAGACTATTGAGATCTATTAAAGACTATTGAGCTGCTCAGTACCTAATTCTTATTTTGCCTATATTAATTTTGTTTTCTGATCTTCATTCAGAAAAGATGTCATATTTACTTACTTTGTGTGCTGTATCATGAAAGTAGCTTGAGATAAGGGGAACAATAATATATTATCCTAAGAATACTAGCATGAATGAATAGGAGAATATTGGTAACATTTACTTATCTAGAAGAGTCAGGAGTAAGTCGGTAAGGATGTCCAGTAGGCAGAAGGAAGTTAAATGAATAAATGAAAGAAGGAAGGAAGGAAGGAAGGAAAGGACAAATAATTTATAAAACATTTATTATATCCTAAGAATGGTGCTAAATGCTGGAAATACAAATGTATGCAAGAAAAATAGTTCCTTCCCTCAAGGAAATTATATTCTTATAGAGTATAATAACACATATAAGGGAAGGGTGGCCAGGGAGCAGTGTTTTGGACAGAGAAGTCAGAGCCATTAGGAAAATAACTGACACATCCTTTCCAGGAATGATAATGTTGATTTGATTACTATTTTCAGATCTGGGACTAGAAATGGGTATGGGGAAAAGAGACAAAGATGATATCCTAGACTTGGCATGATGAGCTTGAGACTGAGCAAGATACTCACTAATAAGAGGTTAGACGGATTCCTGGTTCTGGTAGGAGGTGGAGGCTAGAGATTAGTTGACATAGGAAGGTGAGAGCATGTTTATAAGTAGAGTTAGGAGTATATACAGAGGAACTGGAGATGTATGAAAGAGAAAGGATAATAATGTCATAAAGGAGACATGATGGAATGGGTTCAAGTACACAAGCAGAGGGTTTAGTATTGGTTAGAAAAACCAGGACAGAAAGAAAGGACAAGATAGAAGAAAAATTAAGGATAAGAGTTGATGTTGTAGAGAAATGGAGAGTTGAGTTGATTGGCAAATAAAATGATTGTCAGGCAGTAGCAAGGGTCAGTTTGAAGTTATGAAGTAAAAAATTTATGATGGATAAAATGAAGAAGTTTTTGGACTTTTCTCCCCAGTACTATTTGACATTTTAGTACAGGATATAATGGATGTTAGTGTTACCAAGATTTGGAGATTCACAAGATAAGAATGGAGAAGAGTCAATGGGGTGAAGTATTCCTAATTGATTGTGACTTTATTGCAAAATTGGCTCCTTGCTTGGCAGGGCAGTAAAAGTTATGAAAAATAGAAAGAAATCAAAGGAATAAAGGATGAGGATGAAAAACAGTTTCAGGAGGAGCGAGTGGATATAATAGGAAATGATAGTCAAAGGAGGGGATTTCAGAGTTCAAGATTTTCAAATATAGTAGTATTGAGTGATAGTGAGTTAAAGTTAATAATACTGAGGTTCTAAAGTTAAGTAGGGCTGGACTTAATTGGAGCTGAGGAGGCTAAAGAACAAAAATAGGGTTTTTGATAAGTTACCAAAATGGAAAATAAAGTCACCAAGGATGACAAAAGATTATGAGATAAAAAAGAGAATTATGAAATCAGTTGCCATAATCATCAAGGAAGAGAAGCAAAGTATCTTAGACAGCAATGGCAAAGGATGAAAAATTCAGTGATGGTAGCAGAAATCTGGTCTAAAAGTGGTGGGATTAGAGGAAGGAAGTTGTGGGATCCATATTTCTGAGAGGGGTTCAGCTGCAGCACAGAATTCCATAGTGCCACCCAGAACTCTAAGAGAGGGGGCAGTTAAAGGCAGTTGGAGTCCTGGTATAAAAAGCAAGGTCTCCTTTCTTGCAAGGATCCTGAGGCTTGGCTCTGGGCTCTGGGCACACTTACTATGTGTAGCTGCTGGAGCCATTCAGTCTCTGACAGTCAAAGCTGCTTTACTTTGTTAGACCTTCATACAAGACCAAGGTCTACCTTAGTTTAGCTATCTAGGTTTAGAAAGAAGAATATTTAGAGGCTTAGATAGGAGATCAGCCATTCAAAATACAATTCCCCTTTGGGGGGAGGGGTTGTTTTTGACGTAGCTGTTTTAGGTAGTTTTCCCTTACCTCTCAATCCTAAACCATTTCCCCCTCTTCCTGTTCCCAGATATCATTAAACCCTTATCATTTAGGAACTGTGTCTGGATACAGATAATTTGGGGAAATACTCACATCCTCCATAAGCCAAGTTCCTTTTACTAGTGGATTTGAAGTTGATCCTAACCTCTGAGCCAGTGAGCTGCTCCTTAGGACATCAGGCCCCACCTATTCTATCTATTCTATCCTGTGGGGAAACAGAGAAAGATATTATCACAAAGGGGTTTAGTCTCCATCCACTTACCATCTTGGTCCAGACGTTATCAAGCTAGAAATATGCACCATTACCAAACAGTTAGCTGACTTCCAACTGATTAGAGGGAGGGGGGAGGTGAAGAAGTACTCCACAAGCTCCTGTCCCTCCCATCCAGTCAAGCCTGCTTGTGTTTCTCCAAAGACTAGGGATTAGGGAGACTTCATTGCCACTGACCTCTGTCATCTTATACTTTCCCTAATCCTACAAAGTGCACAAATGTTCCCTCATTTACTTGAGAATTAAAAGCAGTGGATAAAATTTTACATATCATCCCAACAATTCTCCCTAAGTCTCTTAAAAATCAATTCTCTCTAACTTGGGATCTTTATGGTTGATGGATAGCAGAATGCTGGGAAGGCTGATATTTACTTAATAAAAAGGAGAGAGAGAGAGAGAAAGAGAGAGAGAGAGAAAGAGAGAGAGAGAGAAAGAGAGAGAGAGAGAGAGAAAGAGAGAGAGAGAGAGAGTCTGATGAGGATTAGGAGATATCAATTACCAAATTTTGGAGCAATTTCTAGCTTTGTACAACAGATTAATCTATCAAAATGACTTTTATAAATTGCAAATTTAGTTCTTAACAGTGACCCCAAAGATAAAAGGAAGCTAGGGGGTATGATGGACAGAGGGCTGGACTTGGAAACAGGAAGATTTGAATTCAAATCTTGCTTTAGGCTCTTATTGTGTATGTGACTCTTACTAACTGTGTGACCCTAGGCAGTTCACTTAACCTTTCTTAGCCTCAGTTTTCTCCTCTATAAAGAAGGGATAAAAATAGTTCCTATGTCTCAAGACTGTTGTGAGTATCAAACAAAATAACATAAGTAAAGCCCTTTGTATTATAGAAATGTTGGCTATTACTATTATTATTGCATGACACACAAAGATTTCTGTAAAATGGAATGGGATTGGGTTACTTCCCCTGTGCCTAGTTAATATCTCAGCATGGGGTCATATTGTTTTCCCAGCTCCTAGCAAGGAGACGTTTTACTTCTTTTTCCTCTGCTTACCAGGAAGAGATTGAAAGAAAAATGAAGAACAGTACTTCTGCCCATCACTGGGATGCCAGGGAAGCCTTTTTGTTACCCTTCTCCAAAACCATTAGATGAAAGAAATGGTGCTCTCTTCCCTGTAACCCTGTCTTTCAGGAGGAGATACAGGCAGAGTTATTAGAAGATTTGAATCTTGAAGTGCTCTCACTACATCAAATCAGAGGGAATCTCTACTAGTTTTAATACTTGCTGCTTTGCCAGATTTTTTTGAATTAAAGACTGCATCTTCATTCATTTACTTGTTTGTTTGTTTGTTTATAAAATATTTTTTCTCTTCCATTTACTGTTTCCCAATTTAATTAACAATGGGAGTGTTGTTCAGAAAGAAAATCTCCTACATTGGCTATTTAAAAATAGTGCTCATTCTCAAATTCAATCACTTGTCTGGCAAAAATTAGGTAAAATATTTCATTTTGTCCTCTGCTTTTGGTATATATCTTTGTAATGATCAGAATTCTAAAGACTTTCAAAGTTCTTTTCCTATAAGATAGTCCTATTATTGTATAAATTTATATAACATGCAAAGGTTTTCTTAGTTCTGCTCACTTTACTCTGCATCAGTTCATAGAAGTCTTTCCAGTTTCCTTGGAAACTGCCCATATTGTCATTTATTTAAGATAATAATGTTCTGTCACATTACCGATCACAATTGTTAACCAATTCTTCAATAGGTGGACCTACTCTTAGTTTCTAGTTTTAGTCTACCGTGAAAAGAACTGATATAATTATTTTTATACATATCAGTCCTTTTCTCCTTGCTTTGATGTCTTTGAGGGTACAGACCCATTAGTGGCATAACTGAATTAAAGGATATGTACAATTTGGTAACTTTTTGGACATAATGGCCAGACCAATTCATATCCTTACCCACAATGCACAAATGTTCCTGTTTTCTTCTAGTTCCTCCACTTTATTATTTTATTTATTTTACCTTTTAAATCTGATAGATATGAACCTCAGGGTTCCTTTAATGTGCATTCTCTAAAATCATTAGCTGGTTAAAGAGTTTTTTTTTTCAGTATGTTTGTTAATAGCTTGGATTTATCCTTTGAAAATTACCTATTCATTACATGTGTAACAAAGATTGAAATGCTTGTCAACTCTGGTAGGAGGGAGGGAAAAAAGGAGGGAGACAACATCATATAACTTTGGAAAACTTGTGTGGAAATTTGTTGTTAAAGGAAAATAGAGATAAGATTAATTTCTGGAAAAAAATTACCTATTCATCTCCTTAGACCATTTATCTATTAAGGAATGATTTTTGGTTTTATAAATTTTAATCAAGTTCTTATACATCTTACAAATAAGACCTTTATCAGGGAAATTTACTACAAAGATTATTTTGATTTATGTATTTCTCTTTTAATTTAATTAATCAATTAAAAATCATCTTAAAATCAAGGCATAAGATTGCTAAGGTCAAGGTAATGGGGGGAACCTTGCCCAGGGTCATATGCAGCTAGGAAGTGTCTGAGGTCAAATTTCAACCCAGGACCTTCTATCTTAAGGCCTGGTTCTTCATTCACTGAGTAACCTACCTGTCCCTTCGCTTCTAATTTTAAATGAATTAGATCTGTTTGTCTAAAAACATCTCAATTTTATAGAATCAAAATTAACTATTTTGTTTTCTGTGATCTCTATTGTTTAGTCATGAACTTCTTTGCTATGCATAGATCTGAAAGATAATTTTCCCCTTCTTCCTCTAATTTGCTTATCATGTTACCATTTATGTCTAAGAAATGCATGTATTTTAAGGTTATGCAAGATGTTAGTTTATAAATAATTTCTTCCGAATTGCTTTCTGGTTTTACCAGTGGTTTTTGTCAAATACTGAATCCTTACCCCAGTATCTGAGGTCTCTGGGTTTGTTACATGCTACTATATTCATTTGATTCTTTATATTCTGTGCTTGATCTGTTTCGGTGATTAATCTCTCTAGTTTTTAACTAATATCACATCATTTTAATGAGTACTTTGTAGTTGAATTTGAAATGTGAAAACTGCTAGGCAACCTTCCTTCTCACTTTTTTCCCCATTATTACTGTTGAAATTCTTGAACTTTTGCTCCTTCATATATATTTCATTATTATTTACAAACTCTACAAAGTAATCCTTTGTTAGTTTATTAAAAAGGCTCTTAATATGTGATTAATTGAGGTAGTATTGTTATTTTATTATATGAACAAAATAATAAATTTTATTATATTACATGATCACTTAATTTTCCTCTAATTATTTAGGTCAGAAGCGACATTCTAAGCTCCATATTGCATCTGAATGTCAATGGACATGTTCTTTCCTTTCCTCCTTCAAGGGGCAAATATTTTACATCAAGGAGGGTATGTTCCATTTGCAATTGAAAATGATTTCTCAATTTAGTCACACAGCTCAGTGTGATGCATGCTTCTTTGAGATGTATTGTCCTGGATGGAGCTGAATCCAGAAAGGTCATGTCGTTAAGCACTCTAATCTATATAGCTAGAGCCTAAAGAGATATCTATGGATGAAATGGTATTGTCAATGTTGGCTTAGCTGATAGGATTCTAAAAGAAACGGCATTAGATTATAGAGAGCTGGAATGGACTTCGGAATCACTTTATTTGAACCCCCTCATTTGAAAGATGAGGGAAGTGAGTCAAAAGAAAATTAAGTGGGGGCAGCTGGGTAGCTCAGTGGAGTGAGAGTCAGGCCTAGAGACAGAAGGTCCTAGGTTCAAACCCGGCCTCAGCCACTTCCCAGCTGTGTGACCCTGGGCAAGTCACTTGACCCCCATTGCCCACCCTTACCAATATTCCACCTATGAGACAATACACCGAAGTACAAGGGTTTAAAAAAAAATCTAAAAAAAAAAAGAAAATTAAGTGTTTTTCCCAAAGTCAAATAGTTAGGCAGAGTGTGAACTTGTGTCCTTTGACTCCCCAGATAGTGCTTTTCCCTCTGTATCATGCTGCCTCTAGGTAACATCAGAGCAGGGGTCTTAACCTTTTTGGTGGAATTTATCCTTCTGGTGCTATGGTGATCCAAATACCTCCTTCTTAAAATATTGCTTTTAAATGCATAAAATAAAATACACATAAAATTGAAACTTATTCTTTTGGAATAAAGATGTAATTTTTCCCTTCAGTTTGTGGATGCCTTAAAAAACTCTCCATAAGGTCCTTGGAAGTCTGTAAACCCCAGTTAAAAAGCACAACCCAAGAAAGAAATGATAGAAAGGGGCTATCTTTAGGGATAGTTTAGTTTCATTTACATGAAGAGAGGTAAGAGACAACTGAAGAAAAACTAAGGATTAAGTTGAATTTGGTTATAGTGAAATGAAACTTCCAATGGGCTATTGGATTGGAACAGAGGATGAATCAGGTAGAAAAAGACTCAGGACTGATTGGAAAAGAGATGAGAGCACAGATGGTGCAAGATGGAGAAGATTTTTGTTTTGTTTATGTTTATGTGGTAGTGGGCCATTGAGAAGTAAGTTGGAAGGAGGATGCTAGCCATGGAGAAGAGAGTTCTGAGTAGGTAGAGTTCAGAGTATGAGCTTTTCAATCAACTGAATTCTATAGTACATTAAATTTAGAATGAAAACATATAAGTTCTAGTCCTGTGCCATTGGGGATATAATTTTTCTTATCAATTAAATCCATTCAACAAATTTCTTAAGAAATGCTTTTGATCTGCACAATACTATGTTGGGAGTGTGCGTGGAACCTGCAAAGATGACTAAGATAACATCTCTGGCTTCATGAGACTTAAAATAAAGAGATTTGAGGGGAGTAGAATAGATGATATCCAAGAATTCTTCCAGCTACAATCTTATCTCCAAGTCTATAGTCTGAGATCCCAAATATTATTTTACAAAGACACCTCTGTTCAGTCCACTTCCTAGATTAGATGGAAGCAGACTTCCTTTTTTTGGTCAATAGATCTACAGAGACTTTTTGGCCAGTAGCATGAGAATGCCTCCTCTTTATAGTAGAAAGGGTAGACTTGAACATAATCTACTTATACACAATAAAGAAGTTGGTGAATGTCATCCATGCTAGTTTCGATTTTAAAGCCTCAAGGTAGCCTTGACCAAAGAGAGTGATATCCAGAATTCCAAAAATGGAATTTTTAATGCCAGCTGGAATTCAGGTTGGGAAATGTAAATCTCAGATTCACTAGTTTTACTCACTGTGGTATGCACAAAGAGGAATTCATTGCCCAGATGTTACAGGAAATTCATAGCTTATATTTGTAGAGCTTTTATCAGTGGGCTTCTTACAGCAAAATACATGTAAAGGGTAGTTTGTTGGGAACTGGAGGATATAAGATTCTTGTCTTAGCACCACTGTTTACTAGCTTTATGGTTTTGCACTCTATGGCACTCAATTTTGTCATCTCTAAAATGAGGGTAATTTAAAAAATTAACTTGCATTTATATAGTACTTTGTGACTTTTAAAGCAATTTTATCACAATTATTCCATTGATTGGTGTTATTAACTCACAATTATATAAAGCCTTATGGTTTATAAAGTGCTTTCCTCAGAACAATGCCTGTGAGGTGAGATGATATAATGAAATAAATGAGATAATTAATTCTCTCCATTAATCTTTTGGCATTCTAGTGTATAGAGCATAATGGATTTGAAAATGCATCATTTCTTTTTTAATTTAAATTTTTGTTGATATCTTTTTATTGTATTTCACCTTCATTTCCCATTATGTTCCTACTCTCTTCCAAAGAGTAGTACCTTATAATAACTTTTTAAAAAGAATATCAAGAAAAAAAAGACCTCAGCAAAATTAACCAACAAATCAATCACATCTGACTTTATATAGTGTTCCATACCCAGTCCTCTATAATTACAGATTAGGGAGAAAGTGAGAAAGTTACATTCTCACATTTTTGCCTTGAGATCATATTTGGTCATAATTCATAGCATTCAATGTTTTCTTTTATTCATTACATTTATATTTTTGTAGTCATTGTTTCCCATTTTCTAGCTCCTGCTCACTTTATTTTGCATCAGTTCATCCAAGTCTTCCCATACTTTTCTATATTTATCACTATTTCTTGAAAATTATAGAAATACAAATTTTACATTATAAAAAATACAGATATAGATTTGAATTGTTCTCATGTATCATGCATCTCGACTTGTCCTGTGTGTTGGGCTACAATATCTATTGCCTGATTTCTCCCCATCCCCACCCTCATTCCAGTTCCCCACCCTCCTCTTAGGAGTTAAGGGAAAGACAGGAAACCTTGGACTTGAAATCTCCTGTACATAAGACCAGCTGTTGTTGACAAAGCCTTTAGACATGGCTATGGGCCTCAAAAGAGAGCAAAAGCTGCCCCTCAAGACAGACCCCAAGGGTATAACAGTACAGCTGCAGCTCCAGGGGTCTCTGGCTTAAGGCCAGGGTAGAGTCAACACTCTCCTTAGCTTTGAGGATTTTGCACAGCTGGCAGCTAGATATATTGACTCCAGGGAGATTCAGTCTATGCTGTCCAAACCAGTTAGCTCCAAAGGCATGGCGTAGTTCCTTGGGAAAAGGAAAAGCCTTTTGTTCTGCCTTCTGATCCTGGGTCTGTCACTACCCTTCTGAGAGACCTCGAACAGCTTTCACCTTGAACCTGCTGTCTAAGGAATAAAATAGGAAAATTTTAAAGACTAAGTTAGGAGTTCTACTTAATCTGAGGTCTGTGAACTTGTATTAAAACATATCTTGAAAACTGCATTTGAATAAAGTTGGCTTTTTAAAAGCTACGCATTTTATTATTTGCATTTAAAAGCATTTTTCTGAAAAGAGGTAGTCTTCACCAGACTGACAAAGGGGGCCCATGACATAAACAAAGTGAACAACTGCTGCACTAAACTGCTTTCCTAGATTTAAAATCTTCCTGAAAAATAACCAAACAAACTCTTACATTTGCTTTAAGCTTAGAAGGAAGATTTTTTTGGAAGTTCAATTCTTGTTATTAATCAAACCAATTGATACTTGTTGAATGCCTACCATTGTGCTAAGGGCTTTAAAGTGAGAGAAACAACATAGAGAAGATAATGGAACTTGGAGTCAGAAGACTTAAGTTCTAGCCTGGCTTCTGTCCCTTACTAGCTGTGTGACAAGTCTTTGGACAAGTCATTTTATCTGTCTGGCTTCAGTTTCCTTATATGTAAATAAAGGATTTAAATTTTGGGGTCTGGATGTTGGAGGAGCTACCAAGTTTCTGCAAAAGGACTCTGAATTCATAAACATCCCTCTCCAAATAGAACTGATAACACATCCCAGAATACATGTATTGCTATTTTTCAAAAGTATTTGACTGTCGTGGTTAAAAAAAAAAGAAATCCATTTAAAGATATTGCTGAATTAATAGTAACTTTTTGTCATCATGTATTTTCTTCAATAGACACTAAAAAATTACTATTGCCATAGGAAGTTCTGATGAATTTTAGATGTTAAAAAAGGGTCCCAAGATTTAGAGTTGGGAACTATCAAATTAAATGATCTTTAAGGTCCCTTTTAGCTCTGTGATCCTATGAGTATGAAAGTCATCTGTAATTTCAACCATCCTACAACTGGGTATAAGCCAGAGTACCTGACAAAATTGAAATCTCTATGAAATTTGACACTGGGGGCAACATAAAATATGTTAGACTCTAAACACCAAAAGATGTAACATAATAGTGTCTGTAAAAGTTGATGTTGAGGGAATGTGAATTTTTTTGTGAAGGAGGAGAACAAATTAAAAGGCTTTCTGTTTCTTTCCCAGCTGGGAACCTGTTCTTATTTCAGGAAGATCTAGTTGGGGTTTTGAATTACACCTTGGGACCTCTAACATGGCCAGTTCAACTGCCAGTGAGATCCTCAGGGAAAACTGAGAGGTAGCTAATTAAGATTGGAGGCCTAAGGACAGTAGGTTTAATTGTTTTACATTTCTCCCTCCTAAGATTCCTTTTTTCTATAAGGAGGAGAATATTGACCTTTGAAAAGACATCCTAGAAAAGAGGTTGAATTTAGATCTGGATAGGACCTTTAGCTCAGCTAGAACAACCCTTTCATTTTTACCAGTGAGAAACTGAGGCCAAAGAAAGAGGTTGGAATTTGCTCCAAATCACATTACTGGTTAATTTTATAGTTTAACTTAGGTTCCTAAGTTTCCAAACTCTTATTCCAATGCTCTTTCCTTTGTGCCAGATTTAATGAACTATGCTCAACTATAACTGTGGGGCATAGAGTATTTTAAAAGTGAAATAGAAGCCTGTGGGGGCATGGTAATAATACAGAAGTGTATCAGGTAGCAATAAAGTTAATATTGGTAAAGTGCCATTTTGTAGAAGGGCTGGCTACGAAAGGATCTGAGAAAGGAACTCTGAACCAACACCAGTTAAAAGATGGAGATCAGGTAGTCTTAAGAGGTAAGACGGTCCAGAGCACAGCTGTTTCTCTTTCCAGATGATGATGGTTGTGTCCCTGGAGTATGGACAGTCATGGGACATGGTTGGCCAGAAAGCACAAGACCCAAAAATCTGATTAAGTAAGAGTCATCTGACATCCAGAAATGGCTCCAGGAAGGTCAGGGGTTTAGATCCTGGAAATCAACTAAGACAAGGAGATTCAGAAAATGCAAGAAAATTCAGGTGTATAGAGGCCAGTTATTAAAAAAAAAAAACCAGTATAAACAATCTGGGTTCATCTTTGATTCTTCACGTCCTGGCTTTGAAGGGCTAAATTCTCAGGCTGGAGAAATTATCAGTTTCTCTTGTTTCTCCTCCAATAATTCAACAAATAATGTCTAAATGAGTGGCTCCATGGTAAGTGTAACCGATGTGCACCTAAAGAATGAAAGTAAAGTCCATTGTTTAACTTAAACATTTGTTTATTGACAGAGCAAAGCCATGGTTCCCAAAATAATGTTGTTGGTGTTTAATTGCCTCTGATGCTTCTCCTGGATTAGAGATGGGTCTTTATGTCTCCACACTAATGGTAAACTGGTACAGCTGTAGAGGACAGGCATTAGTGAATCTTCAGCAGCTTTGTAATATGAGTCAGGGTCGTCTGGCTTATCTAAACAAAAAGCCTCATTTCTGACATGGTCATTAGCAAAATCATTAGCTTGAAGGTTTATCTAGGATGCATCATGGATAGTTTTTGGAAATCATGATTATTTTCTTTGGTAGACTAGCCTTGGCACAAATACCTTAGGTGCCATTGGCTATCTGAATAGTAGGCTTATACTTGGCAGTTTCTCTCAATTATCTAAGGAGGATTTTGAGGAAAGTGTCAGTATTTTTGGAGAAGTGGGGACAAAGGAATGGGAGAAATCTTCATACTAAGGCTTCTCAACAAAGATATGGAAGAAAAAATAAACTTTTCAAATGCAAATTAAATGGCTACAAAATGTTATGATACATAGAAGAAAAGCAAACAGCTATTAAAATGTAACCTTATTCCTTCACAATTGCTCTTATTTAGTTGTTCAGTCATGTCCAACTCTTCATGAACCTTGTGGATCCATATTGTCCATGATGTTTTCTTGGCAAAGATGCTGGAATGGTTTGCCATTTCCTTCTGCAGTGGATTAAGGCTATGACTTGCCCAGGGACACACAGCTATGACTTGAACTCAAATCTTCCTGATTCTAGGCCAGTTACTCTATCCACTGAGCAATCTTGCTGCCTCTCCTTTCACAATAAATTCTATTCAGAATAAGAGTTTATTATAGTGAGGAGGAGAAATCTCCAGTTACAAAGTTAGTACTGGCTATTTCAATGTACAATAAGTTTACTGTAGATCTAATCCCACTTAAGGGGTTGGTCCACTCCTTTGTCTTACTTTTTCAGGTAGAAACATGTTAGTGGTACCTTGAATCATGAATTGGGTTACACACATTGGCCCTAACCAATGACAAGGTTAACTAGAATATGAGAGGAGAAAACATCTGTTTTGTGCTCTGTCTTAGACTACTGGATGCAAGTAACCATGGCCCATAGAAGATAATCATAGGTGATGCAGTGATGGAATTGAGATAGCTTTTAAATTTCTTTTGTCTTCCAAAGTTTATTCAATGTATTTGGATCTCTTTGTTGGCTTACTCATTCTTCTATTTTCTCTTAATTGTTTTTTTTCTTAGTGATTTGTTCCATGAAGATATCTTTCATCTACTTCATCCTCCCCCTACCTTTTTGCTCATTTGTCTTATTTGGTACATATTTCTTATTGTTCAGAGGCAATGAAAAGGAACTGACTTAGACATGACCAACTCAGTCATAGTGCCAGAAGTCTTGACTCTTAGGGTTTAAAGAAAATTTAGTGATCATGTAGTCTGATTTTATATCCAATGCAGAAATCTCCTCCATAACATCAGTTATTTTTGCTGTTATTTAGTCATTTAGTTACATCCAACTCTTTGTGGCCCCATGGAACCATAATGTCCAAGAAGTTTTCTTGGCAAAGATACTGAAATGGTTTGTTATTTCCTTTTCAGTGGATTAAGGCAAAACAAGGTTAAGTGACTTTCCCAGGGTCACACAGCTAGTAAATAAGTGTTTGATTTGAACTCAAATTTTCATGACTCTAGGCCTAGTACTTTATCCATTGAGCCATCTTGCTGACAATTCTATGTCTATAACCTCAAACCCCTCCCAAAGTGGTGGTTCTATGTATCCTGTCTCAAACTCTCTGCTAAATTCTGATATCATATGTTCAAGCTTTTCAAACATCTTGAATTGGATGTCCAAAAAACATCTTGAACTTGACATATCCCAAACTGAATTAATTATCTTTATTCCTGGACCCTCCCACCTCTACTTCTCTATTACTATAAAGGAATATGTCATCTTTCTAGTCCCTCAGGTTCATAACCCAGGAGTCATTCTACATTCCTCACTATCAGTCACTCCTCATAGCTAATATGTTGGCAAAATCTATTTTACCTTTGTGAATCTCTTGAATATGTCCTCTTCTCTCCTTTGACACTGCCACCATCTTTGTGCAGGCTCCTATCACCTCATGCCTGGACCATTGCAGTAGCCTGCCAATGAGTTTGTCTGCCTACAGTCTCCCCACAGCAATCTGTCTTCCATTTCAGGGAACAATGATGTTCCTGAAGCACAGATTATTAGAAAAAAAATTCCTTATAATGAGCAGAAATCTTTCTTATAACTTCTACCTTTAGGACTTGATTCTGTTTTTGGGAATTACATGGGAAAATGATCAATATATTATATTTTTTCTCAACCTCTTCTTTTTTTTTCTAAACATTCTTAATTCCTTCTATAATTCTCCTTGTGATTTGTTTAATAATTCTTATCACCTTCCTTTGGAAGTGCTCCAATTTATAAATGCTTACCCAAAACACAAGCTATCCTCTATTAGAGTTTTGGTAACTTAATATCATCAGATCTTTTCCCCCATTGTAATCAGCATGTCAGGATTCCAAGTGAGTATTTTACATGCCAGATTTTGACAAGTGATCTGATGTTACCCAATGAATGGATAGAGTGCTGAGCATGGAGTCAGGAAAACCTGAACTCAAATCTAGCCTCAAATCCTTACTAACTTATCTGTGTGACTCCTGGGTAAATCACTTCACTTCTTTTTGCTTCAGTTTCCTTTGCAAAATGGAGATAATAAGAGTACTTATCTTCTAGGGTGAGGAAGAAATGAGATAAATATATATATATATATATATATGTATATATATATATATATAAAGCTGTAACAATGCATGGACTATAAGAGGTGCTATATAAATGCTGACTTTTATTATTATTACTACTATTTCTACTTGCCAAATTCTCTCAACTTTATTTCATATATGATTTTGTACATATTTTTACATATATATATATGTATATATATGTACACATCGTCTTCCTAATAGAATATAAGCTGCTTGAAGGCAGGAACTGTTTCATTTTTTGTCTTTATATATCCAGCATTTAGCAGAGCATCTGGTACATAGTAGGTGCTTAATGAATGTTGATTGATTTTTGATAACTTGCTATTGAAGAGGAATACTGTGAAAATAAAGAAAAAGGGTGGTGGTTTTGGGTCATATTTTAGGAAAATCATATTCCAAACTCTTAGGTATTGGTAGTTAAAATGAAAGCAAGAATATTAGGTAGCCTGGATTGGGCATTTAGCCCAAGGATTATAATCATATTTATCTAATTCATCACAGTAACTATGGCGATGATTGCAGTCACTTCAGTCACTTACAATGTATGTATACTGTAGTACTTTTTGCTTTCAAAGAACTTTACACAGATCTTATTGGATTTAGAGGTGCAAGGAGTCTTAGAGACCATACAGTCTAACCCCATCATCTTACAGATAAGAATTTGAATTCATTTTGTAGCTTGTGCAGGGTGATTTTGGAGTCCACATTTTGTCATTTGATCAAGAGTCCCGAGAATCATTTTTCCCTTTTTTGGAGAAAAAAAACCCCTTACTTTCTGTCTTAGAAATAATACTATATTTTGGTTCCAATACAGAAGAGTGGTAAGAGTGAGGCAATGGGGGTCAAGTGACTTGCCCAGGGTCACATAGCTAGGAAGTGTCTGAGGTCATATTTGAACCAAGGACTTCCTGTATCTAAGCCTGGCTCTCTATCCACTGAACCACCTACTTGCCCACCCCCTTACATTATTTATTTATTTTTTTATGACTGAGACTAAATGTCAAAAAGCATGTGATTTGTTCAGAGGTCACTTGGTCTCAAATTCAGGTGTTCTGCCTCCAGGTACAATATTGATTGAGATGATCACAGATGATGGAGATAAAAAAAAAATGTTATTCAACTCCTTTTGCTTATTTTTTCTCTGCTAAAGAAAGTTATTTTGGGACTAAAAAGGAAAAAAAAACTAATTAGGAGTCAAAACCCAAGCTAGGTCAGGAGATAATAACAGAGTACTTAATTATTGCTAATAATTTAAAGTCACAAGAACCAGAGAAATTACAACTTAGAATTCTGAAAGAAATAACAGATATGATTACCATCAGTTTTCTTTCAAAATAATTGAGAATGGAAGAGGAATTTCAGGGTTTGAAAGGAGAAAACATTACACACACATACACATATATATTTAATATGAAGTATGAGAACTTGTCAAAAGGAATTTGACTTTGAATATTAGCAAAAATGTGAAATCATATAAAAAGTCAGAGGGTTAGCAAACATCTAGGAAAGGAAGCAATGATTTTTACATTGCTGAATCAAGGACACGTCATGCCAGGTGAGTCTTATTTCTTTTATTAACAGGGTTACAATGAATGCCATAGATAATTGATTAGGCTTTCTCAAGTATGGGATAGACTATCCCATGCATCATCCTTGTGGAGAAGATGGATCATTGTGGGCTAGACAATAAAACAAAGTGGTTGAATGCTTGGACCAAAAGAATAGTCAAGAATGGATTGATATTATTGTTGGGCTAAACTATGTTTGACATGATTCATTTTATAGTGTTTGGTTTGTGGCTTACATGATTTTCCTTATGATAAGATTGTTTGCTTTTTAGAATTTTGTGTCTGCAAGTGCCATGTTTCCTCTGCTGAGAAAGGCAAATGAATCAATTTCTTCCTAGAGAATTTATAAGTACACACACATATAATTCATATTTTGTACCTTTTGTTTCATTATAGGATTGCTGTATATTGGAAAATTTTTCCTTTCTCCTTCAGAAACTTAGTTGGCATTCATATATGTAGAATCCCAAGGGGAAAAGGTGTAAAGCACCTCCATGGAAGTGTCTTTGATCCTCTCTTCAGAGAACAACTGAAGACAATCCTTTTGGCATTGATCAGACTGTCTAGTAGGAAAGATCCTTGGGAAAAGTCACTCATGTTAATTAGTTAATATTCTATATAATATATACAAATATATAAATACAATCATATTAGATTCACACTTTCTTTTGCTTTTACCCCCAAATTTTTCAAAAAAAAAAAAAAGGTCTCATCTTGATTTTTCAGTTATAACTTTATAAATAAGTATCCCCTTGGGTTCAAATGACTTCAAGGAACCTCTGCATCTGCCATGTTTGCCCACTTGAAGAAGCTCAGAAGATATTCCAATCTTATGATTTTCATCTCCTTTAACTAATTATGGTGCCCAAAGAACCCAACGCATAGATAATACCTTGCTCTTCATCAACTGTCATCCTGGAACTTCCCCCAAAGGAGAGTGGGTTCCTAACACAGATGAGACTTTTCTAATATAAAAACAGAGAGTTATTTTGGGAACTTCTTTACAACTCCAATCTAGAGGGAGGTTTGAAAAGCCATAGCATCAGGGCAGCTAGGGAACTAAATGTATTGGAAGCCAGTTTTAGAGACAATGAGTCCTGGGTTTAAATATGGCCTCATTCACTTCCTACTTGTGTGATCCTGGGCAAGTCACTTAACTCCCATTCCCTAGTCTTTACCAATCTTGGCCTTGAAATCAATGCACAGTATTGATTCTAAGATGGAATTTTAGGGTTTAAAAGAAAAGGATTTTTAAAAAATGAAAGAAAAGCCATAGCATCCTTTTCCATTCTCCAGTCTTCTTGAGGCCTTCATTTGTCATAAAGAATATTCATTATTACATTTTATTTGGACAAGTAAGTCTTGTCTATGGACTTTCTTTTCTCCTCTAGCACAAGTAAAATCACCACATAATCACTCATCTGGAGAGCTTTGCTGGCAAATGTAGGAATTGAAATGGGTAGGATAAACAAATCAAGTCTTCTTTTCATTTTAAAATTCTTCAAACTCACACAAAGAGCTTGCATTTAAATTGCTTTAGTGTCTGACCTTAAATCACATCAACCTAGAAGGAATTCCCTAGTGGTATATTCTAGGCAAATCCTTGATTCTGTGCTATATGCCAATTTTATCAGTGACTTATCAAGTAAGCCTATCAACCTTTCAGATGATACAAAGGGGAAAATTAATTCATTGGATGACAAAGTCTAACTGGGATGAACACAAAAAATTTACACTTGTGTTTTAAAAATCAATTTCACAGGTACCAGATGTGGAATACGTGGCTAGATATCAGTTAATCTGAATGAAATCTGAGAGTTTTAGAAAATCGTAACTTTACATGAGTCAAAAGCATGACATGGCAGACAAAAAAAAATTAATGTGAACTTAAACTACACAATTAAGGAGATAGCGTTGGTCCTTTGCTTTTTGTATTTGGTTCTTTGATCATATAGAGTATTATGTTCTGTTCTGGGGGCCATACTTTAGAAAGGGCATTGACAAATTGGATGTTGTTAAGAGGAGATGACTAGTATGGTGAAGGACCTCAGGATTATGCTATGCCAAGATCAGTGGAAGAAATTGGGAGGTCTTTAATCTGAAGAAGAGAAGACAAGTCTTAGTGGGGAGACATGTCTTCAAACATTGGAAGGACTATCATACAGAAGAGGGATTAGATTTGTTCAATGTATCTCCAGAGGGTAGAACTAAGAATAATGCATAGAAGTTATGGAGTGGTCCATTTTGATTCAATTTGAGGAAAAACTTAGTAATAGTAAAACCTGGAAGGGAAATGGTGTTTTGGGAAATAGTGGGCTATCTGTTACTAGAGATCTTCAAGCAGAGACTGGATGACAACTTGCCAGGTTTTATTTTATTTTATTTTTTGAATTACCATTTATTTTACATATATATATAACATAAAATATGTAGCATAGTAACATAATACATGATTTATTATAAATATGTAATATATAATAAATACACTTATCCAAGAGAAACTAATTCTCACATTAGCTATGTCCAAAATCTACTTCTCATTCTTCTTTTTCCTTTCCTTCTCACCCTGTCCCCCAAGAAGGTAGGCAATATTGTGTAGGTTGTACATATATTATCATATATATGATACATATTTCTGTTTGTCAGTGTTGTGAAAGAGACATATATTGCTCACACTAGAGAAAAATTCGTGGAGGAAAAAAGTGAAGAATGGCATGTTTCAGTTTACATTTGAACTCCATCTGTTCCTTCTTTTATCATAAATATCCTTTTGTGTCATGAATCAGTTGGAGTTGTCCTAGATCCTTACCTTGTTGAAAATCTTTAAGTCAGGTATATTTTTAGAGGGGACTGCTATTCAGTAGATGATCTCTAAGGACTTTCAATTTGGAGGTTTTGTGTATATGTAAATGTTCTTTCTACTACCTATTATGTACTCAATGTCATTCTCCTTTTCTGAATGTTGATGAAAATAACTAAATAATAAATATATATATAAATAACTTGGGGTTTCTAAATACTCTCTCTTCTACTATTGTTTATTAATAAGTTTTCATACTTTTCATTCATTTTATCTAGCACTTTACAAAAGTATGCTCTCTTCTCAAAAAACTAGCCAAGTCATTAGTAGAAACATTATTATCCTTCTTTTTCAAAGGAGGATACTGAGACTCTAAGAGGCAGAGAGAGGACTTTACCCCAATCAGACTCTAGGTCCATTGCTCTTGGCATTACTTTTGCATTTCTTTGTAAAATATTTGGAAGACTATAAGATTTTCACTTGTGCTCCTCATGCTTAAGTTACTACTACTACTAACAATAATGGTTGACATATAGTACATTAGGATTTGCAAATTGCCCTACAAATATGATCTTATTTAATTCTCACAACAAATCTAGAAGGTAAAAGTTATTATTTCCATTTTATGGATGAGGATACCGAGGCTTAAGGAAACTGAAGTTAAGTGACTTGCCTAGGTCACACAGTTATTCAGTATCTGAAATTGGATTTGACCTTCACTAAATCCAGGTCCAGTGTTCTATATACTATGCTACATAACTACCTTTAATACAGATACAACTATTTATTCTCTGAGCAGCCCAATGGCTATAGCATGATTTCAAATCTTTGTTTAGATATCTACTAGGTATGAGACCCTGAGTAAATGAATTAATCCCTCAGTTTCTTCATCTGAAAATAGAAATAATAATAGTGCCTATCTTACAGGATTGCTGTGAGGTCAAATGAGATATGTAAAGAGCTTTCTGGACTTTAAAATGCTAAAATGTTTATGATTCCTAGTATTATTACTATTACTACTACTACTACTACTACTACTACTACTACTACTACTACTACTACTACTACTACTACTACTACTACTACTACCTCTTGTCTCTTCTTTTTTTACTTTTATATCCTTTGCTTTCCTCCCTCAGTTCTTATTTCATATAGGTCTATTGGATTCTTATGTTTCCTATATAATTTGTTCAAGAAGAATTAAAGGACATTTTTTATTTATGTATTGTGAAAACATATAACTATGTAATACATATGTGTACATAAATCTATACATATATATTACATATACACATACATGGCAGTTTATGTGTCTCTATGTATGCTTGCCTTTATGCTTTGCTTATCTCTTAAAAAGGGTCCCAAGTCTTGTTGAATCTAACTGTAATCATATGATAATGATCAGCAATCTGTCAAACTTATCTGAGTAGGCAATTTCTCTCAGAGAGGACTGAAATATTTGGGTAAACTGAGGTGTGTGGGTGTTGTTATCCACCAAGGCATACCCCATTCCCCTTTAGTGAAGTAAGGAAGATTTGGGCTTACCACACTAGGGCCAGAGTGCAAACCAGTCTTCAAAACTTCTCAGTGTAACAGTAACAGGTTTATTAGTTAAACAAAAAGGCAAGGAGGGAGGATTTAAGAATGAGGATGCCCTAATCTCTAAGGTCTCTTACTTCCCTCTTCCCCTCAAGTCCACTGCAAGGTGGAGTCTTTGTGGTCTTGATATTCCCTAACGCTCCCTGCCTCTAGCAAAATATTCCCAAGCCCTCACTATACTACCTGACACTAAAATCCTCCCCTGTAGGTTTATATGGATGTTATTAGTTTTTTCCAAGATGGATAAGAATGAACTCAAGGTGACTGAGTTTATCCCGGCTCAGCCCTCACACAACAAAAGGACTCTGGATACCGCTTCTTCTTAGTCAGAGTTGATAGTATAAAGATCCTCTTTAAGTATGTTTCTTCTGTGAGAAAAGGTACTGCCAAAGGAATTCAAAAGTTTCCCTTCTCTCACCAACAGGCTTGATTAGACAGGCTCAGCAGTGAGCTCCTTCCTCTCAAACTTCAGGACAGGAAGTGAGTGCCTGTTGACTGTTGCACCTTCAAAACTCTCCTTCCTCTGTCACTGCATTCCAGAATCCTTTCTTCAGAGTGCCTAACAGGTGCCCATGCTAGCCTCTGCAAAGCATCTTCAACTTTACTTAAGCTCTTAATTTTATAAGCCTATCTATAGGACTGAGACACTTTTTGTTGGGAAAATTATTTTCAAATTCTCATTTCTATAGTAGTTACCATCTCTTACAACATTATTCATTATGTTCAAGGATCAATCTGGTATCAAAATGAATGCACAGGAAAATGAAGAGGAAATTTGGTAATGTGCCTGACACTCACTGTGTAAAGGAGGAGTGTATGTACTATATACTATAATCCTTACTGAATCTCTTCCACCACTTCTTCACCTCCCCCCATTGATTCAGACTTAATTATCCAGAGGGATGAGGTGTTAACTCTTCTACAGAGAGATAATTAGCTGTGTCAAACAGGGTCAATTTGAGAATGATTGCTGTCTTCTTGCTATTTCAATTTAGAAGTCAATAATTCATTCTGGAATAAAGTATCTTCTCTAAGGTATTCCTGCGCCTTCACAGGCAACACAGTAAAGTATATAATGAAATGGATGTCACCACAGCTCTCAGGTCAAGCATCTAATTCCAAATACAACACATTTCAGAATGGGGTATGGTATAATGGTAAGCATAATGTTTTAGAATCTGATAGATCTATGTTCTGATCTTAGCCCTTCCTCAAACTGAAATAAATCATACCTTCCTTAGGTCTTATTTTTCTCACCTTTAAAAGGAGGACATCAGATTTCTGTGGTCACTCTTGTCCCTTCCTGCTCTAATAATCTATGAGTCTGAGACACAGTCATTAAAATACAAATAATAATGAAGACTTTAATTATCTAGGTACCTATTAGAGCTTTGTCAGAAGCAAAGTACCTAACAATTTCTAATAACTTGCTTTAATGATAATTTCATCCTTTCAGGAGGTGAAGAAATGAAAAAAGATGAAACTTTTCTGAGTAAGTCTTGACAACAAGGTGAGACTATGCTGGAGAGAAAATGAGAAACTTAAGGGAAAGTGCCTATTAACTGTCATTGTGACTTTTGGTCAGTTAGTCTAGACGTACTATAGAATTGGAGAAAGTAAAATGCATTAATTTTCAAAAAAAGGAAGTGGAATATAATCTGTAAATTATAACTTGACTTTGGTTCCTGTAAAATTTTTCAAAGGATGGTTGGTAAACTTTTAGAAAAGGAAGCAGTGATCATGGAGTCATCATAACAACTACAAAAAAAGATCATGACAGATTAACCTCTTTTCTGTTTTTGACAGGTTTGCTAGGCTGGAAGATTAAAGGAAGGTTCTGGACATAGTTGATGTAAATTTTAGCAAAGTATTTGACAGTTTCTCATGTTATTTTTTCAGAGGAGATTGATAGATATGGGCTAGAATTATGCTTATTCTCAATTAGGTAGATTCAGAGCTGGTTGAATGGTATAACTCAAAGAAAAGTGAGTCATTTAGTTTTGAAACCAGTTCACCTAAAGCATTTGTGTTGTTTAGAACTGCTATTAACAGCTTAGATAAAGGTGATATACGATAGGATTTTCAGATGGCACAAAGGTATGAGGAATAACTAACACATTGGATGATTAAGTCAGGATTTGAAGGGATCTTAATGGGTTAGGATGAATATAATTAGATGAACATAATAAAATGAAGTTTAGTTTGGATAGATATGATCTTTCATTTGGGATTTTAAAAAATCAAGTTTACAAATACAGGATGAGTATGAAAGTTTGGCTATGCAGTAGTTCATTTTAAATAATACTTAAGGACTCAATATAAGTTAAATGAATGGTATGGCAGCCAAGAAATATAATGCTATCTTAGGCTATATTAAGAATCCATTTTAACTATATTAAGAGATATAGTGTCCAGGGATAGGGAGGAGATTGCTCCCTGGTACTCTGCTCTGGTCAGACACTATCTAGAGTATTGTGCTTTGTATTTGTTACCACAATTTAGGATGGGTGTTGGATATTAAGAGTCCCCAAAATCTATATTAAAAAGTCTATATAAAATTCTGTTGAAGGAACTGGGGATTTGTAGCCTAGAGAAACAAAGTCTCAGTGAAGGGCCACATGGTAGCTATCTTTAAGTTTGGAAAGAGTTGTCTAAGATCCAAGGGAACTGTGGTGAAAAATGCTATCCATCGCCTTTGGAGGAACTGATGGAGTCTGAATACAGATCAAAGCATACAGTTTTTTTACTTTACTTCCTCCATGAGTTTATTTTTGTATGTGGGATATGTGCCTTCTTTCCCAACATAATTTATATGGAAATATGTATTGCATGTTAGCACATGTATACACTATAGCAGATTACTTGCTGTTTCTGGGAGTTAGGGAGAGGAAGGAGGGAAGGAGAGAATCGGAATAACAAAATGTCAAAAAAAACAAATTTTAAAAGCTGTTTCTATATGTAATTGGGAATAATAAATATGTAATAAATTTTTTCAAAAAGAGTTGTCATATGGAAGAGAGATTAAACTTGTTCTGCATGAGCACAGAGGGTATAAATAGGAGCAATGATGTGGAATAAATGAATGAAGGAATAAAAAGACTTTAAGTACTGTGGTTACAAATAGGAAAAAGAAGAAAGTCTGCTCTCAAGCCTCTCACAGGAAGACAACACATGGAGGAAAGTTCAAGTCTAGGGTAAATGAAAAGTCCTGGAGGTCCTAAGAGAACAGTTATGATAGCAAATCTGATAGCACGACCTAATATTCCTTAGGACCTAGGGGAAGACACAAAGTCAAATTTAGCTTCTTTTCTTTCTTTTTTTTTTTTAAAAATCCTTACCTTCTCTCCTAGAATCAATACTGTAGACTGGTTTCAAGGCTGAAGAATGGTAAGGGCTAGAGAATGGGAGTTAAGTGATTTGCCCACGGTCACATAGCTAGTAAGTGTCTGAGGTCAGATTTGAATCCAGGAACTCCCATCTCTGGGCCTGGAATTCAGTCCACTGAGCCACCTACCTGCCCCCATAAATTTAGTTTCAATCAGAGGATAAACTTTCTAAAAATCAGAGCTATGGACAAGTAGGATAGACTGACTAAGGAGGTAATGACTTCCCCATCATTGGCCTCTAAGTCAAAACTTGATGAGCACTTGATAGGGATATTATAGAGAGGTTTCTTATTCAGATACAAGCTGTACTGGATGACCTCTAAAGTCCCCTTTCCAATCTTAGATTTTAGGATTCAGTGGAAAGGCATTTAGTAAGGGTGGTATTTTATTTTTATTTTTTCAATTTCCTTGATATTTATTATCTCACAGTTTCAATAATTAAGCCATTTAATTGAATCCTTAATCATTTATAAAATAATTTTATGTGATTTTAATTTATCCATCTAAAGGCCCAGGGGTGAATTAAATATCTTTCTTTTGTAGGTATTCAATATAAAATGCCATTAAAGCACTGTAATACAGTAAAAATCGAAGTCAGATCTAGAAAACCTTATGAGCCCATAACTCATGACTTTATAAAGAGTTATGAGCATAGATTTGATTAGAGAACCAGGGGTACAAACATTATAAGGCCATCAAGATTCCATTTACCAGAGAGAGAGAGAGAAATTTGATTTTTGGTTACCCTAGTCACCATTATTTAGTCATAATTAAAAATAACACTTAAAAATGAAAGCTAAGATCTTGGCTAACTAAAGTGACTAAGAATTATATATTTTAAGGCTGAGTAGAATTTCTGTCTTCCTGACTTCAGGTCCAATGGTCCTTCAGCTATGCTACATGAAGGTATCTCTCCAAACCATAACACAATCTTACTTATTTCCAGCTTGATATTTTGAGACACAAAAATGTGCCCTTTGATTTGTCACCTAGTCCTTACAGACATTTGCAAACCACAGCTCTTTGCTCTACTTCTTAGAGGAGAATATTTTGTCCCTCTGACCTTGGAATCTGAGCTCATTGTGAGGCTTCTGGCAGAGGACGTGATTAATCCTTAAAAGAAAAAAGCTTCTGTGGATCAGAGAAGAGTTGGAAGAAACTGCAGAGACCATCTCGTCCAGGGGTTGGCTACATATGGCTCCTGACTGGCCAGTCTGGGCAGAGCCCCAGGATATGCCCCAGGGAGCCCTTCAGCCCCCACCGCAAATTCCAGTGCCTTCTGCCTCCATCCTCCTCCTTCCGCAGGCGTTTATGGCTCTCACTGCCAAAAAAGTTGCCAACCGTTGCTCTAGTCTATCACCCCCTCCACCTCTCCCACAAATAAACCAAGGTCCAACAAAGTTAAATGACTTGACCAGGGTCACTCAGAAAGTAAATTTGACAGAAGCAGGATGAAGACTCTGGTCCTCTGAGGACATAGCCGTTGCTCTTTTCTCTTGATATGCTTGCTTCTTGTAAATTTTCACTTTCTCATTGAGTAGGAGACCGTATTTTCCATTTCTCTGTGATGGCAGCCCTTCCAGCCCTCAAGGTACAGGTCAGGCTCACTTGAGCTTTGTTTCTGGTGATCTGTCATCCTCAGCCACCAGAAGCACAAACCCAACCTTCTTACCTTTGAAGAAGCCTCCATCATTGACAGAAGGCTAGGTCCAGGTTCTTCATCACCAGGACAGTCTATCTTGTACCTGGTCAATATTTCCCCCAGGCTTAGATTCTTGACAGAGTACCTGACTTCCTGCAACACAATTTCTTTAACTCCATGACTCATAACCCTACTTGGGCAGGGTTATTAGAGTGAATTAGTTATTAAAATGAATAATAACTCACACGCCATATGGGGGTAGCAGGGAGGCAAATGCTGTCCAGAGTGAGTGTTAGCAAGCACTAAGAAAGTGGAGGGAGAGAAAAAGAAGCTTGCCATTGTAGCAATTAGATGCTAGGATTTGGAGTTCAAATAGACTTTTATTAATTCAATAAACATTTATCAAATGCCTACCCTGTGACTGCCATAATGGTATGGGACAGAGAGAGAAAAAATAAGAGTTTCTGCCCTCAGGGAGTCTATATTGTACTGGAGCCAACACTTGTAGATATAAGTAAGAAATATACATGTATATATGCACATATACCCTGGACATCCATATTCATGCTATATTGCATGCAAATGTATGAGGTAAGCCTTCATATATATGCACATGCACACATACATGCCGTATTTTTTTCAGCTTTTACTTTCCATCTTAGAATCAATGCTGTGTATTGATTCCAAGGTAGAAGAGTGGAAAGGACTAAGCAATAGGGATTAAATGACTTAACTAGGGTCACGCAGCTATGAAGTGTCTGAGACCAGATACACATATATAGTATTGAAGTTCTAACAACTAGGAAGGGAAACAGGGATGTTATAGAGGTGGCAAAGTAATTGAAATATGGAAGAAACTGGGAACATTAAGAAGCTTATGTGAAGAGGGAATACAAAGGTGAGGAGCCAATGGAGGGAATGTAGTGTATGTACAAGAAACTGGTTTGGTTGGAAAATGTAAAGTGTGAAGGAGAGGAAATGTGAGACAAGTCTGGAAAAGTGAATTGGAGCTTGGTTTTAAAGGACTTTGTGAATTTAAAGTGTTTTGTATTTTAGGGGTAATCAGGAGTCCTTGGAACTTTTTGAGAAGAGGAGTAACATGATCAGAGAAGTACTTTAGTAATATTAATTTAGTTTCTACATGAAGGATAAATTAGACAAAGGAGAGATTTAGAAGAAAGAGGACAATGAGGAGGCCATTAAAATAATATGGGTAAGAAATATGATGAGGGCTTGAACTAGGGTGGCTGTTGTTTGAGAGAAGAGGAGATTGCGTGTAAGACATATAAACATAGAATTGATAAGACCTGGGAATTGGATATAAGGGGTGAGAGAAAGTGAAGAGTGAAAGGTAGCTGGAAATGTGATGATGCCCTTGATAAGAAGTGGATAGACACAGGGTGAGTTTTATGGAAAAGCTAATGAGTTCTGTTTTGAACATTAAGTTTTTGATGCCTACAGCATGTCTAGTCCCAA
This sequence comes from Gracilinanus agilis, assembly GCF_016433145.1. Taxonomy (NCBI): domain Eukaryota; kingdom Metazoa; phylum Chordata; class Mammalia; order Didelphimorphia; family Didelphidae; genus Gracilinanus; species Gracilinanus agilis. The sequence continues at coordinate 607,028,829 of NC_058131.1, read as the reverse complement.
ATGTCTAATAGGAAGCTGGCAATGCAAGACTAAATAGAGCTACAGAGAGAGGTTGGGGCTGGATTTATGGATCTGGGAGTCATTTGCATAGAGATGATGATCAAAATACTGTGAGCTGATGAGATCACTGAAAGAGGGAATATATATATAGAAAAAAAAAAGGGCAAAAATGAACATTAGGGAGCACTCACATCTGGCAATGAGACATGAATGAAATTCAAGTAAATGAAACTGAGAAAGACCAGACAGGAAGGAGGAGAATCAGTGTCACAAAAACTGTTAAGAATTATGAGGTCTGAGAAAAGGTCACTGGATTTGAAAATAGAGGGAGAACAGCTAGCTGATGCGGATGGAAACCAGATTCCAAGGATTACTTGGTGTTAATTTAATGCAACTCCTTCACTTTACAAATGAGGAAACTTGGCTTAATTGAAGTTACATGACTTGTCCAAATTAAAATTGTAACAAGTGCTACAATTGGGATTCAAATCAGTATAATCAGGCTCCAATTCCAAGTGTTGTTTTTTTTTTTTAAATAAGAACAATATTTAACATCAATGTTACTAATTTAATCTGCTTAGTAACTATCTAAAATTTATTTCCACTCAGGATATAATGAAAACTTTTTGGTCACTCCCTCTAAATATCTATCATGATTCATTATCCTCTGTCATTATTTAATTTAAAGTCATTGTTAATTTATATATCTTTTATAAAGAACTTTTTTCTTTTTAGAAAAAGATCTGAGGGTTTTATTGTACTAAAAGTTCAGTATCAATCAACAGTGTGACATGGCAACAAGAAAGTTGTGTTCCTAGACTACATGTTTCTTTCTTCCTTATTTTTGGGGGGTTAGATTTTTCTAATTCTGAGAGGGGAAAATCAAAGTTCCCACCAATTATTTTGTTATTTATTTCCATCTGTATCTTTTTTAGTTTTTTCTTTAAAAATCTGGATGCTATAAATTTGGTGAATACAGATCCAATATTGATAATACTACATTTTCCACAGTGCCCTTTAATATAATATAGTTACGCTGGTCATCCCTTCCAATTATATCCAGTTTAGCCCCAACTCTATGAGAGATCATGACTACTACCACTGCCTTCTCTGGATCAGTTAAGGCATACTATATTCTGCTCCAGTCTCTTACCTTCACTCTATGTATCTCTCATTTTCAATGTGTTTCTTGTAAATAGTACGTTGTTAGGTTCTGGTTTTTTGATCCTTTGTGCTACTCATTTTCTTCCTGTGGGTGAATCCATCCCATTTAAACTCAATGTCATAGTTTCTAGCTGTACAGTTCTATTACTCCATCCTTTCTCAGTTTGTCCTTTTCTTCTTCTTTCCACTGTATTTCCCCTCAGATATGTAATTTCCTCTGACTAATTCATATCCTTTAAAAAAAAATCCTACTTTATCTTCTCCCCTTCCTTGCTTGTTTAGTTCCATATTAGTCCACCTTTCTAAAGGTCCCTCCTTTGCCCCTTACCTCTTACCTTTTAAATCTTATTCTATCCACCTTTTCCAAATCCCTTCCTTTCCCCCTCCCCAAATGTACCTTCCTACTTCTTGATATGAGTTCAATTCTAAAAATGTCTCCCTTATCTTGTCCTAAGACTCCCTTCCTTATCTCCTCACCTTAAACCCGTACCTCTTGATATGTACTCCCTTCTAGGAATCTTTTCCATCTCTCCCTTTACTTATCCCCTTGTCCTCCTTACTCTTAACTTACCCTTCTTTCTCTTATTCCCTCTTTCCCACAAGGCAATTCCAAATTCTTCCTTTATCCCATCCCCTTCCCTCCTGTTTCTTTTTATGTCAAATTAAAAAAAAATCCAATTGTATATGCTGTTCTCTCTTTATCCCAGGACTAAGGAGGGTAGACTTCTAGTACTATCAGCCCTCCACCCCCTCATCCCCTATTCTGTGGCAGTTCCTCCCATCATTTCTCTTCCACATGAGATAGTCATTCCAACCTACCTCCTACTGGTCAATTCCATTACTATTTTAGCTCATTCCATTACATTTTCTTCAACCTCAAGTCTTCCATACACATACACCCTTTCAAAATATCCAGGCAATGATGCCATTCCCAGGGGCTATAGCTAACATTTTCCCATATAGAAATCAAAGTTTGACCTTTTGAGTACTTTTTGATTAGTCTTTCATTACTTTTATATTTTTCTTATAGATCAAGTTTTCTGCTGAGTTCTGGATTTCCTCGCAGAAATAGTTGAAACTCCTTTAATTTATTAAATACTAATTTTATTATTTTATAATTACGTTCATCTTTTCTGGATGTGTTATTCTTGGTTGGAAGCCCAATTATTTTGCTCTCAAAATGCTGTGTTCCATGTCCTGCATTCTTTTAATGTTGTAGGTACTTAGAATTCTATTATTCTGACTAGCTCCACAATATTTGAATTGTTTATTTTTTCTTTTTGCTCATAGTATTTTCTCTTCAATCTGGGAGCTGAGGAATTTAACAATAACATTCCTGTGAATTTTGATCTTGATGTCTCTTTGAGGTACTGATTGGTAGATCCTTTAAATTTCTATTTTACTCTCTGATTCTAGAATTTCTGGCTAATTTTCCTTGATGATTTCTTGGAGTTTGATAGCTAAACTTTTTTTTTTTTATCACAAATTTCTGGGAGTCCAACTACTCCTATATAGTCTATCCTTGATCTACTTTCTATGTCAGTTGTTTCTGTGTCAAGATGTTTCATATTCTCTTCTATTAGTTCATTCTTTTGCTTTTACTTTATTATTTCTTATGGTTTTAGGAAATTGTTGTCCAATTTTTGACCTTAATAAAATTTTTTCTTCTGCGAATTTCTGGACATATTTCCATTTGGATGATCTTTCTTTCATGATTTTCTTGATTTTCTTACATTGCTTTTTTTCCCCCTCTAATTTTTCCTCAACCTTTCCAATTTGGGTTTTGAGGCCTTTTTAAAGCCCTTCCAAAATTTCTTTTAGAGGTTGTAGCCATTTATTGTATTTCTTTGCTGTTTTCAAAGTAGATGTTTTTACTTCAATGTCCTCTGATTTTGAGCCAAGGTCTTCTGTCCCCATAATAGCTAGCAATAAGCTGGGTTCTTTCTTCTTTGCTTGCTTATTTTATTTATTTATTCTTTTAATTTTGGCAACCAGGCCAATAGATTTAATTGTTGTAGTTTTGCTGGAGTTCCAGAGTTTCTAGTTGATACATATTACTTCATGTTTCAGAATTTTTTGTTTGCTTTCTCCTGGGTCCTATTTAGTTCTTACAGTTTATTTTTTTAGTAAAAGTTCATATGCACTCCTTGTCCCCTGCTCAAATCCCAGTCTATGATGGTCTTTAGGTATTCTAAACAGAGCCTGGGCAGTTTTGTCACTGCCATTGCAAGCAGTCAGTCTGTCTCCCCCTTGGCAGCAACCAGGGAATCCACTTTCCTAGGAGTGACCACCTCTGACAGAACCTGAGTCCTTCAGTAGCCACACTCAATAGTTGGGCTCCTTCATCACTCTTCTTCTTAATTGTTGCAACCAGGATAGAAAAGGTGCCTAGTCTCTTGTCCTTGGACCTCCAAAGACCCTACACAGGCAGCAGTGAGGCTTGAGTTCCTGCCATTTGGGCCTGGTGTCTGTAAATTCAATTCCCAGCTGTGGGCCAGGTTGGGTTTCCAGAGCCAAGGCTGCAGCAGACATAGTTCTGCCCCTGGGGCCCTCTCCTTGTGGATTCCAGTATTATCCTCAGGAATGAAAACTTTGAGGCTCAGCAAACAAGGTGAAGTTGCCAGTCTTACCCTTAGGGGCTACCTTATTGTTTCCACTCTGTTTGCTCTGTTCCTACCTCCAGAGCCTGAGGCCAGAGAAGTAAAAATCCTTCTTCCCTAGTTATCCCTGGCTTTTCAGCTTCACTCCTTACTCCAGTGTGCTTTTGCTGTTTTTAACATTGATCCCATGGAGTTTTTTTTGGTTGTTTGTAGGGGTTTTTAGGAGGGCAAGGAAACATCATGCCTTACTCTTCTATCTTCCTACATTGCATCTCCATCCAAATAAAGAACATTTTTATTATATTATTTAAAGTTTATGTTTCTTTTTTTCTTTTTAAAACTGTCGCTTCTGTCCTTAACTAGTTATCTCTTATAAACTGGTAGCTATCATTGTGATTTAGTTTCTTATATATTTTAGATATCAAGACTTTATCTGACATATTTGTCATAATGATTTCCCAATGTTTCTTTTTTAGTTGTATTGTTTTTATTCAGAAATTAATTATTTTAATGCAATCAATCACCTCTATCTATCTCTAATAATGTCTTCAATTTTTAAAGAGAAAAATGTATTTCTTCCTTACAGATGAGATATTCCTTTTTCTTTCATTTAAAAAATAGGTTTTTTTTTTTGTTTGTTTCTTTTTTGTTGTTCAGCCATTTCAGTCATGTTCCATTTTTCATGACCGCATTTGGGGTTTTCTTGGCAAAGATACTGGAATGTACAAGTGATCTAAAAGGCAATATTCCAAGACTCCACATTCTATATAAGCACTTAAGTTTTAATTCTATTTTCTCTTCAATTATTATAAATGTAGTGCTTTTGATAGAGATTAAATCTCTACTTTAAATACTTGTTTCTTCTATTTCCCCATTATTGAAACATTGTGTTATAAAAGGAAGGAGTCTTAGAGATCAACTAGTCTATTTATTTTGTTTGTTCGTTTTTTAAAACCCTTACTTTCAGTCTTAGAATTAATACTGCGTATTGTTTCCAAAGCAGAAGAACAGTGTAAGTGCTAGGCAATGAGTGACTTCCCCAGGGTCACATAGCTAGGGAATGTGTGAGGTCAAATTTGAACTCAGGACATCCCATCTCTAGGCTTTCAATCTACTGAGTCACTTAGCTGCCCCTTCTTTTGTTTTACAAATGAGGAAACTGAGACTAAGAGAGAGGGAAACCAATTGATCAGGATGATTATTATATTGTTGTGGCTGAGTGGGAACTAGAATTTATATAATTCCTACATCTCAAGTCCACTGCTTTTATTTCTCTGGCATTCTGCCTGTCTTTCCAATCCAACATACATTGTTAGAGTCATCATTTAAAGTGTTTTTGGTGGACTCTCTGAGGACTCATGCTCTCTCCTCCAGTAATAATTTTGTTTTTCTAAGAATTGAGGGTGAGCAATGACTTGGAAAAGTGAAAAACTAGGGAAAGTAATAGAAAGAATGATTACAGCTAAAAGAGTGAGGTGACCAGAGGAGCTAGTTAATGGTGAGAATAATTGGCCTCTGCCAAAAGCATACCCCACCTCCAATATACATGCATATATTCTGCCAATTAAATACATTTTTAGGCTGTGTTCTATTTTAAGACTAATCTGGATTAATCTATTGATCATTTGTATATTAATCTGAATTATTTTAATCAGATAATCAATTAAATAACTAGCTGAGAGTGTTTAGACATTTAATTGGTGAGAGCAATAGGGAGTAGCAATTGTGGTGCTGAAGAGTTGCCCCCAGGTTGAAAATGAAGGCTTTCTGTATCTAGAGGGCGTCATGAAAGCACAGGGGTAGGAGAACACATAAGAAGAGGCAAGAGATGAAAGAAAGATAGGGAAATGATGTGAAATAGTGCCAAAATGTATTGGGTATAAATGGAAAGAGGTTGACAGTTTGAATTAAGATAGGAGGGCAAATTTAGAAAGTTACAAAGATAAGTGTCAACAAAAATTTAGTAAATTCTTACTAGGTGGCAGGCACTGGCTTAAAAAATGGGGATAGAAACAAAGTAAAAAAAAAATCCAAACTCCTAAAGAGCTTATGAGCTAATGGAAGAGATGACATACAATGAGCTGTGTATGAACAAGATATATAGAGGACAAATTAGAGAAAATTGATAGAGGAAAGGCACTAAGATGAAGGAGGACAGGGAAAACATTTTGAAGAAAGTGAAATGTTAGTTGTCCAAAACATTGAGGAATCAAAAGGAAGAATTATTTGTCATGAGAATTAAGTAAAGATGATCTTAAGATTTAAAAATATATATTAGATTGTAATATATAAATAACAGTAGCTATAATAGCTAAAATTTATATAGTTCTTTAACATTTGCAAAGTGCTTTACCTAGATCATCTCATTTAATCTTTATAAAAAAACCTTCTGAGGTAAATGCTATGAGTATGACTATTTTGAAGATGAAGAAACTGAGGCAAGTTAAATGACTTGCCCAGACTCACATAACTAGTAAGTATCTGAGGTAGAATTGAAACTCAGGTTTTCCAGCCTCTAAGTCTAACACCCTAACAGCTAGCTGCTAATCAACATGGATATTTTAAGTTAAAATAAAAAAAATGTGTTATCTATTTCTTTTTCTTAAATATTTTTGTTGATAACTTTTTTTACATCATTCATACTTTCCCTATTATCCTCCTCTCGTAAAACTATCCCATGAAACAAATAAAATTAATTAAAGGGAAAAAAAGAAAAAGAGAAAGAAGAGAAAAAATTTGGCAAAACTGATCAACACATCAAAAAGATTTGAATATGTGTGCAGTGTACCACCTCCATGAACCTCTAACATCTGAAAAGGAGTGGAAGGAGGATGCCTTCTCATATCTCTTTTTGTGGAGCCATGCTCGTGCTTTTTAACTTTATAATGTTCATAAAAAAACAACCCAACAACGTACCTTCTGTCTTAGAATCAATATCAAGTATTGATTCCAAAGCAGAAGAGTAATAAGGACGAGGCAACTGGGGACAGATGATTTGCCCAAGGTCATACAGTTAAGAAGTTTCTGAGGTCAAATTTACATCCAGGACTTCCTATCTCTAGACCAGATGCTTTATCCACTTATTCCCTTAACAGGCCTAACACTCACTTTTTTTTTTTTTTAACATTTATTAATAATCATTTTTAACATGGTTACATGTTTCATGCTCCTATTTTCCCCTTCACCCCCCGCACTCCCCCCACCCATGGCTGACGCACTTTTCCACTGGTTTTGTCATGTGTCCTTGATCAAGACCAGTTTCCCAATTGTTGGTGGTTGCATTGGTGTGATAGTTTCGAGTCCACACCCTCAATCATGTCCGCCCCGACCCATGCGTTCAAGCAGTTGCTTTTCTTATATGTTTCCTCTCCTGCAGTCCTTCCTCTGAATGTGGGTAACATTCTTTACCATAAATCCCTCAGAATTGTCTTGGGTCATTGCATTGCTGCTGGTACAGAAGTCCATTACATTCAATTTTACCACAGTATATCAGTCTCTGTGTACAATGTTCTTTTGGCTCTGCTCCTTTCGCTCTGCATCAGTTCCCGGAGGTCTCTCCAGTTTGCCTGGAACTCCTCCAGTTTATTATTCCTTTTAGCACAATAGTATTCCATCACCCGCATATACCACAGTTTGTTCAGCCATTCCCCAATTGAAGGACATACCCTCCTTTTCCAGTTTTTTGCCACCACAAACAGTGCAGCTATAAATATTTTTGTACATGTCTGTTTATCTATGATCTCTTT
>NC_058131.1:607000731-607016323 GCF_016433145.1 Gracilinanus agilis | reverse complement strand
CCACTCCTGCCTTCTTTTTCTCATTTGATGCCCAAAAGATTTTGCTCATACCCTTAACCATGAACTTGTGTGTGTCTACCCGCCTCATATGTGTTTCTTGTAGACAACCTATGGTAGGATTTTGGTTTCTGAACCACTCTGCTATTTGCTTCCGTTTTATGAGTGAGTTCATCCCGTTCACATTCAGAGTTACAATTGTTAGTTGTGTATTCACTGACATTTTTTGTATCCTCCCCTAGACCCACTCCTTCTTATTGCACTATTTTCTTTTACACCAGTGTTTTGCTTTCAGCCAGTATCCCTTATCCCCTCCCTTGATTGACTTCCCTTTCTGTCCCCTTCCTTGTTGTTCCCTTCTTTTTGTTTTTTTTTTTAAAGACCGAATGAATTCCCTCCCCCTTCTTCTTCCCTCCCTTTTTGGCCTCCCCACTCCCCTGCTCCCTTTGGTTTATCCCTTCTGACTTTCTCAGTAGGGTTAGATGGAGTTTTTTATCCAAATGGATAATAAAGCTACTCTTCCTTCTCCAGGTTGATTATACTGAGAGTAAGGTTTGATTATTACCTCTTAATGCTCTCTTCCTCTCCTTCTTATGGTAGTATTTATCCCCTCCCCTTCCCATGCCCTCTTTGTGTGTAATAGAATATCTTATTTTTCTTATTTATTCGGATTTTTCTTGGTGTCCCCTACTATTCCTCCCCTCTTTCCCACCCCCCATGTCATCTTAGACCATTTAGTATCCTGTCCTCTCCCTATGAATCATTCTTCTGGTTGCTATAATAGTGAATATTATAATCGTGTATAGAGTTCACTACAGAGAATTATACATAGCATTTCTCCACCTAGTAATACAGATAATTAGATCTTATTTATGCCCTTAAAGAGTCAAGCTTAAAAGACTATGAGTTTTCTTTCTTTTCCCTCTGTTTCTTATTTACCTTTTCATCTTTCTCTTGATATCTGTGGTTGAGTGTCAAACTTTCCAATTAGTCCTGGTCTCTTTTGTGCAAAAACTTGGAATTCTTCAATTTTGTTGAATGCCCATACTTTCCCCTGAAAGTATATGGTTAGTTTCGCTGGGTAGTTGATTTGTGGCTGAAGGCCCAGCTCTCTTGCCTTTCTGAATATTGTATTCCAAGCCTTGCGTTCTTTTAGTGTTGAGGCTGCCAGATCCTGTGTGATCCTTATTGGTGCTCCTTGATATTTGAATTGTCTCTTTCTGGCTTCTTGTAAGATTTTTTCTTTGACTCGAAAGCTCTTCAATTTCACTATTATATTTCTGGGTGTTGACTTTTCTGGGTCCAGTTTAGAGGGTGTTCTATGGATCCTTTCAATGTCTATATTGCCCTCTTGTTGTAGAACTTCAGGGCAATTTTGCTGATTAATTTCTTTGAGTATGGAGTCCATGTTTTTATTAATTTCTGCCTTTTCTGGAATACCAATGATTCTCAAGTTATCTCTTCTAGACCGGTTTTCTTGGTCTGTCACTCTCTCATTGAGATATTTCATGTTTCCTTCTATTTTATCAGTCTTTTGACTTTGTTTTATTTGTTCTTGTTGTCTTGAGAGATCATTGGTTTCTAAATGTTCAATTCTAGCCTTTAAGGATTGGTTTTCCTTTTCAATCTGGTCATTTTTGGTCTTCAGTTGTCTTGTCTCACTTTCCAATTGCGAAATTCTGCCTTTTAAACTGTTATTTTCTTGCCAGATTTCTTCCATCTTCCTTAGCATTTCATTTTTAAACTCTTCCATAACTTGTGACCAGCTTTCATTTTTTTGGGGAGGTTTGGATTTTTGTTTTCCCTCCTCTGTTGTCTGGATTTTCTCTGTGTAGAAGTTGTCCAGTGTTCCAGAGTTTCTCTTGATGGTCTTTTTCTTCTGGATTTCCTTATTGCTGGCCATTGTTAGCCCCGCCCCTTTTCCACTTTGTCTTTGCACTCCAGGTCTGCCTGGGCCTTGCAAGCTTGGGGGGGGGGCCTCCAGTCTCTTTGTCCTCGGGGTCAGGCCTCCTGGTAGTTCCCGGTCTGCCCCTCTGCCCGAGGTTCCTTCAGCAGTCTTTGGGGCTGCTTCCACAGCCACGCTCAGGTCTGCACTGGGTCCTCACTGGAGGTCCAAGCCTGGGCTGGAGATCGTTATTCAAGCCTAGGGCACTGCCTTTGCCTGCACTTATGCTCTTAGGGCCCTGCTTTCACCCCCGCAGAAGGTAGTGAAAGTCCGTGGCTGGAGATCTTTATTCGCCCCTGAGGCGATGCCTTCAGTGCTTGGGAAAGGCCGAGTTTTAGGGGCCTTTGTCCTGGCCAGAGGCAGTGCCTTCACCCACTTGGGCGCTCAGGGAAAGTCCCAGCCACCTGGGGTCCCTCGTCTTGCTGTGCACAGGTACGGGCTCAGGGGCTGCCAGTGATTATCTGGTTGCCCCAGTCCTGTTTACCGCTTGTGCGGTGTGGGGGGTGGGGGAGGGGCTTCTTCCTCTCGAGTTTTAGTGAGATCTGTTTCACCCCTTTAAAGTGTGGAAATGCCCCGATTCTGCGTACCTTCAATGCTGCGCCCTGTTGTGGGGTTCCTTTGTTCCTCTGGACTCGTTTTTTATTTCCCCTTGAGGGGTCCTGTGTGGTTCGGTCAGGAGAGATTGAGCAGCTGCTCCTTACTCTGCCGCCATCTTAACCCTCTCCCTAACACTCACTTTTGATTGTTTCATAGTTGTTCTTTCTGTAAACTACTTTGTTATAGTCATTGTGTATATTGTTTTCTTGACTCCTTATCAGTTCATGTAAATCTTTCCATGCTTCTATATATTTATTGTATATGGTGTTTCTCATGGCACAATAATATTCCATCATATTCAAGTACTACATTTTATTTAATAATCTCTCAATCAATGTGTCTACTTTATTTCCAATTCTTTGCTATCATAAAATATGCTGCTATCTCCTTGGAATTGTAAAATTTAAATTAATATCCAATAACTCCAAGTATTATATTTTATAATATTTATTAATAATCACTTGAAGTAGAAGAAATAAAAGAACAAAAGTAAAAGCCTGAGTAAAGTCACATGAGTCAAATTCTCCTGCCCGGCACTCACCCCACCACCATAGCTGTGTTTCCGGGAGAAGAGTGAGAGAGAGTGGAGAGGAAAACTGATATCTTCCCTATGTTAGTACTTTATGTAGATACATAACTGGGAATGGTGGGAGAAACAGTCCCTGGAGAGCAAAATTCTAACCACACAGAATATAAATGTCTAGCTGTGGAATATCTAGGTCAAAGTGTATGGACATTTTCTTCATTTAATTTGCACATTTCTAAATTATTTTTTCAAAATAGTTGAACTGATTCACAGCTCGACCAACAATATACTAGTATGCCTATCTTCCCACAATTCTTTCAACATTGACTCTTCCCATTTTTTATTATCTTTGCCAATTTTTAGGGGGCAAAGTAAAACCTTAGGATTATTTTGATTTGCATTTTTCTGGTTATCAGTAATTTTAAGCATTCCTTCATGTAGCCTTTAATAGTTTATAATTCTTTGCTCATGCTATTTTATCACTTATTTACTGGAAAAAGCTTTTCATCATATATATGTCATATGTGAATCATTTATATATCTTGGGTCTTTGTAATGATATATGTGTTTGTATGTATATATAATGTATATACAATTAAGATACATGTTTATATAAATATAGAGTTATATATATTAAAATCTTTGTATAATATTCTTCAAAGAGTTTGTTATCCAAGTTATATAACCTATCAATAAATATATGCTATATATTTTAACTATGTATTTCCCCTTTTATCTTTTCTGAATGCAAAATATTTTCAGTTTCATGTCATCAAAATTATTTATTATATATTTAGTAATTACACTTATTCCTTATTTGATTAAAATGTACCTCTAACTCATATCTGTGAAAAGTATATGATCTACTTCAGTTCTTTATATTTTTGTGGTGGTCTTTAATATCAAGATCATGTATCCATTTAGAATTTTTTTAGACAATAGTATATGGTATTATATGTCTTTAATATTTGTTTTCCTGTGTATATGCCTGTGTCCTTTGATTTTGATTCAGTATTGGCCAATTATATATACTGACTATACACATACAAAATCCTCAGGTACCTGATTGAACATAGGGGTCCTAAGTTTCCTTTCTATTTGACATATTTCATTGATTAATGGATGCCTAGTGGGAGTAACCCTTAGCTCTGCTCTATGCTGACCCTCTAGCTCAGGTCTTAGAGATAAGGCTGCTCATGTTGTCTGGATGAGTAGAGTGTTATCGATTGCAGTCCTCCCACAAAAATGTGCCTTACCATCTTCCCTAAGCTCTGCCCTCCAGATTTACCACTGTAACCTAACAACTCCTGCACTTTGCCATCTTCCATGCCACCATATTCTGATAGGACCTTTCCATTGCCCTTAAATCTAAGTCTTCCTATGTGTGTCATCTCCCTTAATTAGAATGTGAAGTTATTGAAACAAGGACACTGTTGTACATTTGTCTTTGTATCTTCAGTGCTTAATACATCGCTTGGCACAAAATTAGCCCTTGATAAATTAATTTGCATTCCATTCCATACCATGAATGGAAAATCTGCTAAAGATCCAGCTTTACCATTATTGGGTATTATGTTTTGGAGAGAGTAAAGGATTAGTAATTCATGTAGTAACCAAAAATAAACTGTGAAGACTCATGGAGTACCTATTTGATTCTTTCTATATATTTGCAAAATGGATCACTGATTCAAGGGAATAAAGCTAAGACCAAAGAAGCTGGTCTGCAAACCCCTTGAAAGCAAGGGTATAATCCTTTGAAGGGGAATGAAAGCTTACCTTTTTTTTTTTCCCCCCAAGCAGATTTGAAAAGACAGTTGAGCTGGTGTGAGCCATAACCTGAGTATAGTGACCCACTTCCTAACACCAAATCGATAGCAAGATAGAAACAATTTCTAAAGGAGAAGAAGCTCTGGGAAACTATTTAAAAAAGAGAATGTGTTTATTATTCTGTGTAAGTAACCTACGAACTCTTCCTGGGTAAGTCCCTGCCTGATATAAAGGAAGCTTCAAAGAAGGGAGGATATGTTGTGTGAAGTGGGAGCATGATCTATTCCTGTAAAATTTTCTATTTCTTTGTAATAGATGATGAGTTATAGACTGACAGGATAAATTTTACTAAGAAGAAATCAATGGCTTAAAAATTAATTGCTAAAACTTATAATGTAGGAAAGAGCTATAACTACTAGTCAGACAAGACAAAGAGCTCTAAGATTTCCCCTGCTGGTGCCTTGAATATCTAGGGATAACACGGTATACACCTGGATATGAATCTTACTTCAAATATTTACTAGTTGTGTGACCCATGGCAAGTTATTTAACATGGCTCAATTTCCTTATCTGTAAAATAATTAAAGGTTAGACTTAGGGAACTCTAAGGGTCCTTTCTAGTTTGGAAGTCTATGAATCTATGGTCACCTGCATCTTCTTCAAGCTGTGGGTAACTGGAAAGTCCAAGTGATGATAATAACAAGGAAAGGATGTTGGCTTACCATTTGATACCCATACACTGTGGATAAGTGCTAAAAACGCACTGTGGTGGCTGTTTCACTGTGGGATCTGTGGCACCTGCAAGTTACTCTCTGAAGAATCTATAGTATTCCCTACTTTTATTTTGGTGCCAACATTCTGGGCTACATAGGGGAAAAATTTTCCAAGGTTTTTGAGAAGGAGTTAGTGCCAAGAGGAAACTCTACCCTTCCTTTGAAGAGAAGGTCCTGCCCTTCAAGAAAGCAGATACTAGTGGTATAAAATACAATATATCTGTGATTTAAGGGGAAAGGGTAGCTCTCTTAACCTTGGCATTGTACTCCTATTATGAGGTGTTTGGGATGTAGTGGATGATAGACAAAGATCAAAATATCATAGATTTAAAGCCTAAAGATACATTTAGGGGCCATCTAATCTTACCTGCTCATTTTACATATGAAGAAACTGAGACCCAGAGAGGATGTGTGACTTGCCCAACACCATAGAGGTTGTAAGTGGTAGAATCATGATTAAATTCCAGATGCTCTGATTCTTTCCACTGAACCACTCAGAGACAGAACTCAAACTTCCTAAGTAGACAGAAAAGTTATTTATATCATAAAGATTAGACTGGATTGATGTTATGGGGTAAGTAGCTACTGTTCAAAAAAGTAGTATCTTCTTTCTATAAATTTAGAGGGCTTAAGTTATCATTTGGTGAAAATGTTTTTGTGGTTCAGTCATGTTTGAATGAACCCCATTTTCTTATTATTAATGTATTCTTAAGAATACATTTTCTTGCACAGATACTGGAGTGGTTTGCCATTTCCTTCTCCAGTTCATTTTACAGGTGAAGAAACTGAGGCAAACAAGGTTAAGTGAATGCCCAGGGTCTGTATCTGACTCCAGATTTGAACTCAGAAAGAATGAGCTTTCCTGACTCCAAGCCCGCTACTCTATCCTTCGTGCTATTTGCCTCTTAATCACACATATCCCAATTGTGCCCCCAGTTTGAATCTGCTTCCTTGAAGTACAGGTATGGAAATGGTGTGTTTTATACATTTTTAGAGGTTTCTAGCATCAGCTGTTGCCCCTTAAGTTTGATTGTGGGGGCCCTGCTACTGTGGCTTCTGGTCTGGTTTCTTGGGATTCCTTCATTGAGGAAAGGATCTAAATGCTCTAAAGTGTGTTAACTCAGTAACTAAGTCTATAAATACAAAGTCCATAAGAACCACGGGCACTGATACAAGTAACACAATCTGTGTGGAGTCTTAAAGAGGCATGCATTTTAAAAAAATCTTTGAGAGGAATTGTTTTAAGTTCCTGACATCCTACTGGTATTGCCTTTCTTACACTAATCCTATCAATCTAAATTCCATGAGAAACCTAATTTTTTTTCTTCTGTTGATCTGCTATTTCAGAGTAGTTGAGATTCTCAACAAGAAATATGCTGATTGGGTCAGCTAGGTAGCACAGTGGATAGAGTACCAGTTCTGGAGTTGGGAGAATCTGCGTTTAAATCTGGCCGCAGATACTTCCTAGCTGTGTGACCTTGGGCAGGTCACTTAATCCCAAATGTCTAGACCTTTCTAGGCCAAGAAAAACTCCAAATAGAGTTATAAAGAGTTGGATAGGACTAAAATGACTGAACAACAACAACATTAAATGTTTACTATTTGCCAGATACTAAGGAAAGAAAGGTATAGGGAAAATCTGGGAATGCCATGGAGGGAGAGATGATCACAGGATGGGAAGGAAGTTTTTGAGATAATGAGGTCCTTGGAGGGATCCCCTGTTCCTCCATCTATCCCATACTTTTGGCCAATTATGCTCTTGGAGTAAAATGAAAAGCCTTGAAAGACCTCTTTGTCTGTTTAACAATATAATAAAAAAATAGATTTTCCCCTTAGAAATGAAATATTGAAGATTCACAGGTAACTGAATTCTATTCTGTGGCTGCTGTAATAAAAAAGACTGAATTGAGATCCCTAGCCCTGCCACTTATTTAATGTATGAACTTAGACAAGTCCCTTCTCTGGTCTAGTCACCACGTATGCCTTGGCTGTTATCTATCTATAAAAGAGTTAGATTAGATGACTTTGAAAGTCCTTTCCAGGACTAATATTTGTAACTGAGAAATATAGAGTTGTATCCCTAAGGAATGAATGGTCTTTTAATTCTAAAGGAGTCATGATGAAAAATGCTATCCACCTTCAAAGAGAGAACTAATAATTTTCTCACTTAAATTTTTTTCTTATTCTGTAATATGGTTGATATGGAAATACTTTTATGTGATATCACAAGTATATTTGATATTATATTGCTTACATTCTCAGTGGGTAGGGAGGATGAGAGAATTTGGAAGTCAAAATTTTAAAAAAGAATGTTAAAAAGAAATAATATAACAACTACATATTACATATATATATATATATACATATATATATATATGGAATGAATGGTCTGTTTCATTTTCTTGTGGGAAGTATGTAGTATTTGGGGAGACTGAGACCCAAAAGCTGCAAAGATAGAGCCAGCTCTGCCCTTTATACACTACTGGATTGACTTTTAATGAGGAAAAGTACTTTTAATCACTCAAAACCCTGATTCCTTCAAGGATCTTATTTCTTACTGCGGTGTGAAAGAAGATATTGAACTGCTTGATTTCCAAATCATCCAAGACAGATGAAAGACAGAGCAAGACAGAATAGCTTGTCATAACCTGAGTGTGATCTGCAGGCAACTAGATAATACCCCTCTGCTCCTAAGTACATTATTTCCAAAACATTAGCTGCATATTTAATCTACTTCTTCAAAGAGTAAGGAACTCATAAGAATTTCCTTTCAGGACCAACCACATTCATCTCTTGCTTCCCCTCTCTGTATGTCAGGGTGCCTCCAGAGGCATATCTCAGGAAGAAATTTTGAATAGAGGGAGGGGATGACACAATGATAGTGAGCCACAAGATTTTAATCTGTCAATAGATTTCTGAAGCATATATCCTGTTATTACTTTATTATAAAGTAGTATACTTAGCCCCAAATGGTTGCTGGCAGAGGTTGTTTAAGTTTAGAAAGCTTGCCCTATCTTCATATTTTGGTTTTTAATTACAATAATAACCTAATAGTTAATATTCATACATAATGTTTTAAGGTTTATGAAGCATTATCTCATTTGATACAGCATAGCTACTAATATTATCACCATTTTACAGAAGGGTGATTGAGGCTGAGAGAGAGACATTTTAAGGATGAAACAGCTACTAAGTATTTGATGTAAAATTCAAATTCATATCTTTTTGACTTCAAGTCTACAGTGCTTTCTACTACAACAGTGGTTTCAAACTTGCCCAGGGTAAACTCAGCATTCAAACTGAACCAGATCGCAATGTAATTGTGAAATGTTTGGCAAAATAAATAAAAACATAATACAACATAGATAATGTTAATTGGTGGCTTTCTAAGCCAATATGAACCTGCATGGAATGTTTTGATGCCACTGTACATACCCCTGGTTACCTGAACAACAAAGTAAACACAAGCAAGAATGTTCTTATTTTGGTCTTCCCTCCCAAATTCCTCTATTATGGGACATATTGGGACTGCATTTATTGTCAGATACCTATTAGTTTTGTTCTTTTTAATAACATCATAATTAGTAACATATCTAGTTACTTGTCATTATTTGGAATGAGGTGGGGAGAGGGAGAAGAACAACACTTGCTACCTCCCCACTCCAATTCAGCCAGAAGCCAGTTACCAAAAAGTGAGTTCAAAGAGTAACGTTACTAGTAGCCTGAGAAGGAAACAACCTAATTTATAAGATCAGACTCCTTGATTTATAATTGAATTTCGTTCATCCCTCAGAAAATATAATATCATTCTCATCCTACTTACTATTCATACATTAAAAGAATGATTTACATATTGAACCATATTGATGGAAATGAGGAGACAATTTCCCATTGAGAATAAGGCATGACTTCCTTTATTAAAAACGTACTCCTTCCTTAGAAAAGGAAGAGCTTAAATTCAGAAGTTCATTACCTTGAATTCTCAAAAAGAATGGCCGAGAAGGGCTAGATTCCAGGAATAAACTATATAACATACAAGTAATAGTTGACCTGACTAGAGTAGAAATATTTAGAGGAACTTGTGGTCTTAGGGTCATGATAGTCATCTTTCCCTGATAATTTATTGCAATATGCTGTCCAGTTTATTTTTTTATTATGGCTTTCAGTAGTCCAATGATTCTTAGGTTAGCACTCCTGGATCTATTTTCTAGGTCACTTGTTTTTTTCCAGTGAGATATTTCAGATTTCCTTTTATTTTTTCATTCTTTTAAATTTGTTTTTATTGTTTCCTGCTATCTAACAGAATCATTAGATGTATGTATTATTTATTGTATGTATTAGATAGATAGTCATTCTGAAATTTTAGTTCTTAGAGCCATTCTCTTCTTTGAGGCTTTGTACTTCCTTTTTAGAAAGCCATTTTTCTGTATGAGGTTTTATATTTCCTTTTTGGGGTATCAATTTTCTTCAGTGAATTTTTGCTCTATGCAGTTGACTTTTTCTATCATTTTATTTTCTAATTTTTCTTCTAGGTCTCTTATTATTTGTTTTTCGATCCTCATTTGGAGCTCTTCCAGGAGTTCATTTTGAGCCTGACATCCTTTCATATTTGCCTTTGAGGACTGGTATTGTTATCCTCTTTTAAGCTTGCATTTTGGTCCTCCTTTTTGTTGAAATAGCTTTTCAGGATTAGGTCTTTTCTTTGTCTTTTACTAATTTTTTGGTGGGGTTCATTATTTTGCCAATATGCTGAGGTTCAGCCCCCCTTCTGAGGTAGAGGGAGTACTGTCTCTGGGTTCCCCTAGATGGCAGATGCAGTGGATTTAGCTGGATTCCATTCCTTTGCTGCCAGTTTCCTCTGGTTTTCTAGCTCTGGGATTGTTCCTTCCACTGAGGGTTTCCTGGGGGTGTGCTTTCACTGGTTCACTCCTCAGTGTATGTTTTGGACTATCTTTCCCTCTTCTTGATTGGAAGATATGCAGAGGGCTTTTTCTTTCTTTCCTTTTGGCAATGGAATAGAAGGCAATACCTTCAAGGTCTGCTTCTTCTCTTCTTCTAAAATATGGGGCATCAAGGAGCATCATGGATTCATCATCTCTGTAGGTAGCAGTGGATCAAAGGTTGCTTTCCTGGCAGGCAAAGTAGTGACTAACATTCTCTTCCCTTTCTCTTTCTCACTCTTTATCTCATTTCTCTCATTCAAGAGTAGGAAAGCCATGTAGACATCATAAGATAGGTTTAGTTTACCTAGGAATGGTGATCTATGTCATTCTCATTCCAGATTGTATGCTTTACATCTTCAGGCTTAAAGATTCTATTTCCATTGTGTAGGAATCATTTTTGCTAGGTTTGAATGTCTATATGTATAATCTTGTATTCCTGTGAATTAATTGAATTGAATTCTATTGAAAAGACAACTCTAAATTGCATAAAAAAGACTCTGGGAAGACAGGAGGGGTTGTTATTCTCCAGTGTCCCTATCTACAGCTTGCTACACTAGAGGCTTCAAAGAGTTTCTCCTTGGGTAAGATATAGAACCTTTTTCTCTATGTGAGGCTGAGTTATCTTGTTCTCAATTGGACATCTTCTTCACTGTATTTTCCTATATATTTTATGTGTACTTTCACTGATTTCTGTTAGCAAAACCCATTTGGATAAATGAGTTTCTGTGCTATTCATTCTGTGCTAATTATAGAACTGGTATTTAATGGGAAGAGAATTACATCCTTAAAGATAGAGCTTGGGGTCCTCCTTTCCATCAATAATGAGAAATAGTGATTAGAAATTAGAATGAACTGATCCCTTGGCTAAATACATTGAAGGGAGCAGATAAATGTAATTCTAATCCTGTACCCCCTCTCAGAGAAGAGTAGAGCTGTCTCTGGCTCCCTAACTTCCCCTCCTGGAAAGAATGTTTACTTTGGAGAAGGATGTGGTGGGACAAGAGGACTGGAAATATCTATTCTTCCTCTCTTCAAGCCACACAGTAACACATTCAATCTATCATGGGGGAACAGTTCTATTCATGTATGTGCCTTGCTACATGTGAGACCACTCTATACATAGGAATTCATCTCCAATAATTTGTACCTTTGCTAATCTTCTTCATGACATTTCTATTGCCCCCTTCCCCATCTTGTTTTCTTGCAAAATTTCTTATTTACTGAAGTTTAGCAAATAATCATACTATTTGCCATTGTTAGAAATATCTCTGTACTGACCCTTTGCAGATTCAGAATGTTGCTATCTCAGTGATACATGTTTATGAAATACCTATTTTTATTTTGATCCGAACAATCTCTGTAGCTCCTTCTCACCTTATTTTTATGTTATTATTGTTATTCCTGACTCTTCTTATCCAATTTTATAATTTTAATAATAAGTTCTTAGCCTTTGCAGTGACACTTTGGGTTTTTTTTTTCAGCTGTACTCCCCCTAAATGCCTTATTCTCTCACAGTTATCCTGGCCAGCCAGTTGTAATCACCACAAAAACCTTTACAACTCAAGAGAACCCAGAAATTGTGACAGCCTTAGGACTGGCAGAAGAACTCAAAGCACAAGGTAGTGGGAAGCAGGGATAAAAATCAAGTTAGGCACCCAGAGAATGCCATAACTCTTCAGCCTACACAGTTGACATGCAAGGAAAGTAAAAGTCCTTTCTTACTTCTTGAGGATAGCAATTTCCAGCAGGACGAAAGGAGGTTCCAGGGAAGAATGAAATATGCTACAACAGATTAGAAGAATGCCAAGATCCAAAGTAATGAGCTAAAATATGCAGAGTTATAGAGTGTGAGAGCTGGAAGGAACTTCGGTTATCACCTAGTTTAACCCCGTCATTTTAAATATTGAGAAACTGAGGCCCAGAGAAATTAAATGACTTGTCCAAATTCACAGAGCTAATCAGTCATAGATCTGGGGATAATGCTACAGGAATTCAGATTTCCAGTCCAATGTTTTTTCCATATAATTCTTCTGGACCACTTTCTTTTGCATAAATCAAAGGTAACTTCCAAATTTCATCAAACATAAAGGGCAGCTATTGTATTAGATATCTGATACTCTCAGTGTAAACACAAACACACACACACACACACACACACACACACACACACACACACACAACCCCAAACACACACACAAAAGCACACATTCCACTTCTGGTAATGTACAAATTATCCTGAGTTTCTGAGATTCTTCTATGAGATCTGAAGAAATTAAAAGGATTTTCTTCCCTGTCCTCATCAGGCATTTTAAGTCATGAAGCCCAGACTGCATTATTTAGACATAGATTTGAGAAATGCCCTCTTTTTCAAGATGATGACAGAAGGCTATGATAGCCAGCTGGCTAAATTATAGAGTTACATTTATGCTTCACTACTAATAGTTATTAAATTTGCTCTGTAATTGATACTATAAGAATGCTTGTAAGATTTATTCAGTCCCATATGTCACAAAGTGCCTTCACTGAAGTAATTTTAATGGGTTTTCCTAATTTCTTCCTCAATTCCTTAGACCAGGGGTTGGCAACGTATGGCTCTTTCTGCAGGAGCCATAAAGTCAATTTTTTTTCAGGTGCTGTTACAGGAGCAAGCACTATGAGCACTGTATGGCTCTCACGAAATTACATTTTAAAAATGTGGCGTTTATGGCTCTCACGGCCTTAGACCATGCAACCTTCTGTTAATTTTATTAACTGGCTGCTGATGAGGAAGGGAAAGACTAATCTAGGAGTCAGAAGTCCTGGCTCTGAAACTAATGAACTATATTACCTTGGACAAGTCTCTTTCTTTGGGTTTGGGTTTCCTCAGGTAATAGTTTAAATACAGCAAACATTTATGAAAAATCTACTCCATACAGAACAAAAAGGAGTGGGTAGAGCTGAGTGGATAGAGAGGTGGCTTGAATGCTAGGAAGCTGTGGGTTCAAATTCTTCATTTGACACATCCTGGCCCTGGAACTCTTATTTAATCTCTTAATGTTCTCGGCAGCAATCTAAAACTGTAAATTGTAGAAAAGGAGTTAAC
Organism: Gracilinanus agilis; assembly: GCF_016433145.1. Classification (NCBI taxonomy): domain Eukaryota; kingdom Metazoa; phylum Chordata; class Mammalia; order Didelphimorphia; family Didelphidae; genus Gracilinanus; species Gracilinanus agilis. Next base: position 607,002,693 of record NC_058131.1, on the reverse strand, counting down.
CTTGCAAAAAGTAGAGGACATTTTTTTCACTCCAGCATTCCCTAATGCAGTGAAATCATAAATCCAGGATCCGTCTCTATCTCTATAGGCAAAACACTACATAATTAAAAAAAAAAAAAAGACATTCTGAGATCCATAAAATAGACACCACCTGCCTTCACAGGATTTGATGGATATCATGAGAATCTCAAATGTCTCTATCAGTTCTAAAATGCTTCTGCCATCATAAGTTTTGTGAAATGAAATCTCTATCAGTATTTCACTCCTTAGCAGTTTAGATCAATAAATACAATTGTGTGTATTATGGAAGAGATTCTTAGGAGTAGATTTAGATCCTAAGATTTCACACAGGGATAGCGTTATCTTAGGGAATAACAGATAGAAGAGGGACTCCTTATCAATGGGGGCTATGTTCCAAGATTAATATGGATGGTTATAAACGAAGATCTGCTGTTAATTATGGTGGATTACCAAGTCAGCAGATATGGGGGCAGAACTACACTCCTAGCACCACCACTCTTGGGCTTTGGCACCATTATTATAGTGAATAAGGACTTTCTTTAAAAAAAAAAAAAGGCACTATGATAATGCTACCAAGAATCAGTGAGAATGTTAGGGAAAAACTGGAGGAAAGTTTCAATTGCGAGCATTGGAATGGGGACAAAGGGAGATGAGTCATGTACCGGACTGGCCAACTTTATCATATTATAGCCTATAATTGTTTGGTGGGTTGTTTGAAACTTATGAACCATTAATTTTTTTTACTGGAATTTTCCAAATTTTTAATTTTTTACTCCTGGTTAACTGGCAGTAGTTGAATCCAGCAGATACCTAATATATGGATATAAGGGCATAACTCTACAAGGTAGAGAAATCAGAGATTCATTTTGGTGAGTGTGAATGGTGAGAACTGGTACCAGGACATGATCCAGGATTATGAGGTTGAATAATGGATACAGATGGAGAAGACTAGATATTCTAGTTAGGCAATGTGTACGTGAGTGAGTGTGTATGTGTATGTGTGTTTGTATGAGGTACAGGACTTCTAAATGGGTTGCCTTCATGGGTAGTGAGTACTCCATCACTGTAAATATTAGAGGAAATAATTGCTCATTAGGAACTTGTGATTTTAATGTGTGTTAGAATGCTCAATGCTGCCATTCTATGGGAGTTGAAGTTGGAGGTTTTAGGGAGCAGATTCTGACCAAAGATCATTCAGTATTAGGAAAAGGTTGGTCCATTTGGGTTAATGGATGAAAAGAGTAAGGAGCCTGAGGGATAAAAATAGAAACTTACCAGTTTTGTGAGGAATTTGGGTAAAGGGAGGTATTGTGGGGGGTTATTTGGACTCTAACAAACCATAAATTCCATCTACCATATTTCCAGCAGTGGTTATCAATCCTCTGTCCCTTTCATTATGTTCTTTCTCTGAATCCTTTCTCTTAGTCCTCCAGTGATTGCCTTTCTTTTACCCTCTCTCATTTTGTCCTCTTTTCCTCTTATTTCCTGTCACTTTCTCTTTTCAATCCCTAATAAGCTGTTCATTAATCATTTAGTCAATAAGTTAATTAATTAATTAAAACAATTAAGCATCTACTGCATGGTAGGTACTGGGGGGGGGGAAGAACAAAGAATTAAACAATCCTCCCTTTCAAAGAGCTTGCACTCTATAAGAGAGATAAGAAGTACATATAAAGATGAATATAGCATAAATTTTAAGTTAATGGATATACATACATACATATACATACCCATATAAAGTAGTTAAATTAAGGTTATTTGGGAGGAAGGACACTAGCAGTTGGTGGGGAGCAGTGTATCAGAAAAGACTATGTAGAAAATAGTACTTGAATCTTAATGTAAGAGAAGGACTTTATAGGATATCAGAAAGGAGAGAGAGATTTCTAGGCCTGGGATCTGACCAACACGAAGGCATGAAGACAATTTAAAAGAGCAGATAAG
>NC_058131.1:606963972-606997865 GCF_016433145.1 Gracilinanus agilis | reverse complement strand
ATATATATATATATATATATACATATATATATATATATATACATAACATATATGTTTCACCACTTCTGTATTCTAAATTTGAGCTCATTATCCCCACAGGCACTGTATCTATTTTGTAGAAATGTTTGACCTGATTTCTGGGAGGAATGTTTTGTATAATTGTTTTTGTTATACCGTCTTACCATATGCCTTTTAGTAAGGCATTACTAAATCATTATCAATGGTAAACACAGGAGTAGGGACTTGTGATACAGTGCTAGAAATCTAGTCCCTCAGGGGTACTTCTGGAACCCAGAGATTAGTAGCAATCCATCCTCTGGGGATCCAGCCTGTCAGTTCCAGTTGGAGTTGAGGAAGTGATGTTATAGCAGTATGTAGTAAATGAAACAAAAGAGATATAAAGCAAATGTTATGGAAATTCAGAGGAGGAAGAGAGAACTTCTAGATGGAGTAGTGGTGGCACATTTTAAGAAGGACAGTGACAAATTAGAGGGTATTTAGAGGAAGTTAATCAGGATAGTGTAGGTTCTTGAGTCCATGTCTTCTGAAGATTGATTGAAGAAACTGAACTTATTTGGTTTGGAGACTTAGAGGAAATGAGATAGCTATTTTCCAGTATTTGATGTGCTGTCATGTAAGAGGGATTAGAATTGTTCTACTTGGTCCCAGAGGACAGAACAAGCAATAATGGGTAAAAAGATATAGACTTTTGCTTGCTGTAAATAAAAAGCAAAGCAAGATAAGAAGCATGTTATTAAATATTTGCTATGTGTCAAACACTGTGTTAAGCATAGTGAATAAAAATACCAGTAAAAAGAAAAACAATCGCTGTCCTCAAGGAGTTTTACTTTCTAATAATTTAAGACAATTTTTAAAATTAAAAATGTTTTATTTAATTAATTAATTTAGAGCATTTATCCATGGTTATAGGATTCATGTTCTATCCCTCCCCTCTTTCCACCCCCTCTCATAGCTGACACACAATTCCACTGGGGTTTACATGTGTCATTGATCAAGACCTATTTCCATATTATTGATATTTGAGCTAGGGTGCTCATTTTGAGTCAATATCCCTAATTATATCTCTTTCCACCCATGTGATCAGGCAATTGTTTTTCTTCTGTGTTTCTACTCCCACATTTCTTCCTCTGTATGTGGATAGCATTCTTTCTCATAGGTCCCTCATAGTCGTCCTGGATCATTGCATTGTTGCTAGTAGAGAAGTCTACTAACATTTGATTTTACCACAATGTATCTGTCTCTGTATATAATGTTGTCCTGGTTCTGCTCCTTTCACTTTGCATCAATTCCTGGAGGCTATTCCAGTTCACATGGAATTGCTCTAGGTCATTATTCCTTTGAGCACAATAGTATTCCATCATGAAAAGATAACACAATTTGCTTAGTCTTTCCCCAATTGAAGGGCATACCCTCATTTTCCAGTTTTTTGCCACCACGAAGAGCGTGCCTATAAATATTTTTGTACAAGTCTTTTTCCTTATGGTCTCTTTGGGGTATAAACCCAGTAGTGGTATGGTTGGATCAAGGGCAGGTAGTCTTTTAGCACTCTTTGGGCATAGTTCCAAATTGCTATCCAGAATTGTTGGATCAATTCACAATTCTACCAGCAATGTATTAATCTCCCAATTTTGCCACATCCCCTCCAACATTTATTGTTTTCCTTTGTTGTAATTTTAGCCAATCTGCTAGGTGTGAGTTGGTACCTCAGAGTTGTTTTGATTTGCATTTCTCTAATTATTAGAGATTTAGAGCACTTTTTCATGTGCTTATTGATAGTTTTGATTTCTTTATCTGAAAATTGCCTATTCATGTCCCTTGCCCATTGATCAAAGGGGGAATAGTTTGTTTGGTTTTTTTGGTACAATTGATTTAGTTCCTTATAAATTTGAGTAATTAGACCTTTATCAGAGGTTTTTGTTATAATGATTTTTTCCCAATTTGTTGCTTCCCAATAGAAGACAATTTTTAAAGGGAATAAAAAGTGTTGTGAGGGAAAGCTACTCATGGGGACAGTGTGGTGAAATCCAGCTAGGAAGGAAGTGAAGCATAGCAGATCTTGCCTATCCTCAAAATGGAGGCCCACAAAAAGGGGAAGGGGACAGACATGACAGTGAGATGATGATCAGTCATGAAAAGTTCCCAGGCACTGAGGGAAGTTTCAAAGGTGAAAAGGTGGTTGTGTCTGAGTGCATACATTTGGACAGTCAGAAGCACAGCACATTGTTTTCTAACAACTAGAAATATTGAAAAGAAGACTGAGGTTTCTTTGTTGGTATCAGGTACCCCTTCCCCTGAGGATTTTCAAGAAGAGACACGAACACTTTTTGTCAGTTATGTCTTCAAAGAAATTCTAGTTTAAGTTGGGGTAGGACTCAATGACCTCTGAGGAACCTCCCAAATCTGAGATTCTATGATTCTATTAAGATTCTATGAAAGAAGTCATATTTAAGCTAAACCTCAAAGGACAATTAGAATTTCAATAGGTGGGGAAAAAAGTATATTCCAAGTGGAAAGATTAGCAATAGTATAAGTAAGAAGGTAGGATGGCAAGGGAAATGTTAAGAGAATGGTGGAGTATTGTAAAAATAATAGGCATACTGTCAGAATAATGGGCAATGAATTGATTATTGATTATAAACTGATTTAAATACTCTGTTTGCTGTGCTTGCAAAGTATCTTCAGTTTATATCAGTGAAGTGAAGCTCATAAGTGAACTTCCCTTCAGGGGACAGGCACAAGGATGCTAAAGAGACTCTTGTTATTAGAGAAATGCAAATGAAAACAACTCTGAGGTACCACCTCATACCTAGCAGATTAGCTAAAATGATAGCAGGGGAGAGTAATGAATGTTGGAGGGGATGTGGTGAAATGGGGACATTAATGCACTGCTGGTGCAGTTGTGAACTGATCCAACCATTCTGGGTGGCAATTTGGAACTATGCCCAAAGAGCAATAAAAGAATGCCTGCCCTTTGATCCAGCCATACCATTGCTGGGTTTGTACCCCAAAGAGGTCATAGATAAACAGACTTGTACAAAAATATTTATAGCTGCTCTCTTTGTGGTGGCAAAAAACTAGAAAGCCAGGGTATGCCCTTCAATTGGGGAATGGTTGAACAAACTGTGGTATATGCTGGTGATGGAATACTACTGTGCTCAAAGGAATAATAAACTGGAGGAATTCCATGTGAACTGGAAAGACCTCCAGGAATTGATGCAGAGCGAAAGGAGCAGAGCCAGAAGAACTTGTACATAGAGACTGATACACTGTGGTAAAATCGAATGTAATGGATGTCTGTACTAGCAGCAATGCAATGACCCAAGACAATTCTGAGGGATTTATGGAAAAGAATGCTACCCACATTCAGAGGAAGAACTGCAGGAGTGGAAACACAGAAGAAAAACAACTGCTTGAACACTTGGGATGATGAGGACATGACTGGGGATGTAGACCTGAAAGGACCACAGCAATGTAACTATCAATAATATGTAAATAAGTCTTGACTGACTACACATGTTAAAACCAGTGGAAATGCGAGTTGGCTATGGGGGGTTGGTGAGGTTGAGGGGGTGAAGGGTAAAGTAAAAACATGAATCATGTAACCATGGAAAATTTTTCTAAAAAATAAAAAATTATTAAAAAAATAAAATGTAATTAAAAAAAAGAAAAATAAACTATTTATTGAAAATATAAGTATAAAAAGGAATTCTAACTCTAAGGAATTCTAACTCCATCCAAATAAAACTCCCTGGTTCCACAAGGAACCACTTCTCCTGTGTCCACAGGCTACACTGATCCTTCCTGATCTGACCAACCCAAATTTTTACTATTCTAAATAAACTAACACTATTATCCTTATAATTCTTAACTTCGACTCCAAGTTATAAAAATAACAAAGGCTACCTGGCTGAGTCTCAGCAAGAACCAAGTTAGGACTCTAATCCTTCATAGACTCAGAGTCCAAACCAAAGACCACGGTTTTCTTTGGTCTTCTCAGAGTTAAAACAGTCTATAAAACAGTAATAGAGAGTCAATAGTGTTCTCCAAGTTGGAAAAAGAAAACACTAAGCTCCTTCAGGTCTTTCCCTCCTTTCTTTCTACCTCAAATAGTGAGAGAGAGAGGGAGAATAGAAGTCACCTCGTCCAAGCCCCCAGAGAGAGTTTCTGTGAGTGACTCTGCCAACTGCCAAAGACGAACTATCACTCCCAGAGAGAGTAACTGTCACAGAAAAAAACAAAAACAAAAACAAAAAAAAATCTAGACTTGAAACTGACAGTCTGGCTCAGCTTTGTTTGAAACTCTAATTCTTTCTCAAGCCAGATTCTCTACTTCTTATCTCTAAACTAATAAAACAATATTTATTTTCTACTATCATCCTTAGAGTACATATTCTCTAGAAAATAAAATTAAAAGGAAGGAATGAATTTAATAAACACTCCAATAAAACTCCAATCATTATCTTTCTTAGTGTTTTTAGTATAGTCAGTCAGTCAAGAAGCATTTATTTATAATTGTCATAGTAATTATAATGTAAGCCTATGTGCTAAGAGCTAGGAAAAAAGAAAGACAAAATATGGTCTTAGCCCTCAAAGAATTCATTTTCTAATTGAGGAGACAACGTACAGACAACTATGTAGTGATAGTGATAGTGAAAGTGGGAGTGGTAGTAATAGTAGATCTGGCCACCAACAACTTTGAGGAAAATTTTCTGCTATAACATGGACCTATTAATTCTGATTTATAAAGCTTTCTGTGGAAGATGGGATTTAAGTTGCGTAGTGAAGGGAGCACTGTATTGAAAATAAAGACATAGGTTCTAGTCCTAGATGTGCCATTTACCATATGACCCAAGGAAATTAAATTAGTCTCTCTAAACTTTAGTTTTTACATTTCTAAATTGGGGATAATAATATCTGCCTTGATTATCCCTCAGGAATATGTGAAGATGAAATAACATAAGCATGTCAACTCAATGTGAAAACCATAAAGAGTAATTAATTGTACGGTGACATGACAATTGTATAGCAATTTTATTCTCTCTTTCCCCTACTTTTTCTTTTCTTTTCCTTTCTCTTTACTTTTCTTTTCTTTTTTTTCTTTTATTGTTCTCTTGAACAACAACAAAAAAAATCAGAGCCACAATTCTTGGCATGCACTGTGAACTATCCAGAGAGAAATTATTAATGTATCAGCCTTTTACTCTCCCTTGCCTTTCCCCAAGGTTTTGTGTGGGATGCTAGGCTGTGAAACTCAGATGAAACTTCTCTTTGGCTGAATTGGACACAGAAATAGTAACCATGTGAACTGAGATATTTTGCAAAGGCAAGTAAACAGGCAGTACTACCTTTAGAGTTTAATACTTGATTAGGATACTGAAGCCCACATAAAAGAATCATTGTTTTTAAAGGAGTATTAACAAAGATTTTTTTTAAATGTGTGCACAATTTATATCTTATTCAACAATAAAGCAGAAGTCTTGAAAATGAATATTGTAACTGTTTAAAGATTGTATTTCTTCCTCTAGGAGTATTACAGAAATATAGTCAGTGCCCTGAGTTTGAAAAGATGTTGAAAAAAAATCACTTTTCCTACCAATAACCAATAGAACAAAACATAGTTTTAGACATCAAGACTTGACAGATAATAATTTTAAGGCTTTTGTTTAACATTATTTTAATCTTTAATCTCTCATTAGAAACATGATTTTAAATCTCAGAATTTATTACTATGTTTATGATAGAAAAAAAGAGTAGCAGCAAATAAACCATATCCTATGACACCTGTCTAATTTATAGGAAATTAACTCTGGAGCATTACAGCAACAACTACAGTTTGCCATCTTGCAGAATTTTGGAGCTACGTGTATTTTTATTTGATGAAAAGATTGCTTTGGCTATATGTTTGAATAATACTGTTTAGAAGCATTGAGGGACATTTGTCTTCACTCTAAGTTTCAGTTTCTAAGTTCAGCAAACAAAACTATTTACTCCTTCCTAGATACTTTGACTGCTCTTGGAAGTTGACACAGGGAGAGACTGGTGCCTAATATGTAGCCTTGTTGTGCAAACTATTGGAATTCCTATAAGCATAATTAACTGAGATTAAATTTTTTATTAATTTAATTTAAAATACAATTTTCCTATTTAATTGTATTTTAAATTAAATTAATAAAAAAATTACACCTTACAATGGCTAGGCAGAAACATCTAATAAGATTAAGTCTTTTTTAAAAGAAAAGATACTTAGAACAAGATGTTAAAGAAAACTATCCTCTAAATACAATTAGGTACCTTACTCACTAGCAGTTACAAATCACTTTTTCATTCATTCTCAGTTCAAGTCTAAATCCTAAATAGAATTACTTCATCCCGAATCTTTTAAGTTGGAGTTAAGCCCTCCTGAGGGTTGTTCACAGCTCAGGAACTTTCACCAGATGTCAAAACCCCTGCAGCCCTTCTTCTCCAACAGGTTTTAATTCTCTTAGCAGGAGTCTTTTAATTATTACCAGCTTTCTCACTCCACTAGTAGTGTTCAGCACACCCCATCTCCTTAGCTGGATGAAGGGGCTGCTCCTTTTGATCTCCACAGTTACCAGAACAGAAAGATCAAAGTCATCCAGCCTGTCCCCTCACCAGCAGTATGAACTCCTGTGACTGTTGTTTCCCTAAATAGAAATTTCCCCACCCCTACCCCACCTGATAGCCTCTTTCCTTTTTTTTCTTTCTTTGAGAGGAAATTATTCCTAGTTTCTCTATTTTGCCCTGTCCAAACCATTCCATAAAGCAATGACTACTTTGTAACTTTAAGAGTTTAGTTCTCCTCTTTTACATTGGTAAACCTCAAACTTTTAAAACCACATTTAGACAAATGTAACAAGATGTTCAAACTGAGACAAAGAGACTTTAACCCACCCAGTGTGATTTTTCTTTCTTTTTTTTTTTTCTAAGAAAGAAAAGCATTTACAAAATAATCAATTTGCTTGATTCTCTCCACCCAAACCATTTCACTTTGGCAGGGTGTTGGCAAGGCAATTCACATATATGGAGAAGTGAAGGAATCAGTATCCTCTCTGTCTAATTTCATGTTAATAGGCAACACACACTCATGCACATGTACACACACAGGAGATATTAAGAGTAGAATATGGAGCTCTTTAGGGAATGTTTAACATAAGTTTCCTGTTGCATGCTTTTAACTGTGATTTATTCCTTCAAGGTAATTAATAAGAGGAGCAAGATGCTGCCCCACTTTGACAGGATCATCATACATGTTCCACAACCAACTGTGGGTTTCCCTGTCCTTTTATTTTTTCTCATCACCTTTTCTCTGGGTTTTCTAATCAATTTCCATGGTTCAAACCATCATTTCTATGCAGATAATTGTTAAATCTATATATTCAGACCTAATCTTTTTCTTGAACTCATCTCACAACACCAGCTATCTGCTCGACATTTCTGACCTTCAGGATATTGATGTGCTTGAGAAACAATCCTTATGATTAACTTAAACATTAAGCAGTTTTTTTTTTCCTTTCTTATGAGAGTTAGTGAATGGTTGGAACTACAGAGGCATATCTAAATTAATATGTCCAAAACAGAATGTATTATCTTCTCTCCTCATCTATATTTCACTCTTTTGTCTTTTCCTTTTAAAATTCTCCCTCTGATATGCTATCTGAAATTAGTGTTTATTTTGCTTAGGACCACTTTTTCCATAAATCAACCCTCCTTTGTCTGCTAGGTGGTGCAATAGATAGAGTGCTTGGCCTGGAGTCATCCATTTTCCTGAATTCAAATTTAGTCTCAGACCTGTACTAGCTTGTATGACCCTGGGCAAGTCACTTAATTCTATCAACCTCAGCTTCCTCATCTGAAAGATGGGGTGGAAAAGGAAATGACAAACTACTCCAGTGAAGATTTGGACACAACTGAAAACCAAACTTACAATAAACACATTCCCTTTTGTTCTTCCTTCTTTCCTTTCCCAATTTCTTTCTGTTTCTCTGTTGAGCAGAATATATTTCCTCACCAAACTCTTTGTATGTTTTCTAAACTCTTTTGACCAAGTCAGAGAAAATTCAGCTGCTGTCCACTTTCCCACACCTTTCTTCTTTTTGGTATTGTCATCTACTTGTCTGTTAAGTGAGATGGTAAATTTTTCTTACCCTTTCTTCCCTAATAGAATCCATTTCCCTGTTTAAAAAAAAAACATTTTTTCCCCAGATTACAGGTTGATGCAATTTTTAATATTCATTTTCTGACATTTTGCAATCCATGTTGTCTCTCTCTCTCTTTCCCTCCTCCTTCCTCCCAAGAAGGCAGATAATATGATATAGGTGGTACGTATATTATTGTATAATATATATTTCCCTGCTCATCATGCTATGAAACAGTACATAACATTTTTCTTCCCCACCCTCTTTTTTCCCCTTTCTAAAGTCATCAAAGCAAACAAAATTACTCTCTTGGCCTCTATCTTATTTAACTTTTTCTGGAACTTTTGATGGCCTCAGGGTTCTAAGTAGAGACTTGTTTCTGTTAGCATGTAAGTATTTCATCCTTGTATAATCTATTCTATTTCCTCAAATGAATTAACTTTTTAAAATTTCTTTATGTTTGTGTTTGCAGTCTAAAATTTCTACTACACTCAGTTTATTAAACCAATAATTTTTAGAGGCCTTCTATTTTTATTAAATTTTATTAATAAAATATTTCATCAAAACCCATTGTGGTGGGGATTAGGGCGAGGTAGCTCAGTGGATTGAGAGCCAGGCCTAGGAACAAGAGATCGTAGTTTCAAATATGGCCTCAGACACTTCCTATCTGTGAGACCCTTGGTAAGTGACTTAACCCCCATTGCTTAGCCTTTACCACTCTTGTGCCTTGGAACCAATAAGATAAAAGGTAAGGGTTTAAAACAAAACAAAACAAAACAAAAAAAAATCCATTGTGACTACTGACCTTCCTGACTTCCTTTAAGTCCTAGTTAAAATCCTGTCTTTTATAGGAAGCCTTCCTCAAACTCTTGATTTCAGTACCTTCTTTCTGATCTTATGGATAGCTTGCTTTGTATCATTTTGTTTGCATGTTGTCTCCTCCAATAGATTGCAAACTTTTTGAAGGCATAAACTGTTTTTAATTCTTTTTGTATCTGTAGTGCTTAGCGCAGTGCCTGGCACAAAGTAGACACTTAATTCATTGATTGATTGATCAATTGACTTTCCATAGTAGGATTAAATTCAGTTTTACTGGTTAAATTATTCTTAGTTATAAGCCTATACCTTTTGGGTTATTGAATTGCAAGACTTCTTTCTCTATTAAAGTGCTGGCTGCCAGATCCTGACTGCAGAGTCTTTGTCCTTAAATTCTTTCTTTCTAGCTATTAATTTTTTTTCTTTGAATATAGAAGTTTGGATTTTGATTATTAAATTTCCAAAAGTTTTCAATTTAGTGTTTCTTTTCCAGGTTGACTGAAGAATTCTTTCCATTTTCAATGGGTCAAGGTATGATTTCTTGAAGAAATCAAGGCATGCAAGCTTTTCTGTGGAATATGACTTCCAGGTAGTCCAATGATTCTCATATATTTTTTTTTTCTAGATCTGTTTTCCTGGTCATTAAAAAAACCCTTTATCTTTCATCTCGGAATTAACAATAAATATTAGTTTCAAAGCAGAAGAGTGGTAAGGACTAGACAATTAGGGTTAAGTGACTTGCCAAGGTTCTAACAACTAGGAAGTATCCAAAGCCAAATTTGAACCCAGGACCTCCTATCTCTAAGTTTGACTCTCTCTCAATCAACTCAGTCACCTAGCTGCCCTGATCATTTTCTATTACTTTTTAAAAGATTCTTAAAAAAAAAAAACCAAACCTTTTATGATATTTTTGTTGTCTGCATTTCAGTTTTTAGAGCATCTGTTACTCAGGGAAGATTTTGGACCTCTTGAAAAACTTTTTTGTATCTCTTGTACCAAACTGTTAATTCTTCTGAGTATTTTTTCTAGAACTTTCATTTCTTTTCTAATTCTTTCCTCTAGCATTCTTAATTTGTAATATATATATTTATATATATATATATANCACACACAGGAGATATTAAGAGTAGAATATGGAGCTCTTTAGGGAATGTTTAACATAAGTTTCCTGTTGCATGCTTTTAACTGTGATTTATTCCTTCAAGGTAATTAATAAGAGGAGCAAGATGCTGCCCCACTTTGACAGGATCATCATACATGTTCCACAACCAACTGTGGGTTTCCCTGTCCTTTTATTTTTTCTCATCACCTTTTCTCTGGGTTTTCTAATCAATTTCCATGGTTCAAACCATCATTTCTATGCAGATAATTGTTAAATCTATATATTCAGACCTAATCTTTTTCTTGAACTCATCTCACAACACCAGCTATCTGCTCGACATTTCTGACTTTCAGGATATTGATGTGCTTGAGAAACAATCCTTATGATTAACTTAAACATTAAGCAGTTTTTTTTTCCTTTCTTATGAGAGTTAGTGAATGGTTGGAACTACAGAGGCATATCTAAATTAATATGTCCAAAACAGAATGTATTATCTTCTCTCCTCATCTATATTTCACTCTTTTGTCTTTTCCTTTTAAAATTCTCCCTCTGATATGCTATCTGAAATTAGTGTTTATTTTGCTTAGGACCACTTTTTCCATAAATCAACCCTCCTTTGTCTGCTAGGTGGTGCAATAGATAGAGTGCTTGGCCTGGAGTCATCCATTTTCCTGAATTCAAATTTAGTCTCAGACCTGTACTAGCTTGTATGACCCTGGGCAAGTCACTTAATTCTATCAACCTCAGCTTCCTCATCTGAAAGATGGGGTGGAAAAGGAAATGACAAACTACTCCAGTGAAGATTTGGACACAACTGAAAACCAAACTTACAATAAACACATTCCCTTTTGTTCTTCTTTCTTTCCTTTCCCAATTTCTTTCTGTTTCTCTGTTGAGCAGAATATATTTCCTCACCAAACTCTTTGTATGTTTTCTAAACTCTTTTGACCAAGTCAGAGAAAATTCAGCTGCTGTCCACTTTCCCACACCTTTCTTCTTTTTGGTATTGTCATCTACTTGTCTGTTAAGTGAGATGGTAAATTTTTCTTACCCTTTCTTCCCTAATAGAATCCATTTCCCTGTTTAAAAAAAAAAACATTTTTTCCCCAGATTACAGGTTGATGCAATTTTTAATATTCATTTTCTGACATTTTGCAATCCATGTTGTCTCTCTCTCTCTTTCCCTCCTCCTTCCTCCCAAGAAGGCAGATAATATGATATAGGTGGTACGTATATTATTGTATAATATATATTTCCCTGCTCATCATGCTGTGAAACAGTACATAACATTTTTCTTCCCCACCCTCTTTTTTCCCCTTTCTAAAGTCATCAAAGCAAACAAAATTACTCTCTTGGCCTCTATCTTATTTAACTTTTTCTGGAACTTTTGATGGCCTCAGGGTTCTAAGTAGAGACTTGTTTCTGTTAGCATGTAAGTATTTCATCCTTGTATAATCTATTCTATTTCCTCAAATGAATTAACTTTTTAAAATTTCTTTATGTTTGTGTTTGCAGTCTAAAATTTCTACTACACTCAGTTTATTAAACCAATAATTTTTAGAGGCCTTCTATTTTTATTAAATTTTATTAATAAAATATTTCATCAAAACCCATTGTGGTGGGGATTAGGGCGAGGTAGCTCAGTGGATTGAGAGCCAGGCCTAGGAACAAGAGATCGTAGTTTCAAATATGGCCTCAGACACTTCCTATCTGTGAGACCCTTGGTAAGTGACTTAACCCCCATTGCTTAGCCTTTACCACTCTTGTGCCTTGGAACCAATAAGATAAAAGGTAAGGGTTTAAAACAAAACAAAACAAAACAAAAAAAATCCATTGTGACTACTGACCTTCCTGACTTCCTTTAAGTCCTAGTTAAAATCCTGTCTTTTATAGGAAGCCTTCCTCAAACTCTTGATTTCAGTACCTTCTTTCTGATCTTATGGATAGCTTGCTTTGTATCATTTTGTTTGCATGTTGTCTCCTCCAATAGATTGCAAACTTTTTGAAGGCATAAACTGTTTTTAATTCTTTTTGTATCTGTAGTGCTTAGCGCAGTGCCTGGCACAAAGTAGACACTTAATTCATTGATTGATTGATCAATTGACTTTCCATAGTAGGATTAAATTCAGTTTTACTGGTTAAATTATTCTTAGTTATAAGCCTATACCTTTTGGGTTATTGAATTGCAAGACTTCTTTCTCTATTAAAGTGCTGGCTGCCAGATCCTGACTGCAGAGTCTTTGTCCTTAAATTCTTTCTTTCTAGCTATTAATTTTTTTTCTTTGAATATAGAAGTTTGGATTTTGATTATTAAATTTCCAAAAGTTTTCAATTTAGTGTTTCTTTTCCAGGTTGACTGAAGAATTCTTTCCATTTTCAATGGGTCAAGGTATGATTTCTTGAAGAAATCAAGGCATGCAAGCTTTTCTGTGGAATATGACTTCCAGGTAGTCCAATGATTCTCATATATTTTTTTTTCTAGATCTGTTTTCCTGGTCATTAAAAAAACCCTTTATCTTTCATCTCGGAATTAACAATAAATATTAGTTTCAAAGCAGAAGAGTGGTAAGGACTAGACAATTAGGGTTAAGTGACTTGCCAAGGTTCTAACAACTAGGAAGTATCCAAAGCCAAATTTGAACCCAGGACCTCCTATCTCTAAGTTTGACTCTCTCTCAATCAACTCAGTCACCTAGCTGCCCTGATCATTTTCTATTACTTTTTAAAAGATTCTTAAAAAAAAAAAACCAAACCTTTTATGATATTTTTGTTGTCTGCATTTCAGTTTTTAGAGCATCTGTTACTCAGGGAAGATTTTGGACCTCTTGAAAAACTTTTTTGTATCTCTTGTACCAAACTGTTAATTCTTCTGAGTATTTTTTCTAGAACTTTCATTTCTTTTCTAATTCTTTCCTCTAGCATTCTTAATTTGTAATATATATATTTATATATATATATATATATAAAATGTATATATACTTATATGTGTGCATATATATATATATATATATATATATATATATATATGGAGAGAGAGAGAGAGCGAGCTGCTTGCTTTATTTCTTCTAGCAATTCTAGTTTGCTTTTTGACCAAAATGTTTAGACATTACAAAAATCATTCTTTTCTGAATAGTGTCTTGAATGTCTCTGAATCCACAGTAGCTCTTCGTCAGTTTCATTTTTTGTTCACTAATTCCTTCAGCATCCTTCCTTGAGTTAGCATTCTTTATTAGGCCTAGACTCCGTGCATTTCTAAAGGAAATATTGGGATCATATTTAGTACTAATTGACCTTATCTGGGATTCTGATATTGCTTCTCTGGGTATTCTCCTTTGTGTTTTTCAAGAAGGTCAGAGATGGTTCAAACCAGGAATGTGAAAACTCTCAGCATTCCCCAAGAGTTCTCATCTAGGGCACAGATTATCACCTTTCTGGTCTGAGCTGTGCCAGACTCTCAACTCTAGTTTGGGTCTTGGGGACAACTTCAGACTTACTCTTGTTTGGAGCCTAGTGGCCAGCTGATTGTCGTAGCCTCTGTCAGCTAGCTAGGGCACTCTATAGCTTCAGAGTGACAGAACTTCAGGCTTGGTCCTCCCCTGCATATAGGCACAGGATCCTGATCATTACCTGTTCTGAAAGGTACTTCCTAGATTTATCTCCACTTAGCTATTTCCTCTTGCTTACTGGGCTGGCAAACTGACCCCAAATGATTTCTCCTTGGATTTCCCAGTCAGTATGTTGCTTTCTCCACACACCAATCTTTGCTTGTATAATTGTGGGAAAGAACTGAACTCTACTATTATCTCAGACTCTCATATCTGTCATCTCTGCTTTCCCTCCCCAAACCTATTCCTTTTCTAGGCATCTCCATTTCTATTGAGGGTACCATCATCATTCTAGTCATTCATGTAGCCAATTCTCAGTCATTCTTCACTTTTCCTTATTCCATCCTGCTCCTTCACCCCATATCCAATCATTTGCCAAATCTTTTTACTTCTAAACAATCTGAAACATCTAAACAACATATCCAACCTTTCTCTTTACTTTCATTGCTACCATCTTAATTCAGGCCTTTATTATCTCTCATCCAAACTATCTTAATAGCTTCCAAACTGGTCTTCTTATAGCCTATGGCTCCTCTATCTAATCCATCCTCTCCATAGTTGCCAAAATCATGCTTCTTTAGCCCATTAAGCTCCTTGTGGGCCAAGATTATTTTTTTAAATTTCATTTTATTAGGAAAAAAACCCCCTACCTTCTATCTTATCAATTCTAAGACAAAAGAGCAGCAAGGGTAATGGGAGTTAAGAGATTTGCCCAGGGTCATATAGCTGGGGAGTGTCTACCGTCCTATTTAAATCCAGGTCCTACTGACTCCAGGCCTGCTACCTATCTGTCCTTTTTTGGATCTCACAACATTTCACAGTGATTTGAACATAGTAGGAACTCAATAAATGTCTGTAGAGTTTTTGAATCATGAATTAGAAAACTTTTTTTAAAGCATTCTTTTTTGAAAGCAAATTCAGGAATAACTTTGGAGCCCTAAGTCTTATTCCTTGTCTTAGTACTGACTATGTCTTTATTGTCTAATTATTATTTTTTAAAAGTATGGTCAGAGATTGTTTGGTATAAGCTTCTTAAAGGGTTTAGAGCTTGGACTGTTAATAGGTACTGCTGACTTCAGCCATTTCACTTTCTTTCAAGATGAAATACAAACTGAGAACTTTAAAAATTTGCTGATTATAGGAAATATCCTTTACAAATGAAAAGACTGGCTCATATCCTATCAGAAGATATTTAGAAAAGGATAGGAAAAACAGTTTCATTTTGTCAGTTTGAGTGATCCACAACTTCCCAAAGACCCTTTATTCCATAGTACAGGATACTTTGACTGATATTAAGACAAAGGAGTTCAATCTTTTCTGATTTGCTTAAACATCTGTCAGTTACCATGGGATTTCAAAATATGGAGCTCTAAATTATAACTCTTGAACTACTGTACTATTTTACCTCTTTTAGTCTAGAGTTTGACAGAGGCTTTATTACCTTTTCATCCCCCAAAGAACTTTTAATTTCATATTCATTTCTTTGAAGAAATGGTTTCTTAGGCACTCTTTTGTTCCTAGAATTAAAGGACATATTTTGAGTCAAGATGATTCTTTTTTAAGTAGCTTTGTATCCTGGGTAAGGTACTTGAAGTCAGGAAGACCTAGGTTCAAATTCCAACTCAGAAACTTACTATGTGATCCTGGGCAAGACACATCCTTCTTGTGTCTCATGAGGGGATTGGGCTTGATAGTGTTTAAGATCTCTTCTAACTCCAAAACTATGATCATGTGGTATAGGAGGGAAGAAGCAACCTCTGGTGTATTGTTCTGTATAACAGAACACCATAGTTTCTAGAATCAAGAGGAGCATTGAGTAGCTAGTTGGATTACTATCAGCTGTCTCCACTTGAATATATTTAAATGTAGAATTAAATTTTGGTGTGGATGGTATACCATCAGTCTCATTCTTGATATATTACTAGAACAGCTGTAAAGAGTGTACGGATACAACTTCAAAGACCCCATTGCTTAGAATTATGGCAAGAACCAGTGTGGACCTCATTTCCTTCCTCCTTCTCCAAAGGCTCTTAGAATGACAGATGAAGCCACCAGAGAGAACAAAGCCACAAGGTCTATGGAAAAACTGGTCAGGATCACAGCACTGTCAACTTGTCACTGGATCATTCCACTGGATCAAGAAATTCAACCCTAAGGGAGAAGGTCTTTGTCTTGGGCACTAGGAACATTTGACTGATCTGTGCCTAATAAATGAGTGAAAAATCTATGTGTATTCTCATGTTCTTAAGCTCCAGATTTGTAGGGGTAAGGTTTTAGGCAATGGGGAATCAGTCAAAACATATCTGATCTACTGACATATCTTGTCATTTCTACCTTTATAACATGTCTTGCAAACATTCCCTTCCCTGCACACATACACACTGTCACCTCCCTAATTCAGACTTTCATCACTACTCATGTAGAGTGATAGCTTCCAAATTGGTTTTTCTGCCTCTAGTCTCTTTCTGATTTGTCCGCAATATAGTTGCTAAAATAGTTTCTTTAGGTCTGGGTCTGATCGTTTACACTCAGTCTAAGCCTTCCAGTTATCCCTGTCACTTTTAGGATAAAATACAAAGACTTTAACCTAGCATTCAAGACTTGTCACAATCTGGACTTGCAGAGTGAATTGGTATAATGAATGCCCAGGTAAGGAAACTTCATGCTGGCATCTTCAAATTTCTAGTCATTTCATATGTAACTACCTCAAGTATTCTGTATTCTAGCCTAACTGGATAACTGTCTCCTGGCTTCTCACCGGCATACAAGCTACTCCCTTTGCCCAGAATACAAATATTTACCTTCCAGAAGCCTTTTCTTCCTTAAAGAATCAGCCCTTTGGGGCAGCTAGGGTGGATCAGTGGCTTGAGAGTTAGGTCTGGAGGTGGGGTTCAAATCAGACCTCAGACACTTCCTAGCTGTGTAACCCTAGGCAAATCACTTAACCCCTATTGCTTAGCCCTTACTACTCTTCTGTCTTTGATGGATAGCAGTTCCAGAAACAGCTGTGGGTTGCTGATCCAGGGTGAGGAAAATGACTCTGGGATTATAGGAGGGCAGAGACTGACAGAGAGACTCTCAGAAAAGATCTCCTACTGTACAGTGACAAAGTTTAATGATTTTGGGGTACATAATTTATAGGATAAATGATGTAGGCTAAGGGATTAGGTAAGCTTTTTACATGGACAATGGTTAGTAATGATTTACAGTCTTAGTAAAATGACTTAGTTTACCTCACCAAAACTTAGACAGAGTTTTCTATAGAATAATTATTCAGTATGCCAATGTATAATCATCTAGTCCAGATTCTCAGGGAAATGTTTGGCTTCAGTGGGTAGAACAAGGACAACCAGTTGTTGCCAAGTACAGGAGGGATTTGGGGGGGGGTGTCTCATGAGATGCCTAGGTTATGTGATTGATTTTGACCAGATGGAAGGTAAGGGTTAAAAAAAAAAAAAGAAACAGCACAGTATCTCATATTCTATGAAGCCTTCTCTGTTTCTCCATCTGAAAGTGTTTTTTCCTTCCCCACATTTTTCACCTTGTCCAGAGTTTTCCTTTGTCCTTATTGTAGTCCATCTATCACTTGGTTAAACTAATCTGAATATGAATTTTATGTGTCTCTTTCCTCATTCCTGCCCTTCCTCCACCATAAATTGGTTGGTAAATGTTTAACAACTGGCTCTCCAAAAAATAAAAAAGTGCACAGGACATACTTTTCAGTTTAATTATTAGAATTATCTTAATTAATTAGTTTAATCATTAGAATTTTCTCCATAATTTTCCAAACTCTAGAAATCAAAAAATCAATAACTCAAACCCTGTTTTGTAGCATTTTATGATTTTAAAGATATAAATGCTCACACTGAAAATTTAACGATCAGTTCTTGCAATCTGAGTCAGGGTAGCTCCAGCACATCATTGCCCCAACTCCAACCTCTAGAATGTATTCTCTTTGAAGATTGGAGTTGTGTTATATTTCCCCTTGATAGTTTTAGTGCCAACCACATAAAGATAATGACAGACTTATGTTTTCATTGGTGTAGGGAATTCCTAGATAAGAAAACTCTTTCTCCCAAAGCAGATTGACACCTTCTTTGCAATTGTATAGTCTTAGAGAATAGCTTGGGTCACTAAGATTGAATGACTGGCTGATGTCACACATTTGTCAGAGGTAGGGCCTAAGCTCAGATCTTCTTGGCAAAGAGGCCAAAACTCCATTCATTATAACATCCTGCTTTTAATTACTTCCAATATTGTAGGTGCTTAATAAATGTGTTGATCTAGAATTATCAGATTTGCTGCTTTGACTCAGAAACTAGTACAAATGAAACTTAGGTGGTCTCCCAAAGAAGTTTAGCACATGTACCAACCACTCTATCATTTCTGCATGAGTGTGTATGTTTATGTTATTAATAAGCCTAATAGTACTAGAGTGTGGAGCTGTATTCCTGTCCTTGAAATCCTGAGTTGAATGATTTTTGGCACTAAGGATGGTGCTTTTAAAGGGAACAATTAACAGTCTCATGCAGGATGTGTTTTTGTGAGGAAAAAGAGGTTATAGGGCCAATGGTATGGATTCCAGATTGTTAGTGCTCTGGTCCTTGATTTCCGGGCCCGAGTAGCTCTTAAAGTTGTCTGCTATGGTGGGATTGTAGCTGGCATGGATAATGATTGAAGAAAGTTCATGGTAAACACAGAGAAAACCAGAAATAATTTTACAGATTTTTGTTTTTAACTAATTGAAAGAAAGCTCTCAGCCCAACTGAGTTTGCGTGCGTGCGAGTGTGTGTGTGCGTGTGTGTGCCTGTGCATGTGTGTGTGTGTGTTAGATTTAAAAAAAAACTTTAGGGTACATGAAATGAACATGAACCCAATTTGGAGCTGAAATGGATGAGCTAAAAGTTTAAGATGAAAGTCACCAAATTTTTAACTCCCCAAATAACAATATCTGACATTAATATATAATGTTTTTTGTTTCACAAAGCATCTCATTTGTTTCCCACAACAACTCCCTATGAGACAGACAATCATCACTATCTCCATTTTATAGATGAGGAGTCTGAGGCTGAAAGTTACTTTCCCATGATGACATACACAGTGTCTTAAGCAAGATTCAAACCCAAATCTTCCCCATTTTAAATTGAGTATTGAATCCATTGTGGTTTCTTGCCTTCACACAAAAATCAGACAGAAAGGAAAAAACAGTTTCAAACATGTCGAACTTTCCCCACCCCTTTAACCCTTTTCTCAACTCCAGTATAAAGGGGGTGGTAGGAAAGGCATTAAAGTAAAATAAAATGAAACCCAGGGAATGTTGGAAGACTTGGCATGGATCCTGGAAAGTTAGCTAAGTTATGTCTAAGCTTTTAAAATATCTGAAGGACCTTCTCTGAAGCAAATGAGTATTGTACAAATTTCCTGAATCCATGTGCGTATGAATGCTTATGTTTTGACTCGCAGATGTGTGACTTCTGTGTTTGTGTGCCCTTGACTTAATTTGGTCTGTGAAGCAAGAGCTACATCTACCAGTCTTTGATTCTGGGTCTATGTGGGAGAGGATATGAGTAAAAGCTGACCACTTCAATGAAGTCCAGGGGGTGTGGAGAACAGAGGATGACATTTGGAATCAAGTATTCAGTCTTCTTTGATCCCTGTGATTTCATCACCTTGGGGGAACTGCCAACTTGGGGAGTCCCTCCTCTGAGGCAGGCCAGCCATTTGCCTGCACCTTATTATCTTTGAGAGTTTTCTGAGATCACCGAGAGGCTAAGTGACTTGTCCATTAAATGACAAAAGCCACAAAGCCAGGATGAGCCAGAGGCAGGACTTACACTCCTGACTTCTTGGTTCAGGGTTGGCTTTCTATTGGCTACATCAGGTTCCCTCTCTTATATTTTACATGCATTGCCTCACTTTATTCTCATGATGTACACAGAAAAGTACATGGCATGTATGTATATCTCTACCATGGAAAAGCACAGCATATTCACTTATTAAAAGATTTTGGGGGGCAGCTGAGTGGCTCAGTGGATTGAGAGCCAGGCTCAGAGATGGGAGGTTCAGATATGGCCTCTGACACTTCCTAGCTATGTGATTCTGGGCATCTACCCCCCCATTGTCTATCCCCTACTGCTCTTCTGCCTAGGAATCAATACCTAGTATCAATTTTAAGACAGAAGGTAAGGGTTAAAAAAAAAAGTCATTCCAGTGGAGGAAAAATTCTGACAGTTTCTATAGAGTGCGAACTACCCCGTGATGGACTGTCTGCCTCTCATACAAGAACCTGCCTAACTAAAAGTTGGCAGAAGCTCATCACTATGTTGGTCACAGAGGGATGAATTTTTGGCCTTCACAGTTCTCAAAGTCATTTACTAAATCATAGAAGAGTTGTGTCCAGTGCAATGGAAGAACAACAGAAGCCTTTAAAATCATGGATTGTCTGAGTATTGAGCCGTCATAGATTCTCATGATTTGGTGATCAAAACAGCAACAAAAAGTAGAAAATTCCAAAGCTCCTTTTCTTGCTCACTTGTGAAATGTTTAATAATTTCAATATGAATTCCTTTGGGGTGTGGTAATGGATCCAATGTCCAAGAAATGAAAATAGATTATTCGTTCATTCAATAAACATTTATTAAATGCATATTATGTGCCAGCCACTGTGTTATATCCTAGGGATCCCAAAAGAGACAAAAAGTGGTATCAGCTCTTAAGGAAATTAAAATCTAATGGGAGAGACAACATACAAACAAAGCAAGCTATGTGCAGGATAAATAGGAAATAATCAAAAGAGGGAAAGTGCTGGAATTGCGGAGTTGGAGAAGGCTTTCTTTGCAAGGTGGGATTTCAGTCGGGACTTAAACAATACCAAGGAAGTCAGTAGTCCAAGAAGAGGAGGAAGAGTGTTCCAGGCAACAGAGAAACCCAAAGGAAATGCTCAGAGCTGAGAGGCAGACTATCTTGTTTGTGGAATAGCAAGGTGCCTAGTGTCATTGGATCGAAGAGAACATTTTGGGGAGTAAGGAATGAGAATAGTAATGTAGAGAGGGCTAAGTTATGAAGGGCTTTGAATGCCAAACAGAATATTTTGTATTTGTACCTGGAGACAACAGGAAACTCCTGGAGTTTATTGGTTAGGAGGGTGACAAGAGGAGACCTTTGCTATAGGAAAACCACTTTAGAAGTAGATTATGTATGATTTGTAAATTTTATGAGATCACAAAGAGGTGAAGCTAATAATTCAAGAAGTTATTATTTTACTATGGTTCCCTGAACCTCCTGAGTCCTCAGTTGCCTCAGCCTTAAAATGAAGCGATTGGGTTAGATGACCTCTGAGATCTTTCTTTTCCCCTCTCACATTCAACAATTCTAGGAGGTTTCCATTTTCTTCTTTTATTCAAACTATGGTCTCCCCTTCTGAACTTTTCTACTACATTAATGCAATTAATGATGAGCCCAGAAACTATTTTCTTATAAAACTAGAATCAAAAAAGTAGTCTTCTTATTACCTTTATATACATTTTCCTATCTTAAGTGCCTCCCTCTGTTAAGTTCAAAAGTTTATAACCAAGCATCTATAAATCAAAATAAAATTAACTAGAATAGTAATAATAACTAACATTTATAGAATGCTTAAAGGTTTGAAAAGTGCTTAATACATGTTATCTCATTTCATCCTTATAACAAGCATTTGAGAGAGATGCCATTATTATTCATATTTTACAGATGAGGAAAATGAGGCCTCAATAGGTTAAGTTTTTACTCAAGTAGTGTTTGAGGCAAGATTTGAACTCAAATCTTACTGACTTCAAGATAATCACACACTCACTACTCTGTGACACCTAGCTACAGAATTTTATATTAGAATATAAATTCATGACACAAGAGTGAAAGACTATGGGTTCAAACCCAATCCTCCACTTGCTAAAAGTATGACCTGGGACAATTCACTTAATTTCTCTGGATCTCATGTTTCCTCATCTATAAAAATGAGATGAAGTTGGACTAAATCACCTTGAAGGCCCTTTCTAGCATCAAATCTATGATTCTAAGTTCTTTGTGGGTGGGGAATGCTTTGTTTTTTGCTTTATATCTTCATTGTGGTAGTATAATGCATTTATCCAAATCAACACTTCATAAACACTTGCTGTGCTTATTGTTGACAAGCTAACTGTAATCTTATTTTAACAATTATAGGAAGATATAAGAGCAATGGTGACCCTCGGTTCAGAGTGTTTGATCACTCTAAGCTATTTGTTGCAACCAAAGATATTTATAGGGACATGATACAGACAGAGGAAGGAAGAGACAAATTAAGGACTGATTTAGGAAAATAGGAGTAAGGGGCCACTATCTTGTAGTTCTCAGACAGCATAATTAGAGCATTTTTTTTCCTCTCTCTGGTTTTGATCACTCTGCTTCAAAGAGAAGCCTTGTCTTTTTCACCATTCCCTGGAAAGAGAATTCTAGTTATCTTGTTCTCTTGGTTGGAGATCAACCCATGGTAGTAATCTATAGGTATCCCTTTTACTGCTCATGTGGGTAGACTATGGTGGGAATAATTTATCTTTCTAAGTTCTTTAAAATAAAGACTATAGGGTGAGAGGAGTGAGGAATTTTTTTTTCTTGGAGATAATTTAAAATGTGACATCAGGAATTTGTTGTTGCTTTTTAGTCAGTTTCAGTTATTTGCCATTTCCTTCTCCAGCTCATTTCACAGATGAGAAAACTGAGGAAAATGAGGTTAAGGGGCTTGCTCAGGGTCACAACAGTTAGTGTCTGAGGCCATATTTGAACTCAAGAAGAGGACTCAAGAAGATTCTAGGCCTGGTACTCTATCCACTGTGCCTCCTATATCCCCAGCATACCAAGGTTGTGGAAAATCTCCCCTGAAGTATCTGCTTCCAAAATAGTATTTTAAAAATCTCATAGCTAAGGTCACCTTATAGACATTCCCACTCACTAGGAGAAGGAAGCCTTGACCTATAAATGAATTTAATTTAATCAATTTAAAACAGTTTGAAATATATGGCCTGAAAGATTGTATAAACATACTAAAGGGACACTGTTACCCTCCTCTCTCACCTTTTCCCACTCTTCCTTCCCCTTTCTCCTCTCTTCTTCCCTCTTCTCTTCCCCTTATTTCTTCTTCCTCCTCTGATCCTTGGAGGGGACCTTACCTAATTCCTATGACTTGAAGTCAGTCAAAAACATGCTTAATAAGCACTTAGTAGGCACCAATCATTGTGCTAGTTCTGGGGATACAAAAAGATGCTCCTCAAAGAGCATTGAGAGAGACAACAAGCCAACAAATATGTACAAAAAGCTACATACAAGAGAATTAGGACATACTTAAGAGAAGAAAAACCCTTAGAATGAATAAGAATTGGGAAAGGCTTCTTGTGGGATGGGATGGGATTTTCATTGGGACTTGAAGGAAGCCAGAGAAGGTTATAGATGGATATGTAGAGAGGAAGAAGTTACAAGGTATGGGAAACAGCCAGAGAAAATGACTGGAACTGTAAGATGGAGTGTCTGGTTCATGGAATAAGCAAGGAGACTAGTGTTGATGAATGGAAGAGTATGAGTCTGGAAAGGTAGGAGGGAAAAAAGTTATGAAGGACTGTGAATGCCAAATGGATCATTCTGTGTTTGACCATGGAGGTGATAAGGAGCCACTGTAGTTTAGTGGAAAGTGGGATGGAGTGGTTGGACCTTTGCTTCAGAAAATCACTAGTGGCCAAATGGAGAAAACAGAAGCCCAGAGCTATAAATTAAGGTGCCCATGGTCAACTACTGGATAAAGGGCATAGAGGTCTTCTGGTTCTTAGGGTAGAATTGTTTCCACTGTATATTTCTACTTTGAGATTGAGCCAGAATCCCTGTTGTTTCTCTGGCTGATCCTAGCTCTTCTCACTGGAGAAATGAGGTCTAAGTGACTGCTCTCTTTCATAGAGGAGAACTTGATTCAATTGAATTAAATAAATATTTTTTCATCACCAAGCTAGTCACTGAAACACAAAAAAGTAGCAGTCATTTCCCTGGAGGAGCTTTCATTTTTTTCTGGGGGGAGGAGAATAAGTTGAAATAGATAATTTAAGGAATGAAAGAGTTCCAGTAATTCAAAAGTTTCCAAGGAAGTAATAAGTTGAGCATTTTAGGAAAAGACTTCTCAAAGGCAGAGATAAGGAGGGACCACATTACAAGTAATGGAGGACAGCTTGTATATACACAGAGGTGTAGGAGATGAAATGTCAAGTTTGGTGAACTGAGCTACTAGGCTGCTTTTGCTGGAATGTAGAGTGTGTTCAGAGAGTAATTTGAAATGTGGGTTGAAACCAATTTGTGGAGGGACTTAAATGCCAGCCTGAGGAGTTAATACTTAACCCCAGAGGCAATTTGTTGACAGATCTGAGGTTCTTTGTGAGTCTTCTTTTTTCCAGAATAAAGAATTCCAGTCACCTTAAAATTTTTTTCACATACGAAAGTTTCCAGAACTCTTGCTAGCATCCTTTTTGTCATCAACATACTCATTTTTACTCCCATTTTATTCCCTGAAACATTTTGTTGCAAATTTTTGCCTCTTATCATCAATCTCCTGACTGTGGTACCTCCACTATCACCCTTACAGGTCATGACTTAACCTCCTACTTCATTGAAATGATCAAAGTCACCCAAACAGAGCTTGCAGCTTCCCTCTTCTATTCCTCAAAACTCCTCAGCATCATTACAAACTTTTTTCTTCTTGCCTCCTGCCTCAGAAGAAGAGGTGTTTCTATTTAAAAAATGTCTAAAACAAGCAAAGTTTTGGCACTTGAAGATGTAAGCTAAAGTTGCAGCTAGAAAATTTATGTGGAACACCTTATTTTCTTAAGATACCAGGAAAATGAGCCCTTCCTTAATATATCCACCACATTTTGCCTTCTTTCTCCTCTTATAATTTTGTTTTATTTGCTCTGAATCCCTAGTTATTTCCATTGTACTCTTTGCTATCATTAATTCCTCTGCCTATTCACCTACTCCCTCCTACATCCTTCAGCAATCAGAACTTCTCTTTTGCAGAATGTCAGAATTAGACATTGGACAAGACCTCAGAAACCCACTAGGCCTGTGATGGCAAACATTTTAGAGATGTAGTGCTGGGCTATGTACCATGCTGTGAGCTATGGCTCCCCCGAAACCTAGCTCCTTTCCAAACCCACCACAGGAATCACCTTCGCCAAAGACTCAATAGGCTGCCATATGCACTGTACTTCCATGCAGTGAGCCCTCCCACCCTGAGTGTTCACCCCAGACAGGGGAGGGGAGAATCGCTCTCATTGGACTTCTGGGCAGAGGGGAGAGTGAAGTGAGAAATGGCCACAGGCACATGACAAAGGTGAGGGGAAACAGTTCCACCCCAAGTCCCTCTGACTTTCTAGTAACAAACTCTGGTGGGCAACTGCAGGAGTGCCTACAGAGAAGGCTCTGCCTGCCCTTTTTGGCACATGTGCTATAGGTTTGCCATCATGGCTCTAGGCCAACATGTAACGTACCAAAGAGCATTTCTACAGCATCTCTTAGAAGTGGTTATTTAGTTTTTACTCCATGGAGTAGAACAAAGAGTTCTTGCTCTCAAGGAACTTATATTTTAATGAAAGACTTAGATACCTGAAGGGCATCTTTAGAGCTATGATCTGAACCTATGTTTTATGGGAAGCTATCTCAACTTGATATCTCTATTTCTTTCTGATCTGTTCCCTTCTCAATTCCCTGCAATCTTGTTTCCAAATCTTTACCTATCTATTTACCTACTCTTGGCAGTTCTCCCTCTGAACTCTCTCCTACATCCATTCTTTCTTTTCCATTTCTATTGTTTACCACCCCAGGAAGCTATTCCATCATTTCTTCCTAGACTATTACAATTGCCTCCTAACTATTATTTCTGCCTCCATTTTTCCCCTTCCTCTAAATTTTCCTTCTTGCTGCTGACAGACTTATCTATCTTATACATAGATTGTGCCATACCACTCCTCTCCTCAAAACCCTTCAACATCTCCCTAGTTGAGTAAAAATCAGACTCTTTCATATGGAATTCAAGGCCTTTTACAATATGACTTAACTGTACCTTGTTATTTCAAACTACTCCCTTCCATAGGTTCTCTTTAGCAATCCCTTATCCCCTATTCCAAAACAATTTCCCCTTGTGCCAAGAATTCTAGATGTCTTTCTTGCTTTCTTATTCTTTAGAGCCCAACCCAAATATTACTCCTAAAGAAAGTCCTTGTCTCATCAAATGGCTCAACATCAGTAACTGATAATACTTTATTGACAGAAATTACATTAAGGAAGATGCATTACCATCTGCTTTTCCACCATACTCTATGGCCCCCTGTACCTTTCCATCTGACTTGGAGCAGAAAACTCCTATAGGTATGTGTTGGAATGTGAGCTCCTTTACAGAAGGGATTGTCATATTTTTCTCTAGGTAAACCCAGGGTCAGCATAGATCTTAACACATAATAAAGACTAATGTGTGCTCTTTCTTATTTTCTTGGTTTCTTTGTTTCTCTTTCCTTCTCTCCTTTCTCTCATTTCTTTATTCATACACACATGCATTTATTCATTAATTCATTACTTCACCCTCATGAGCAAGAATTATGTCTTGTCTAATCTTTGGATCTTTCCTAGTATTTAGCACAGGGTTCCACACAGAAATGAATTGAACTTGTCGAATTGAGTTGCCCATTATATAACCAGTCCTGTGATAACTACAGACATCTAAAGATCTAATAAGAGCTAGTATTTTTATAAGACTTAAAGATTTGCCAGGCATTTTATAGAAATTTCATTTTATCCTTATAATGACCCTGGGAGGTAGTAGTATTTTTTTTTTATTTTGCAGATTAGGAAATTGATGTAGACAAAGGTTAAGTGATTTGCCTAGAACATTCAGCTAGGAAGGGAGCTAAATTTTAACTGACAACTGGACCAAGGCTCTATCCACTACACCATGTAATTGACTATTGAAATAAAAACAAAACAAAACAAAAACCCAGTTTCTGTTCTTATTAACACTTTTTAGTTCAGGGTAAAGAATACTATGCTTTGCTAGAGTTCACCAGCTAGACCTGGTTTATTATAAATCTGAGTTCCTGGTGATTTTAAAAGATTACTTATGAAGTTTTTTTTTTTCTTTCTTTCCACTTTAGTCAATACTCATACCTAATTAACATTAACCTAAAGTTGTCTGGATATTGGAAAATTGTCTGTAAGTTCTGGTCTGAGATCGTTTAGTGATGAAAGTATCCATCTTGCAGTCGGAAATCTGGGCTGAAATCCCAACTCTGATATTTCTTAGTGAGGTGACCTTGGACAATTTAGTTCATCTCTCCTTAGACCTTGGTTTTCTCTTCTGTAAAACAAGAGGGTTGGACCAGATGACCTGTAAGTTCCCCTTTTGTTCTAAAACCTAGATTGTGCACCCTCAATGATAGCAGTAAACACAGTCTTTCAGTAGTGGATGTTTCCCTGAATTGTATGATGATATTTCTTTAATATTTCAAGCAAAGCAGATTTAGACCTTGAAATTTCCTTTAAGTTTTGATCCAGCAAAACAGAGTTTTGTTCAGCGTGTGATTTTAGGCAAATTGTTTACCTTCTCCATCCATGTTTCCCTTCTATAATATTTGAATTAGTCATCAAAAAGGGATTCAATTTATTAGTTTGGAGTTTTGTTTTTGACTCATTGAAATCCCTTTTATCTTTACTTACCACTGAATGATTTTTCAAGCCATTAGGCCACAAATAACCAGTCAGTTTTTCCCAAACTCTGTTTTCTATTGAATCCTGGAGTTTTATAGAATGTTAATAGGGGATCTGTGAACCAATTTGGGTGCTAGTACTATTTTCTTCTCTAAAGCATTAAATATGAAATCACATACAGATACACATACTTGTTTCATGCAGCAATCTTTTTGGTATGAAAATAGGCTTAATTTCATCTAATTTCTTCTAAAATTTCCCTTGCCCTCCCACCTTGATTTCAAGGCTATTCCATTGGGTTGGATTAGGATGTCTTCATGCTCCTTTCCAACTGTTGAATTCTGTGATTATCCTAGGCCCCATGGACCAATGTTTATTATTCTCTCCAACATATTTCAAGTCCAAAAATATTCTGTAGCCAAATTAATTTGGGAAATGCTGCCCTAAAAAAGAACTGAGATTTGAACTAATGGCCAAGAGGTTTGAAAGGGAGTCATAGAATGGTAGAGACAGAAGTAATCTTAGAGAGCATCAGATTCAGGGTTGAAAGCGACTTTGGAAATCAGATTATTTTATAGGTAGGAAAAATGAAGGCCAGAACTGTGAAGTAAATTTCCCCGAGCTCATAAAATAATAAATATAAGATCTCAGATTCGCACCCAAGTCTTCTGATTCCAAACCCAGTAGGTTCCCCAACCTCCAATAATAGTATACTGTCCACTCCCAATGCACTCTACCTCAAAGCACCAATTTCACTTTCCAGGTGAGGAAATGAAAGTGAGTCAATCAAGGTCCCATAATTAGTGGTATATTTAGTAGTAGAATTAAGGTCCTCTGCATCACAGTCCAGTGCTTTCCCCTCCCTCCACTATGCTGCCTCCAACGCTATTAAGATTAGAGCTAATAATGTAAAACAGAAAATGATGTCAATTATCTAAAGAGGTCAAGGTGAAAAAAGAAATCCCTCCACTCCTGTTTTTTTTTTTTTAGAAGTATCATACTTCAGGAAAAATATGCTTCCTCTGCATATCCTGCCCTTCCCCCGCTGCCCCTACCTTAATCTGGAAAATTGCCTCCATTCTCCATTTCTTTTTGCATGTATAGCCAGACACTCAGCATGCACTTTTCCCAATGAGATGTCAAATTGGGGTCACTCCTTCCCAATTCCCGATAGCTGCCAAGGGGGAGTCAGAACTCCCTTGGCGTCTTTGCAAACTGTAAGGGGATAATTCCTGGTGTTTGAGCCAACTTCTCTTCCTTCAATGAAAAGCATTTTGATGCCCAAGGTTGGGACTCTGCTGTCTCGCCTAGTGCCTAATGACCGCTGGGTATGTGCCTGCACAGTCAGTGACTTGCCAGCGTCTACCCTCCCCCCCTCCCCCCCTCTCCTTTGGCTTTTCTCCCGAGGACCCGAGACACTTTTTCCCCAAAGGAGAGATCTGGCGATTGGCTGCTGGATGGCTCCAGAAACAAAAATGCTCTGCTTGTTCTTTGGGAAATGCTTCGCTTTCAAGGATCACCTGGGAAGGGAGACTTTGCAGTTTTAACACTTCAGCCGGAAAGGGGCTGCAGCCCTGCCTGGTTTCTTTCTTCTTCCTTTTTACCATCTGCATGTGGACGTAATAAAGTGCGCTGCCTCCACTGCCGGGCGAGGAGGAAGAGCGCTGGTGGTGTAATTGAGATGTTATTGCCTGCCTCTCTGGCACGTATTAGCCGAATAAAGCATGTAGTCAATAAAACGAAACAAAACAATAAAACGCAGCCCTTTGGTGCTCTCTTAGAGGGTGTTATGCAACCCAGAAACCTGTGGTCATAAAACAGGGAATGGGGGAAACTTTACACTTTCAAGAACAAAGCAAGGCAGGCATTAGGTTCAAAATCGACTGGGCCAACACTAAAGTTCTATTCTTTTGGCACCTGGAAACAGTTAGCTTTAAGAGCTGGGCCGATTTATATGGTTCCAATTTTAATAGGGCCTTCATGCGTTCTTGTTAGGAGCACGTATAGAAATGTGCTTTTCATTAGGGAAGCCATTGATCCCATCCCCAAAGATACATTCGTTTCAGAAGATAAATTCATTAGCCATGGGCAGAAAGATCGTTTCCACACCGTCCCTTCCCCCCATCCCCATTGGAGAGGAAAGAAAAAAAGTCTGCCTTTGGGAGAGAAAAGCATACTTGATGCCAACCTCTGAGGCGAAGAAAAAAGATCGAGGTTTTCAGTGACCAGCAGAAGATTTTCCTTTACTGAGAAAGAAAACCTGCCCTGGTTATTGCTAGTTTCTTCTTCAGGGTATACTGTTGAGAGGGAGAATGGAATTTGCTCTGGTTGGGTGTAGAGACAGGAGCATGATGAGTGAGAAAGAGGAGAAGATCTAAGGTTCAGCCTTGCCTTGGATATAGAGAAGCTGCATGACCACAGAGGGGTCATTTAACCTCTTAGAGTCCTAGATCCTAGAGGCAGCCAGGTGGTGCAGTGCATAGAACTCTGGGCCTGGAATGAAGAAGACTTGAATTCAAATCTGATCTCAGATACTTACTGCTTGTCTGACCCTGGATAAATCCCTTAACGTCTGTTTGCCTCAGTTTCCTCAATTGTAAAATGAGGATAAAAACAGTGCCTACCTCCCATGGTCATTTAGAAGATCAGATGAGATGATCATTGTAAAGTTGGCACATTATTATTATTATTATTATTCCTGTTGACTCCTTAGGAGCATAGGGCCGCAACCATCTCACGCCAGCGGACTCTGTTCTGGGCAACTTCCCCCAGCTGGGCCCATGTCATTCTGACTGTTTTTGTTTCATTTTCGGCAGATCTTTGCCAGGTCTCTTTTGGTCTTCTGACTTTCCTCCTCCCTGAAGGGTTCCAGCACAATGCTTGTCTGGCTACGTTGTCTTCCGGTTTTCGTAGTGTATGTCCTATCCATCTCCACTTATGTTTCTTTATGTCCTGATTAATGGGATACTGGATTGTTCTTTCCCAGAGACTAGCATTGGAGATCTTTTCAGGCCATCTGATGTTCAAGATGTAGTGTAGACATCTGTTAACAAAGACCTGGAGTTTATTGGTGTTAGCGCTAGTCACTCTCCAGCTTTCTGATCCATATAGGAGGATGGCCTTTACATTGGTATTGAAGATTCGGAGCTTAGTGAGGAGGGACAGTGCTTTGGAGATCCAGACAGACCGCAGGGTGTTAAATGCCTGTCTGGCTTTGTTGATTCGGTTTCTGATGTCCTCATCTGCTCCGCCATTCTTATTGACAATGCTACCCAAATAGGTGAAGTGGACCGTCTCCTTGATGTTTTCTCCCTGTAGTTGGATTGGCAGGTCCTGTCTGCTGTTGACTGTGATCACCTCGGTCTTCTTCTTGTTGATCTTTAGACCTGTCTTCTCTGCTTCTTCAGAGAGTCGTGCAAGTTTGGCTTGTGCATCCTGCTGCTTGTGAGAAAGGAGACAGATGTCATCTGCGAAGTCAAGGTCCTCAAGCTGTTTGGTATGAGTCCATTGAATGCCCGTATTGTTGTCCTTGGTAATTCTTCTCATGGTCCAATCTATGACCATCAAGAAGATAAGGGGCGAAAGCATGCAGCCTTGCTTCACTCCGGTCTTCACTGTGAAGGGAGCCATCAGTTTCCCATTATGGATGACGTGGCAGGTAAAGTCTTCGTATAACTGCTGGATGATGTTGATGAGCTTCGGGGGAATCCCGTAATGCTGCATCAATCTCCAGATGATGTTCCTGTCCACGCTGTCAAATGCCTTCTCGAAATCCACGAAAGTCATTCGATGGACTGTTCGATGATGATTCTTAGGGTGACGATATGGTCGGTGCACCATCTGTGCTGACGAAACCCTGCTTGTTCTATTCTCAGCTTCTTGTCCAAGGCCTCCTTCAGTCTTTCTAAGATTACTCTGGTCAGGATTTTCCTGGGAGCAGATAGAAGCATGATTCCTCGCCAGTTGCTGCATTGGGATAGGTCACCTTTCTTGGGTAGCTTCACTAGTTGGCACATAGTAGGCTCTATACATGCTTATTCCCTTCCTTTTCTTGTTCTCTTTCTCAGTTATGGATGAGTATCCTGTCTGTATTGGTGAAGGGAGTGTTTATACTAGGAATTCCCTTCACTGATAAAATGACAGGTCTGGATGAGAAAACAAAATTTAAAAAAAGGAGAAAAAAATGCAGAAACATTTGGTAATGTTCACTTTCCAGATGAGCAACCATCAAGACCTTCAGTAACAAGATGCTAACCCCTTAAGGGAGCTTATTTAATATTTGTTGTCTAAATGGACTAGCCTGGTAGGATGTTTCCTTTGCATCTTTCTCTATAAGCATTGTAAGTGCTATTAAATGAGCCCATATGAATATTTGATTAAAGTGTAAAAATTCCATGAGCTCAGATGGAGAAATATATGGCACTGGTTATTGAACTGTGCTAATGAATAAATTTTCAGCACAGCCATTTCTATTGCTTATGCTGCAAAATATAGCTTACACTTGTGCCTGGTAAGAACAAAATCCCCAAGAGCTTGTTAGAAGGACAAATTGGGTACTGTCGAGTGCTACAATTTATATGGAAGAGGTCTCTACTACATAATAAGCACATATGTATTCATATCCCTTCATCCTACTGATACAGGGTATATGATATGTGTTAAATTCCAATTCAGGCACAGAGAAACCATGAATTATTCTTCCACATTATCTGATGTTGTGCTTCCTATATATAACAGAATATGAGGTCAGCCATTTCTTCTTTTTTTTTCCCCCTCTTGTCGGCTCGGGAAAAATAAGCCAAGTGGACCTTCTTTTACAGATCAGGAGAGTGTTTTTAGAGAGGTCATGTCTTTGGTTCTTTGGGTAGGGAATCTTTATCCTGGAATCAGGAAAAGGTTCCAGGAAAATATTTGTGAAAAGAATAAATGTAGTCAGGAAAAATTGTATGGCATACACAATCTAGAGAAAGTGGTCAAATGGAAAGATCTCCAACAGATGGAACAATTTCTCCCAGTCCTTGCCTTGATTTCCTCTGCATCTCTTCTCCAGTACTTCCAATGTTTCCCAGGATACCTACTTTGGTGTCATACACATAATAGGTCCTCAATACATTGTCTCTTTCTTTCATAGAATCATAGATTTTTGAGCTACATGTGGCTGTTATACCATATTATCTCTTTCCTTATGTTGTCATGGAGGATCCAGAAGCAGTGACTACAAACAAGCAATGGTTTGCTAAATACAGTGATGCCAATAGAGGAATCCAGGAATGTTAAAGAATAATCAAGCCTATTGTAATAACAATTAAGCGATTCCCCCATTTCAGTTCTCCCCAAGGTTATAACCAGGGCTGGATGATCAGTGTTTTCCCCCAGGGCACTGAAATTTAGAGGGTGTTGACAATACCTGTACTCCTCTAGGTGGATATAACTTACCTCAAGAGCTATATCTCAAGGAAAAAACCCCCAACATATTTTCTATCTGTAATAGATTCTCATCTAAATTATAATAATCAGTTAAAATAGAATTCATTGGTTCACACACTTACCCACCATAGCTACACTTTTATGTTCTGGGATCCCTATTACACAGCACTACCACCTAGTCATCACAATTTCTAACTAAGTCTTTAACTCTTTCTTAATTTCTTTCCCACCCCATTAACCTGAAGTATTTGGTTAGTAAGTAAGTTGTTTTTCAGTTTTTTTTTTTTTCAGAAGTATTGTACTCTTTGTGACCCCATTTGGGCTTTTCTTGGCAAAGATCATGGAGTGGTTTGCTTACAGTAAACAAAGTAGAATGAATGTTTATAGATAACTGGCAGAGTCACAGGTTGTTCTCAATAGGTATTTTTAAATACTCTCCCCAGGGATCACTTAGGATCATAGGATCCTGGCTTCAAGCTAGAAGGCATTTTAGAAGCTATTAAGTCCATCTGCCTCATTTTGTAAATGAAGAAGCTGAGACACTAGGAAGTTCAGTGACTTGCCCAGGGTTACAGGGGACCTGAGCTCAAACTGACTCCAAACCAAGATCACCTAAGCAAGGACTTTAGCGGTATCTTGCTCTAGTTTGGCCCCTTTATAAACCAATTTTCCTCATTTGTCTATCCATCTTTTACCAAACATCTTTTATAATCATGTTTTAATGAATGTGTTATTGATCTCTTTGTATCACTTCTTTTATATCACTTTTTATATCACTTTCTATCACTGTCACTTCTATGTACCAGGCACTGTGCTAAGGACTTGACATATATTCCTCAGAGGTGGGAAACATATATCACCATTAATCTGGTAAAATGATATTTAGTTACTGAAGTGATCAGAATTATGAAATGTTTTTCTTTTTCTTTCCTCCCTCCCTCCCTCCTTTCCTTCCTTCCTTCCTTCCTTCCTTCCTTCCTTCCTTCCTTCCTTCCTTCCTTCCTTCCTTCCTTCCTTCCT
>NC_058131.1:606942338-606963692 GCF_016433145.1 Gracilinanus agilis | reverse complement strand
CCTCCCTCCCTTCCTTCCTTCCTTCCTTCCTTCCTTCCTTCCTTCCTTCCTTCCTTCCTTCCTTCCTTCCTTCCTTCCTTCCTTCCTTCCTTTCCCTTCTGTCTTAATAAGAAAAAGAGCAGCAAGGGCTAGGCAATTGGGTTAAATGACTTGCCCAGGGTCACACAGCTAAGAAGCATCTAAAGATAGATTTGAATCTAAGTCCTCTTGTCTTCAGGACTGGCACTCTATCCACTGCACTATCTAGCTGTTCTTCTGAAGTCTTTACATTTTCTTGTCATTTTTATGTTGTGTTCATCACGGGAATTATTCTTCCTGATTCTGCTTACTTTGCATTAGCTTATACTAGTGTTTGCAAGATTCTCTGAATTCTTAATATATGTTATTGCTTAGTCATGCTTTGATCAATGGGTCATGATTTTCCTTCTACAAAAGTATTGGTATAAGTAATTTTGTATAAATAAGATTTATCCTTCTGCCTTTCATGGACTTGGGCTATATGCATAGTAGTGGTATTGCTATCTACTGGATCAATCCATAGCATCCACAGTAATTTGACAAATTATTGGATTTGGGAGTTAGAACCCTCTGCTTATACTCTTCCCTACTATGTGACTCTGGGAAAATTTCTTAACCTCTTTGCTTCTTAATCTCATTAGATTAAAGCTCCTTGAGGGCAGGGATAATTTTAAAACTCTTTTTGTGTCACCAGTGTTAAGCATGCACACAGCAGATGGTTAACAAATGTTTCTTGATTGATTGATGGACTGGTCTGTAAAATGAGGGATATAATAATGCCTCAAAGGATTACTGTGAGGATCAAATGAGATTTGTAAAGCATTTTATATATCTTAAAGCACTATATAGATACTAGCTATTAATATGTAATATTTTATATCATAATTTTATTTTTACTTCACATTAACCCTCTCAGTTAGGTGCTAAAATGACTGTATCATCATCTCCATTTTATAGATGAAGGAACTGAGGTCCAAAGGGAAGAAAGTATAATTCACTATCATTTGGCTAGACTTCCTGACTCCAGGTGTTTTTTAATCTGATTCTATCACTCTCTTCCCTATTCCATTCTGTCTCCTCCTCTCTGAGAAGTAGAAGAGTAGGGAAGGGGTCCTAGTTCTGTGACTCTGAGAAAGTCATTTAACCCCCATTGTCTAGCCCTTACCACTCTTCTGCTTTGGAACCAATACATAATATTTATTTCAAGACAGAAGGTAAGGGTTTATAAAAAAAAAAAAGAGTAGGGCAGGGGCCAAACAATAGGGGCAATAGTCACACTAAGAATAAGGATAACTTTGACATATGATAGTTTGTTATCCCAGAGTTTAGATGCTGTTAACTTTTCTCTTTCCATAATTGTGAGTCAATCCTAAGCAAAGCTGACTGGAAGTCTTACTAGTAACGATAACTAAAACCAGCTAGCTAGTAGGGATGATGGGGGTGAGGGTGGACAAGCAGACTACTTGACAGAGTAGATTCTTTTGGTGAGTCATTTAATCCTCAGAACAATCCTGGAAGCTAGGTATTATTATGATCCCCATTTTAAGATGAGAAGACTGAGGCAGATAGACATTTAATGACTTACCCAAAGTTACACAGCCAGGAAGTATCTGAGATCACATCTGAACTCAAATTTTCCTGATTTTGGAATGAGTGCACAATCCATTGGACTACCAGTTGTTAGAATAAGGAGCTGATAAATGATTACGATATTCCAGGTGTTTCCTTATCAATTACCAGTGAAAGATTACTTACCTTTCTTATCATTTAAACATTTTTTCTATTAATGTGCTTTATAATAGAACTTCCTTTTTTTTAAAAAAAAAAAAGCAGTCACATCATAGCATTGGCACATTGAGTTGGTTGGATAGAAGTATGGAGACTAGGAAAATTTTATGGACACCTAAGTTTGTATTTGAAGGAAGAGACCTGTTTCATTATTTGGAGAGTTTGGTAGAAATGAATCTACTAAAATATAGGGAATTGGTACCATGAAAGGAGCATAGGCTTGAGAAAGGGCAAAATAAGAGTGAAGGGTTGCATAAAGGGAGGAGTAAAATTTAGATTAGACAGGGAGCATAACAAGTGGAGCAGTGTGAAATAACTAAAAAGGTAGCTTGATGCCAGATTGTGGAGAAACATACATGCCAAAAATAGGTGTTTATGCCTTATTTGGCAGGCAATGTGGACACAATGATGGTCATACAGCCAATACGTGTTGGAACAAGGGTTCAAATCCAAATTTTCCTTTTTTCTAAATCTAATATTCTTTCTATCATAATATATCTCCTCTCTAGCAGAAGAGATAAAGGCCTGATCAAGAGCATTATAATGTGAGTGAAGACAAATACATGAATGTAAGAGGTATTATGGATATGGGATTGATAATTTTTGCCAAGTAACTGGATGTATCCAATGAATGGAATTTGGAATGCCTCATCCTCAGTGTGATGAAGTACACTTCACATGGCCATGAGGACTGGATTCTCATTAGAATGTCTTCCTCACAGAAAGTGAGCTACAGATTAATAAAGATTATTTCATTCTCATTGTACTTCTGTCCTTAGCACCTAGCACAGTGTTTGGCACAAAGTGGATGCTTAAATACTTGTTGATTTGTTTGCTGACTTCTCTACCACAAGAGTAACTCTGTCACAAAAGGAAATGAGATTAATTCGTTATAACATGCTTAGTGGATTCATGATGGCTTTTAATGATCATCCTTTTTTTTTTTTTGATTGTTCATTATTCTGTGGAGCTCTCCTTTGTAACTTTTTGTTTGGACCTTAGACCTCTCACCAGATTTGGAACTTCAATATTTGTCTTCTCTTGACTCATGTTTATATACCAAATCTCATATCCACTTATGCTCCATCCTTTGTTCTTTAATTCATCCAACAAATATTTGTTCTTCTTACATGTTTGTCTCTTGTCCCAGTCCTAGCTCCTTGCTTGATCTCTTTGACCTATTGTTGTGTTGCTCTTATCCCAGCATGATATTATTCCTTATGAGTCTTTTTTATAGCCAAAAATATCCATGGAAGTCAGTTAATGATGTTTACTCATTGGCAATCTATGGTATACTTACTATGGGAGCAGGCAGAACTTGACCTGGCTTCCTTTATTGACCCGAATCAAGGAATTTTATGTAATAGTCTACATGCCAAACATGCTTAAAATTATTGATGTTTTGGACACGTGGAGCAATGTGCATGGAGAGGAAGGCTCTTTTCCACCATCCTACATTTTTCTCTCTTTTTAGGATAAAGTGGTCCTGACCTGAGGCCTCCTGGGTACCTTGACTCTGAGAGGTCTGAAGTCCAAGGGACTATTCTTCCAAACAGACTATATTTTAAAAATATTATAAGGTCCTAAGGCTGCATAGGGGCAATAATCCAGTCTCTAACAGAAAAAAAAACAGAGGTCAGTAGACTGACATATCACTTCTGAGAAACTGCCCAATCTTATTGTAAAGTACACTGAATATATAAAGGAGTCAGCAAGGAATAATTGGAGGAAAACATTTAAAGATATAATAATATCTCAACCCAAGTACTAATCTCCACCTTTCTTTTAATCTCCCAAAGCTTTGGCTTGGCAAACCTCAAGAAGGAGACGTGTAATGGAATGGTGAAAGTGGGAAATGCCTTTTCTTAAGGGCAAAGACTGAAATTTATGATAGATTAGCCAATGTTCTTTGCTTACTTCAAATTAAAACATACTATTGAACATGTCCAGACCATAAAGTGCTTATAAACAAACAATCATTCTTGGATTTCTTGGCTGTGGGCTCACTGCCAACAAGCAGCATTGTCTCTCTTCTCCCCTTTATGCCATGAAAATTTTAGGAAATATGTCAGAGACAAAGAAAAAAGATAGATAGACAGAGACAGAAAGCAATTGAAAGCAAAATGAAGATGAAAAGTGTGAGATAGAGAGACAGAGAAAGAGAGAGAGAGACATAGAGACAGAGACAGACAGACAGACAGGCAAAGAGAGACACAAAGAAAAATAAAGAAAAAAGATCTGAATAAGATCATTGACAATAAAGACATTTCTTTGGCAGGAATCACATCTGGGTGCTTCTTTCTGTAAGAAGCATTGGATTTCACAGAGAATCAGTGAGCTCTGAGCACACTGAGGAGTCCTCCCTAAGCAAAGCTTCCACAGCTTGCTCATGGCAACATAAAGTATTTAAAGGTAATGAGTGCCAGCTCCACGCTCTCCCACAGCTGGTGTGGGATAGGGTAGCATCCTTCTAAAATCTCTGGGCTGCTTTTGAGTAATAGCAGTCTCAATTCTGAATATCAATGAGTGAAGTCCACTGGCCCTTAAACGATACCTCCCCATCAGAGACATTATGCTAGGATGGGAATTCAGTCCTCTAGTGTGTATCTCTTGAAACTTCTCCTAAATGAGAAATTATTCTGAGGTAATCTCAAGAGAAGAGGTGCTCTCTCCTGTTGAAATAAATGAATAAATAATAATAATAATAATAAATCGATTATGTTTGCTCTTCTGTGAACAATGAGACTCTGCAGCAGGCTGTTCTAATTGGCTGAGACTTTAGGGGCCTGCTGAGATGCTCCTCTGTGTTGCTGTGCACCCTCTCTGTGGGTTTTTAGGCGACCAGTCAGCTGTCACCAGGGCCTGCCTCAATAGGGGTGCTTTTGCACCAATTCCTTTGTTCCTCAGGGGGTTCACAGGAAAATGATCTACAAAATAAACCGTTCACTCCCAGCCAGCTTAAATAGAATTATGAATGCTCTGCTTCTCTGCTTGACAGCAATTGTCCCTGGTTTGTTTGAGAGAATTAGGCTTGTTTTTATTTGTTAGAGATGACGAAAACATTTTTGCCCCTCTCTGGGATTTAGTTATCTTCCCCCCCCCCCTTGCAGGGGACATGGGAAAGATGAAACTGTTTAGAAGTTTGGGGCTATGCTTTAAAAATTCAGTTGACTTGGTCCCTTTCATTTACAGAAGGAATTAAAAAATATCCTCGCACTCTCATGATGGAGACAGTTAATGAATGAATTGTGAGTAGAAGGCATCTGCTGATGTACTGGAAGACTAAAAACCTGAGGTCAGAAAACCTTGATTCTAGCATGAACCAATTGGGTAACATTGGGCAAGTCACTGGTTTTCTATAGAGCTCAGCTTCCTCATCTGTGAAATGGAGCAAACTGATTCTTTATGTAAATCACAAGACTGTGAGGATCAAATCAGATAATATGTATGGAAGGGCTGTAACCATAAAATAATTAAAGATTATTTAGAAGGCAAACACTTTTATATGGCTTTGGGAATGGACCGAAGTAGAAATAGCTGCCTTTCCAGGTGGTCGGTAGCTATATTTCTTTGAATAGCAATTGAAATTTGATTAATGCTTTAAGAATCACATAACATTTTGCATGCTTTATCTCATTTGATGATCTTATTTTACAAAGAAGGAGAGCTCCTGGTGATCCCATAAAGAGTTAAGCAGCCTTCTGGTTAACCGACTCAAGAATTCCTTCTTTGTTATTATGTTCAATCATGTCTGGCTCTGTGATGCCATTAGGGGTTTTCTTGGCAAAGATACTGAAGTGGTTTGACATTTCCTTCTCCAGGTCATTTGACAGTTGAGGAAACAGAGGTAAATAGGGTGAAGTGACTTGCCCAAGGTCATACAGCTAATAAGTGTCTGAGGCCAGATTTGAACTCAGGAAGATGAGTCATCCTGATTCCAGGCTATCCACTGTGCCAACTAGCTGCCCAGAACTCCTTCTACTTCATCACATTGTCACTCTAGGTTTGTTGCAACTGATGTGCCCCTATCTTCATCTAGTCGTATCCATCCAATAACATATGCCCTGCAT
This sequence comes from Gracilinanus agilis, assembly GCF_016433145.1. Taxonomy (NCBI): domain Eukaryota; kingdom Metazoa; phylum Chordata; class Mammalia; order Didelphimorphia; family Didelphidae; genus Gracilinanus; species Gracilinanus agilis. Next base: position 606,957,816 of record NC_058131.1, on the reverse strand, counting down.
TCTGGTCATATCTACCCAAAAATGGTTTATCAGGGACCTCCTATGTTCAGACTTTATCCTTGTCCAAATGTGTATGCATGTAGGGGGGAGAAGGTGCACAATGCAGAGATAGAAAGCTGCCATCCCTGCCCTCAAGGATTTACAAGCTAGTAGAGGAAATAAGACATAGAGTAAAAAAAGTTTTTTAAAGGTATAATTGTTGTTTAGTCATGTCTGACTCTTTGTGATCCTCTGAAACATACTGCCCTTGGAGTTTTCCTAATAAAGATGCTAGAGTGGTTTGCCATTTCCTTCTCCAGTGTATTAAGGCAAATAGAGGTAAATATAACTTGCCAAATAATTTATAATTTAAAATTAAAATTAAAATAAAACAAATAATAATAATTAAAATTAAAATTAAATAAATAATAATTATTAAAAATAAAAGTAAATATCCAGCTATTAAATGTCTCAGACTGGATTTGAATTCAGTTTTTCTGACTCCAGGCCCAGTGCTCTCTCCACTGTGCCATCTAGCTGCCTTGAATGTATGTATAGTATATATCTACATAAAATATATAAAAATATCATTATAGCTTTGTATTATACATGCACATATATCATAAATAATAGTATGTATAATATATTTTATATATGTATGTAAGTATGCTTTATATATTACATATGTATATATATTTTTACACACATATATTTTTATATATATGAATATACCCAAGGTATAACACAAACCTGCAATAGAGAGCTACTCAGTATTATAAAAGGTAATATGCTTTCACGGTGGTGGGGAATTGAATTGAATTGAAAATTATAATTGAACTCAGAAGATCTGTGTTTTAATTCTAGTCCTGTAATTGGCTAGTTGTATGACAGAATAATTTATAGGTTGTGGTTGGAAATTTCTTCATTGGTCATATGATGGGGGGGCGGTTGGGTGACCCTCATCAAGACATTTAATCCTGTTTATCTCAGTTTCATCATCTGTTAAATGAACTAGAGGAAGAAATGGCAAACTATTTCAGTTATGTTTGCCAAGAAGACCCCAACTGAGGTCATAAAAAGTTGGACATGATAAAAAAATGACTAAGCAACCACAAAATATGATGAAAGTGGTAATAAATACAGGAGTTAGCCTTATTTATATGTCATGGGAGTTTATGTCTCTGGCAGTTTAGTGAAATCTAAGGACCTCTTCTCAGGTCATCTTTTTGACTAAATGCATATAATAAAAATGCCCTTATATATGATGATTTTAAGTTTATATTTTTTTAAAAAATAGTTTCTGAGTGATACTGTCAAATTCAAAAAAATCTCATTGGAAGTTATCTGTGAGAGATGAAACTGATTACTTTTCTCTGTAAGATCAAAAATTAATATCCAAATACTCCAAGTATTAATTTAATAAATTTATTAATAATAACTTGAAGCAAAAAGGAAAGTAAAAAGTTAGAGCAAAGAGGGAGCCAACTCAGCTATAGGAAAGGAAGAGAGTGAGAGGTGGAGTTACACCAACTATATATAAACCAAGTAAGCATGCAAGGTGGGGATGAAGGAGAAAAGGGATGCTGGGAGATGTAGTTCAAAGGTACCAAACTTCTATTTATACATCTCTTTTATTGGGTTCTACTTACAAATCTGTTGAGATATGATAAAAGAATTGGGGATGGTCTCTGATAGGTGGAAGGAGCTCCCCACTTGAAAGCAGACATCTGAATAAGCCTTGGGTCAGAAGAATTTATACCATTCTGTGGTGTCACTTCCCTTCTGCCACTGGTCACTTCTCAGAAACCTGAGACAATTACTCTACTAGAGAGCATGGTGTAATGAAAAGAACAGTAATTTGGGACTTGAGAGTTCTGCCAGATATGTTCAGAACTGTCACTAACCAGCTGTGTGACCTTAAGCAAGGCACCTTATTTGGGGCTTAGTTTCCTTGTGTATAAGACGAAGTACTGGATTATAGGAAACAGAATTTCTGATTTGGAAGTGACCTTTGGTTGTCTATTTGAACCCAAACTTAAACCAGAAGCTCCTTTCAAAATCTCTTATAAATAATCATCCAGTTCCTACTTAAAGACTTCCAGTGTCAGGGAATAAGCTACCTCCTAAAGCAACCAACTGTTGTAGGTATAACAATTACATATGGCTGTAATTGTTAAGTATGCAGCTAGGTGGTTCACTGGATAGAGCACAGGACCAAAAGTCAGGAAAACTCATCGTCTAGAATTCAAATTTGGCTTTAGACACTTACTAACTGTGTGACCCTGGGCAAGTCATTTAACCCTATTTACCTCAGTTTCTTCATTTGTAAAATGATCTGGATAAAGAAATGGTACTTCAGTATCTTTGCTAAGAAACCCCCAAATGAGTCTAGAAAGAGTTAGACATGACTGAACAACAGTTTTTAGGTAGACTGAGCTAAAACACACCTTTCTTCAATCTCTACTCTGTCTCTAGGGTCCTTTGTTTTTTTTTTAATTATTATTATTATTGTTATTATTTTAAAATATTTTCCTATGTTTCCATGATTCATTTTCTTTCTCTTCCCTCTTCCCTCCCCCCTTTCAGAGCCAACAAGCAACTCCACAGGGTTATACAAATGTTGTCACTTGATACCTATTTCCAGATTATTCATTTTTGCTACAGAGTGATTTTTTTAAAAGCCTTAAACCCCAACTCGCATCCTTATATATACATGTGATAAGTGATGTCATATGTTTTGCTTTTGCATTTCTACACCCATAGTTCTTTTTCTCAATGTGGTTAGCATTCTTTCACATAAGTCCTTCAGGAGCGTCTCTAGGGTCCTTTGGAGTCAAGCCAAATTAATCAAGTTTGTTCCACATCATAGCGCATTATATACTTGGCAACGATCATACCACCTTCATTCTCTCAGGCCCCTCTTCTCTAGGACAAACATCTCCAGTTCCTTCAACCAGTCCTTCTTTAACATGATTTGGAATCCCTTCCCCATCTTTGGTGTTCTCTAGCTTATCAATCAGTTCTCTTCCTAAAATGTGGTGTCCCCAAAGGAACACAATAGTTCAGATAGGTTGACTTGGACACATAAAATGAAACTCTCATTCCTCTGGCATTATGCTTCTATTTATGCAGTCTAAAATGGCATTTACATCTTAGGCTGCCATATAACACTGTGGAGTCATTTGCAGTTGATGGTTCCCTAAAATCATGAGGTTGGCCCCCACATGGTTCATTATCTAGACAAACCTCAGCTAGCCTATACTGGTAAAGCTAGAAGTAGTATAGAAGAGCCTGGGACGTGGAGTCAAGAATGCCTGAGTTTAAATCTAGCCTGAGACACTTATTAGCTGTGTGATTCTGGGCAAGTCACTTAACCCTATTTGCCTAATTTTCCTCATCTGTAAAATAAGCCAGGGAAGGAAAGGGCAAACCGTTCCAATATATTTGCCTAGAAAATACCAAATGAGGTCCCAAAGACTTAGACATTCCTGACAATGAATCAACAGTTTTTGAATCTGTATGTGAGATTTTACATTTATCTCTATTAAATTTTTCTTGCAAAAAAAATTGTTCTTGTTCTTACTTGTCCAGATCATTTGGGATCTCTTTTGTGTCCTTCAATTATGTTTGCTATTCCAATAAGTTTTATTTAGCCTGCATCTATGATAAACATGCCATCTAAATTTTCATCCAAGAAACTGATAAAATTGCTAAAAAGAACATGACCAGAGCATAGGTCCTGGTGATACTCTGCTGGAGAATTTACTCCATAATGATACTGATTCATTAATAAATATTCTTTGGTCAAGTGAGTCAACCACTTCTAAATCAATTTAACTATTCTATCATTTATCTGTTATTTCTCTATCCTCTCAAGATAATTAAGGTCTTTCTCACCTTTAACATTCTATGATTGCAAAGATCCAGATATTTAGAATGGAGAAAGATCATATGTTGTATTTGTACAAGAGACAGTGCCATTCTGGGACTTTATTCTCATTGTTTTCCATTCCTCTTCTCTACAGCCCTCATTTCTACTCCCAACTAAGGAGAAGCTTCATTCAAATACATTCTTTTAAATGGATTCTTTCAGAATTTTGGTCTTAATTTTCATGCATATATCTTAACACATGTATATATGTGAAAATGTGTACATGTATATACATATATGTGTGATAGCCTTAGAGAAAAAATGGCATAGGAGAGGAGACACGGGGCTGAGCATCAGAAGACATCTGTTGGAGTCTCTGCTCTGCTATTAGCTAGCTATCTGACTTTGGGCAAGGCAGTCTCTAAGTCTGTTTGCTTATCTCTAAAGTGAGGATAATAATATTTACACAACCTTACCTCCCAGGGCTATTGTGAAAATCAAGTGAGATAATAAATATATAAAGAGCTTTGTACCCATAAAGTGCAATATAAACATCAGCTATTAAAAATAAAGTGTTTTTGAGACCTCATAACTAGAGTTGGGATCACCTTGGCTTATGATCATAGCTCCTTAAGGGCACAGAGAACTACCTTGTTTAGTTGTGTATAAATCAAGGTTTAATACTGTGCTAAGCACATAGTAGACACTTCATAAATTTTAGAAATGAACAAATAAAACATCCAACCAATCAACTCACTTGTGCTTAAGCTTTCTAGGTCAATACTTTCAGGATGAGCCATACCTGATTTCTTCCTCTAATAGAGAGGCGTTATAGTAATTCCTGCAAGTTAATGCTGTAAGGTTCCCTGGGTTGGAGGCATATTTTCCTTTAAAATTTCTTCAAGAAAAAGATTTGGGTATGGAAAGGAACCTCATGAATGACTGCCAGTCATTAAGGTATTTTTACTTAGTTGTACCATCATCTTTAAACATGCATATTATTGGTGAAGAAATCGTTCCTTAATAGAGAAGTAAATCAATAAACCTTATGGTAAGTTTTTGGAATCTTACTGCAGTTGATAAAGATAATGTTATAAGTCCTATATTCTATAATCCTTTAAGAGCTGTTACTTCGTATTTAATAACAAAATTTTATACTCGTTGAATCTAGTATTTCTCTAATTACTTACATGAGATGAAATAATGTCTCAGGGAGTCTTTTCTAGTGAGCCATTAGACCTCAGTTTTTAGTGTGGATAGAGATATTCAAGAAACAAGTTGGATAGCTTTGTCCAGAATATAATAGGTAGCAATTATAAAGTCATGGTCCATAGGGAGATAGCATTTCATCATGACCTTATCTTACTGCATTGAATGTTTTTTTTTAAATTTATGTTAAAAAATAGTCACCATCTCTATCTTCATTTTTTGTCTGATCATATGTATATGTATATGTTTTCATATGTATGTATAGAAGGTAGACTGTAAAGCTGAAAATAAACTTTCAAAGATCAACAAATAAATATTAGTGAAAAAATTTGCCCACTTGTTTGCTAATGACAAGGTACCTAATAGGAAGAGAAATTTTCTCCCTTCTGAATGAAAAGAACCACCAGGAGGTATTCATGTTGTCCAGGTGTTATTACATGAAACTGTCATCTGTATTTTTTCTCATTCTTTCTTTTTTAAAAACTCCTACCTTCTCTCTTAAAAATCTTAAGTATCAATTTCAAGGTGGAAGAGCGTTAAGGGCAAGGCAATTGGGATTAAGCAACTTGTCTAGGGTCACCCAGCTAGGAAATACCTGAGGTCATATTTGAACCCAGGACCTCCAATCTCCAAGCCTGGTTCTCTGTCCTCTGAGCCACCTACTTGCCCCTCTTATTCTCTTTTGCCCTTAATATGAGAGCATATGTAAAAAAAGTCAGAGAGAATCAATTGAGAATACTAAGAAAGCACTTTAATATTCTTATCCTCCCACCCCCAATACAATGTAAACAGGCAAAAGAAGTCCTATCTTTCCAAAGAAAGAAAACTTGAAAAAAACTACTTCTCAGACCTTTTTGCTATTAGCCTCCCAGAAACTAGAATCCTGTATTTTCCTTGGAAGACTTTAGACTCTAAGTAAAGTTTCAGGGTAAATTAGTTTTCCTAATATTTAAAACTAAATAAAGACAAGTGGTTAATTAAGCAATCATATTACTTAATTTATATTGCCTTATGTATGTTTCCAATTTAATAGTTTAAGATTAATGAGAAAGGTGCCACAGAAGTAGCTAAATGAATATATTTCTTTGACGTTCTTCTCTAATAATAACATTCTTATATGTTGTAAGAAATGAATGTTAGTTGTTTTTAATAATATGTAATTTATTATAATTATATAGCAAGGCAGCAGGACATAGTGTATCAAGAGGGGCCCTTGTAACCAAGAAGACAGTCCTGCCTCTGAAAAATACTGGTGCTGGGATCCTGGGTAAGTCACCATATTTCAATGTTCTAGGCAAACCTCTAAGATTTACCCACATAGACTGTATACTTCTAGGGGTCAGGAGCTGTCTTTCGCCATTCATTATACCCCCAGTGCTTAGCAGGGTGTTTGGAACAGACAAGAGTCTTAATAAATGTTAATTGACTGATGGACTAACTCTAAAAGTACAAGTTGCTCAGTTTAGAGATGAGCTGCACAGGTGGAGAGAGATTCCTCATCTAGAAATTCTCTATGGGAACAGTCCCTGTCCTCCTTTCCCTATACAACTGTATGATTTCAATAAGGTAGACTATTGTAAACAGGAAAAAAAAATATAATTGGCATTTTATCTGCTATAGCTTATGACTATGCCTATGGGAAGCTCATATCACATGGCCATAGCCCAAGGCCTATTGTCTATCTGCTAGCAATTTACTTAAATTGCAGACCTGAGTGCTTAATGGAAAACAAAACAAAATCTTTTCTATCATAGCTTTGTGAACCAATTATTACTACGACTACTCTTCTCTCAATATTTATAAATTTCCTTTTCATTTTTCAAAGTATTTTCATATTCATGATCTCATTTGAACTCCATAATATGCCTCTGAGGTAGGAAGATATTTCCATTTTGAAAAAAGAGGAAAGGATTCATTTTTTTTTTTTGGACTCATTTTTTAATGGGTATCATTATCTGTATGTGGAAATATTCTCTCTACCTATGTCTGGCTGCAATTTGTTCTGGTATGCGATGAAAGAAATATGGAGGGAACTTGTGAATTATCTATAGTCATTTAGAGAGTAAATAGTAGAGGTCGGCTAGAATCTAGATCAGTGATTCCCAAAGTGGGCGCCACCACCCCCTGGTGGGTGCTGCAGCGATCCAGGGGAAGCGGTGATGGCTACAGGTGCATTTATCTTTCCTATTAATTGCTATTAAAATTTAAAAGAATTAATTTCCAGGGGCTCTAAGTAATATTTTTTCTGGAAAGGGGGCGGTAGGCCAAAAAAGTTTGGGAATCACTGATCTAGATCTTCTTTTTGGTCTAGTATTCCTATTTCACCAATTTTTTATTAAGAAAGAACTCATCTTCAATGAAAACATTTTTTTTCCTTCCAGCATTCTTTTCTCTTGACTATATCATTCTTTCCTCATTAAAGGAAATAGGTGAGGACCTATCGATCCTGAACTGTTGTTCTGAGCAATAGCTAGCAGAGCTGTAACAAGCATCATCGGAGCCCAGGGCAAAGAGCACGACAGCTGCTTGGGACATGCCTGAAACAAAAACATACTCCCAGATCATATTTGTAGTTCCTAGTGTGTAATTAATATAATAAATAATTTAGATAAATTCATTTGAGCTAGAATGAGATTTAGCGAGCATAGTTGCTCACAGGTGGATGTTATTTTAACTAATTATTTTGAAAGAATGCATGTGTAAAATGTTTACATTTGTAGATTTTGGTTCCTTAGGGAAAAGTCCAGCCTTCATTATTGCTGTGCTGATGTTTCTTTTGGCTATTCCTATTTGCTCAATAAGAACCTGATTTTCTTTTCCCTTCCACGGGTCCCAAATAATTTCTTTTTCTAGTGAAAGAATCCCTGTGTAAATCAGTTCTCCCATTGAATAGTTAGAGTATAGCCAATCTAGCCCCAGAGCTGGTGAAGTAGTTGGTCAAAATTGGCCAAGTAAACATAGTTTGAAGGGGAACCTCCCTCCAAAAAAGGTAGAGGAGCTCCCTTCCATGCATCTTATTCTCAAAAGCCATTCTAGCCCTTGGCCAAATATTGAGCTTGGCACACGTTCAAGAGCCCTTTCTTGTGTTTTCACAAACACTTAGGACTTAGACAAAGTTCCCGGTTTTGAAAGGCTAGCACTGTATGCACATGGAAATATTCTCCTTACCTATGCCTGACCTCAATTTCTTCTAGGTAATGAGTAAAATCTGGGGTTGGAGGTAAAGAGAGAATGTGACATTTCAACTGAAACCACTCTTCTGGTGCTAAATTAGTCTGAACTGATTTCCCTTCCCCCTTCTTCTTTCACATTTAATGAAAATGCCTTTGGACTAGGCTGATGAAGTCAACTGTTTTGGGTTCATTGTATGACAGAAAAAAAATGTGTTTGCTTCCAAACAAATGAAGAAAAGAAGGGAAAAGAATAAGCATTTAGAGTGCCTATTATGTGCCAAGCTCTGTGCACTAATATCATCTCATTTGGTCCTTACAACAACCGGTGAGGTAGATCCTCTGATTATCCCCATTTCCTGAGGAAAAGAGAAGTTGGATAACTTGTGTAGGGTCAAACAAATAAGTGTCTGGATCTAGATTTGAACTCAGGTTTTCTAGACTCCATAACAGAGCCCTATCCACCATGTCACCAGTCGTCTCTGTGATTAGACTGGCTGATTGGGAAATTAAAGATGACAAATAGTAACAATTATGCCTCACCTCTTTCTGAGTGAGCATAGAGCAACTGCTCTCACACTTTTTGGTCTCAAAAACCCTTTATAATCTTAAAATGATTGGGAACCCCCCAAACAGCTTTTACTTATGAGGACTTTAATGACAAATCATATTAGAAATTAAAGTGCCTTAGCATTATGAAAAGAGATTTGACCTTGTAGGCTCCCTAAAAGATCTTAAGGACCACCCTTTGAGAACCACTGGAATAGTGGGTATTATTGATAATGTTATTAACCTTCCAATTAATTGGTTCAGGAAGGCTGGGTAAGATCTTAGTGTGGGAGAGAGAATGCTTTCTCAGAGAACCCCACAGTAAGCATTGCAAAATATTGTGGTCATCTCAACCTAACTGGTATTGTGATGTTTCATAGGAGAAGGAAAATGAAATGAGAAATTCATGTTTTTTCTGTCCACTTTTAATATGATTTTATTTTATTTTTATTATTTTTCCATATTAAATTTCTTTATTTTTACTCTTGTTGAATATTAACATTTTAATACAGTAAGTTTAACTCAGATGATTTTTAACATATTATATAAATTTAATTCAATGTTTGACTTTTATTTTTTATTTAATATAATTTAAATTTTATTTAATTCATTAAGATAATTTTTCCATGGTTACATGATTTATGTTCTTTCCCTCCCTTCCTCCCACCCCCCTCCCACAGCCAATGCGCAATTCCACTGGGTTTTACATATGTCATTGGTCAAGACCTATTTCCATATTATTAATATTTGCATTAGAGTGATCACTCAGAGTCTATATCCCCAGTCATATCCCCATTAACCCATGCAATCAAGCAATTGTTTTTCTTCTGTGTTTCTACTCCAACAGTTTCTTTGGATGTGGATAGTGTTTTTTTCTCACAAGCCCCTCAGAATTGTCCTGGATCATTGCATTGCTACTAGTAGAGAATTCCATTATATTCAATTGTACCACAGTGTATCTGTCTCTGTGTATAATGTTCTCCTGGTTCTTCTCCTTTCACTCTGCATCAATTACTGGAAGTCGTTCCAGTTCACATGGAATTCCTCCAGTTCATTATTCATTTTAGCACAATAGTATTCCATCACCAAGAGATGCCACAATTTGTTTAGTCATTACCCAATCAATTGAAGGGCATCTCCTCTTTATTTTATTTTTAAATGGGATGGAGCAACCTGTGTGTTACCAGCTTCAGAATCCTTATGGAATTTAAGGTGAGAGTTTTATTTGCTCAGAGGATTTGGATTCAAATTCAGCCACTGTCACTTGCTGCTTATGTGACTTTGGGCAAATTACCATTCTGAGCCTCAATTTTTTCATGTGTAAAATCAGGTGGTTGGATTCTGTGGCCTCCAAATTCTCCTATATTTGGAAATCTATAATCCTATATCCCTTCATTGTGTAGTGTATTTATTGAGTGAGCCCTACCACCACTTTATTGCTCAGTTTCTTCTTTTATATAAGAAAAGAGATTGGACTAAATGATTTTCAGTATGCTAAGTTCTGTAAATAAAAATCTGTATTATAATTCTCGTCTTTCTTGTGGAATATCAGAAGTATAAGTATGTATATAAGTATAAGTATAAGTATGAAGGTCTTGTGATAAATACTTGCTATGAAAATGATTCTCCAAGATTTCCTTCAAGTTCTAAAAATCTCTGACAATGCAACTCCCTCTTCCTTTCCCATCAGTTCTGCACAATATGACCATACTTTTTCTTAGTGGAAGAAATTTATTTGGTTGTTTTATTTATTTACTTATTTTATCTATCTATCTATCTATCTATCTATCTATCTATCTATCTATCTGTCTGTCTCTTTTGATCTAAACCCATTTTAGTTCCAGTGATGGGCAAACTACGGCCCAGCCTGTGGAACAGATGGGGGTGGGGGACCCTGAAATGTTCTATCCAGCAGCTCGACATTATTCCTAATCTGAAGAATACAATGAGTAGGATACAATACAATGAAACCTCGAAAGAGTTGCCTTAGAAACAGACTGACAGATGAGCATTTCCTTTCCTTTGTTCCCCTCTTTAAAAAGTTTGCCCATGACTGGTTTAGACCCATGATTTCACTGGCATGGAGAATTCTGAAATGGGGAAACTCCCACTACTAATTTGAATAGTATCTAGATATACTTGTCATTGGAAACACAGTTAATATATATCAGAGGTAGGTCTTCCTGGCTCCTGACTTCCTGACTCTGTATCTACACTGCCCCAAAGAAGAAAACATTCTCAAATTTTAATTGTTGCTCTTTTATGGAGGGGAATAATCTATAATATCCTCCCTTAAATTTAATTATTTCATTGAATATAATTTGTGTTCATTGGTATAGAAGAGAAAGTCTCACTGGCCTGGGAGATATGGAAATCTTGGCATAGCTCTATTTCCCTTTCTGCCCTAACCATCCTCTGAGTCACTTTATTTCTCTGTGTCTCAGTTTCCTCATGGTAAAATGAAGGGTTGGGTTGGGGTTAGATAATCACTGAGGTCTCTTCCAACTCTAAGTACGGCTCTTCATTTGATTGCTTCTTTTCTTTCTTTTCTTTGATGAAACCACAGAGACATTGATGTAATTTTTTTCTCTTCTAGAGAAACTGGCTTTTGTAAACTGTTTTACCTTAGATGGAAGGCTACATTATAGAGCTAGATTCAGGGTTTGGTTACTCTGTTTTGGAAAACCTAGGAATTTTCATTCTTCCTCTCTTCCCCCATTATTCTTCCCATCCTTGAGATGTTGATTTGAACTTTATTAAAGTTAAAGATTTTTAGAGTTTCCTTACGGGGGTACTACCATTAACTGTAAATCTGTTCTCTTAACCCACATGAACCTAAGAAATGAAACCAAATAAAACTTCAAGGAAAAATCTTTTTAAAAAAAAAGGTAATTGATCCCTTTTATTTTTCCTTCATAGTTATTTTCAGATATATAATGCTCCCTCTCCCAGAGATTCTTCTCTTGGAGCAAAGAAAACTACTTGAATATAACCAACTAACCCCAATAACCTGCATCTAGCCTCTGAAAGGGTATATTTTCCCACATTCATCGTTCCCCACATCTCCAAAGAAAGGAGGGTGGTGCATTTCTTCATTTCTTCTTTGGGGCCAAGAATGGTCATTACAATTACAGAGTGTTCAACCTAATAACAGTGTTCTTTTCATTTGCACAGCACATTTCATTAGAGTAGATACTCAGGGGATTATATTTTTTAATATTTTAAGGCAAATTTTTATTGAATACTCAATCATAAAAGACATTATTTTAATTCAAACTAAGGAAATTGAAATTCTACTAAACTTAACTTTTCTTAAATTAGCAACTAAACTTTACAAACATAAAACGAGACACAAAATATCCATTTTTTTTGGAAACAGTATGCCTAGCACACTCCCTAAGTATGTTTGTATTGTTATATAGCAAGTGTGTTGTTTTCCTGTGTCTCCTTACATCACTTTGCCTTAATTCATACAAAAGTCTTCCCATGTTTTTCATAGTACATTATTTTCTTAAGCTTCATTTATATACCTGAGGTTGTTAAACCATCACCAACTTATAGGCAAATAATTTGTTTCTAGATTTATTTTGGACTTTTTTTTTTGCTGCTAAGGTAGTTATTTTTTAAATCCCAGGGAAAACCCTTGTGTTATATGCTTTCATAGGGAATGCTTTACTTCTTTGACAATGCAGTTTATCTTGCTGTAAAAAGTAATCAGGTTATCTAGAACCATGATACATTAGTCTTGGAAATAATATCAGAAATTATATAGCCCTCTCCTTAATTTTATATTTGCTAGCTCTATAACATTCAACAAAGCATCTGATCACTGAACCCTGAACCTCAGTTTACTTATTTACAAAATGAAGGTAATAATACTTATCCCATGTCCTCAATTAGAATGAGACCTCCTGGAGGGCAGAGACCTTGTTTTTGCCTTTCTTTAAGTGGCATACTAGATAGAGTGCCGGACCTGGCGTTGGGAAGATCTCAGATCTGACCTCACTAGCTGTGGGACGCTGGACAAATCACTTAACCCTGTTGGCCTCAGTTTCTTCTTCTATAAAATGGTCTGGCAAAGGAAATGGCAAACCACTCCAGAATCTTTGCCAAGAAAACTCTAAATGGGGTCATGAAGTTGTTTATGAGTGAAAATGACTAAACAACCACATCAATATCCCAGCCCGATGCTTAGTAAACACTTAAATGCTTGTTTATTTAACTGGCTCACCTTAAAGGACCTTTGTGACCTTAAAATGCCCTGAAGATATTATTATTTTACAAATAAAGAAACTGAGGCTCAGGGAAATGAAGTGACTTTAAAGAGGTCATGCATTTAAACAGTGGCAGAAATAATAGGACTAGAAGCCAGATTTCCTGATTCCTAGACTTACATATAACTATTACAATTTTTATCCTACCTGTGGAATACCTGCCCGTGGGACATAGGGAGGGGCCTATGATTTGCTGAAATCTACACACTCAGTGGAATTGCTAAGAACAGATATGGGCATTTGAAACTCCTGATATTGCATTCAGACCACTGGGGTCTATTTTCTGCTTTAATTTCCTTCTCCACCCTCCCCCTCCTTGTTCTTACTTGTCTCTCTTTTCATTGTATCCAGTACTTTAATTTGGTCCCTGCTATCTAACCCTAAAAATAATCACAGAGTTTTTATATCCTCTCAGTAACCAATTTATAATTTATGTGGGCTGTCTGTTTAAACTCTCTTTGGGGAAATTACAGCTTCTTTTCATCTTGATTTATCCTTAACCGGTTAGAGAAATGTTCATATTGCTGTAATACAGAGCCAAATTTTTTGGGCAGTTTCTTTTCACATATTAGAATTATAATGAATAGTTCATATGTGACATCATGGTCTTCCCTTTGCCAAAACACTATGGAAGCATATTAAAAACACAACATTAGCTCACAGGAAGGAAAACAAAAGGGGAGCTGGATGGTCCTGTGCAATGACACAAATTTTAATCCAGTGCCTCCAAGGAAGTATTGTAGAGAAGGCTCCTTTCCCCTTGGATAACTGTAATGTAAACAGATCTTTAGCAGTCAGAGTAGGCCCACTTCTTTTGTGGGGGCCTCTGTAATGGGGACACTGCCTATGCCAGCAGTTAAAGGACAGTATTTAGGTTCATTTTTTATTAATTTGATTTAGATTCACTATTTTTCACTGGGAGAGGAGAGATTTCCTTCTCCGGGGCAGTAAGCCAACAGAGATATACCTTTGCCTCTCTCTTCTAGGCCAAGAGTTTATATAACCTAACATCCATTAAATTGAAGTTAAAAAAAATTATTATACCTGTATTTCGTATAATTGGTGTTCTTTCTGATCCTGTGCTTTTTATTTTATATATTTTAAAATATTATTCTGAGAAAGGATCTGTAGGCCTTACTAGACTACCCAAGAGGTTCATGACACACACAAAAATCTAAGAACCACTGCCTCTGTTTTTAAAAATCCCAAAAAAATGAAGGGGGAGAGAAGGGAAGGAAAGATTGCTTCAGGAAAAAGCCATAATTGACTTCTTCCATGCTGGATGGTAAAAAATGAGACTCATCTTGGAAAAACAAGGGGGGAAAAAAGAAAAAAAAACTTTATACTTTTGCTATAATTAGTCTGCTCCAAGAAAAGCGAGACAATGGGATGTCTCTTTACTGGACAATTATAAAAAAAAAAGTACGCAGAATTATAACCCCTTTATTCTCTCAAATCCTCTTAAACCAAAAGGATTAATGTAGTAACTAGATAGAGAGCTACCTACTCAGGGTAAAGATAGAATCCAGAATTTGGGGGCAATGTCAGGAAGCATCACATTATGAATGAGGAAAACAAGAATTTAAACCTAATGGGTTAGAATAGCCTTCTGTAGAAATCTTGAGTAGGAAGCCTCCCCGAGATACTTTGTAAAAATATTACAACAGTTCAAATCTAACCTCAGACATTTCCTAGCTGTGTGACCTTGAGCAGGTCACTTAACCTCAGTTGTGTAGCCCTTACCACATTTTTGCCTCAGAACTGATACTCAGTATTGGCTTTAAGACAGAAGGTAAAAGGTTTCCCCCCAACCCCACCCCCAGCCCTTTGTTTAAAAAGTTGCTTTCAAAGTAAAAGTAGCTTCTTAACATCTCACCAAGGAGCAGTGGATCTAAATTCTAACAAAATAGAAACTGTATTTTTGGAAATTGGATCTTATGATAAAGTTGTCATGATAGAAGTATTGAAAAAGGAGAGCTGAAGGCTAAGCATTTTGTGTTGTTCTATCAACAGAGCTTTTGTTCAAGTTCTTTAGAATGCATATTGCTTAAGTGGAAAAGGGAAATTCATCACCCATTCCTGGTGTTACAAAGTCTCCAAGATGAGAAGCAGACCCAGAACCCAGGGTTCAATATGCAGGTGATGGAAACAGAGACAAGTGGTAACAGTTTTTATGGGTATCCTTTGTTTTTGCATTTCTCAATGTGTTATTTTAACACATTTTTATTTTTATTTTAACAACATTTTAATACAGATTCATCTTATGAATAGTTTCCTACAGTAAAGAGTCACTCTCCATTACAATTGTACACTACCACTGTCAAATATGTATATATATATACAATATACATATATATATACTTTGTCATTCTCCAATGACTAATATTTAAATATTTAGAATATATAATATATAATAAATATAAATA
>NC_058131.1:606841991-606927390 GCF_016433145.1 Gracilinanus agilis | reverse complement strand
GCCTCCACCCACGCCTCTACTCAGCTGGCACTCTGCGCGCCCAGCGTCCTGCTCCGGCGTGCGCGCTCAGATTTCGCGTGCTTTTTTTGACTTAATGGGGTCCTAAGTCTTGCTGCTGTCAGGAACAGGTCCCGGAGCTGCTGATGACTCGATGGGTGCCCCAAACTTGCTCTATTTCTTTTTAGCTGGGTTCGGAGCTATAGGTGAGTGTGGAGGGGGTGGGGGTGGGGCGGTTGCTCAGCTCGCGATTGAGTGAGTGAGAGCCCTTTTTAGCTTGGAAATGTCTCGATTCCACGTACCTTCCACGCTGTGCCCTGTTGTGGGGTTCCTCCGTTCGTCTGGACTTGTTTTTATGTCCCCTTGAGGAGTTTTGTATGTTTCGGTCAGGAGAGGTTAAGAGCTGCTTCTTACTCTGCCGCCATCTTAACCCGGAACCCAGTACCATATTGTTTTGATGACCAATGCTTTATATTACAGTTTAAGATCTGGTACTGCTAGACCCCCACCCTTCAAATTTGCTTTCATTATTTCCCTTGTTCTTCTTAATCTTTTGTTCTTCTAAATGAACTTTGTTATAATTGTTTCTAATTCAGTAAAAGTTTCTTGGTAGTTTGATAGGTATGGCACTGAATAAGTAAATTAATTTGGGTAGAATTGTCATTTTTATTATGTTAGCTCATCCTACCCATGAGCAATTAATTTTTTTCCAATTGTTTAGATCTAGTTTTAATTGTGCAGACAGTGTTTTGTAGTTGTGTTCATATAATTCCTGTGTTAATCTTGGCAAATAGATTCCTAAATATTTTATATCATCTAGAGCAGTAATGGGCAAACTTTTTAAAGAGGGGGCCAAAGGAAAGGATATGCTCATCTGTCAGTCTGTTTCTAAGACAACTCTTCCGAAGTTTCACTGTATTGTATCCTATTCATTGTATTCATCAGTTTAGGAATAATGTCTTGCTGCTGCATAGAACATTTCAGGGGCCCGCATCTGGCCCAAAGGAGTATTTTGCCCATCACTGATCTAGGATGATTTTAAATGGAATTTCTCTTTCAAACTCTTGCTGCTGAATTGTGTTGAAAATAATTAGAAATATTAATGATTTATGTGGATTTATTTTATATCCTGCAACTTTGCTAAAGTTGTTGATTACTCCACTAGCTTTTTAGTTGATTTTCTAGGATTCTTTAAGTATATCATCATATCATTTGCAAAGAGTGATAGTTTAGTCTTCTCATTGACCATTTTAATATCTTCAGTTTCTTTATTTTTCTCTAATTGCTACTGCTAGTATTTCTAGTACAATGTTAAATAATTGGGGATGATAATGGGCATCCCTGCTTCACTCCTGATCTTATTGCTTGGTGATGGTTTTAAATATATACCACTTATTATTTTTAGGAAAGGCCTTATACTTTCCTATAATTCACATATAGGAAAATTCCTATACTTTCTAGTGTTTTTTTAAATAGGAATGAGTGTTGTATTTTGTCAAAGGCTTTTTCTGTATCTATTGAGATAATCATGTGATTTCTGTTGGTTTAGTGGTTGATATGGTCAATTATGTGGATGGTTTTCCTAATATTTAACTATCCTTGCATTCCTAGTATAAATCCCACCTGATGATAGTGAATAATCCTCGTGATCATGTGCTGTAGTCTTTTTGCTAGTATTCTACTTGAGATTTTTGCATCTGTGTTCATTAAGGAGATTGGTCTGTAGTTTTTCTGTTTTTGGTCAGCCTGACTTTGGAATCAGTACCATATTTGCATCATAAAAGGAATTTGGTAGAACTCCTTTGTGATTTATTTTGTGAAATAGTTTGTATAGTATTGGGATTAGTTGTTCTTTAAATGTTTGATAGAATTCACTTGTGAATCCATCTGTCCCTGATGATTTTTTTCTTAGGGAGTTCTTTGATGGCTTGTTCAATTCCTATTTCTGATATGGGATTATTTAAGTATTCTATTTCCTCTTCTATTAATTTAAGTAGTTTATATTTTTGTAAATATTCATCCATGTCACCTAGATTGCCATATTTGTTGCCATATAATTGGGCAAAATAGTTCTTAATAATTAACTTAATTTCCTCTTCATTAGAGGTGAGGTCACCCTTTTCTTCTTTGATACTGTTAATTTGGTTTTCTTCTTTCCTTTTTTATTAGATTAACCAGTACTTTATTTTTTGTTTTTTTTTTTCCAAAGTACCAGCTCCTAGTCTTATTTATTAATTCAATAGTTCTTTCACTTTCAATTTCATTAATTTCTCCTTTAATTTTTAGAGTTTCCAATTTAGTTTTTATCTGGTGATTTTCAATTTGTTCTCTTTCTGTTTTTTTAATTGGCATGCCCAATTCATTGACCTCTTCCCTCTCTGATTTGTTGATATACGCATTTAGGGATATAAATTTTCCCCTGAGTACTGCTTAGGTTGCATCCCATAGATTTTGATATGATATATCCTCATTGTCATTCTCTTCAGTAAAATGATTAATTGTTTCTATGATTTGTTCTTTAACCAACTAATTTTGGAGAATTATATTATTTAATTTCTAATTAATTTTTGATTTGCCTCTCCATGTTCCCATACTAATTACTATTTTTATTGCATTATGATCTGAAAAGTTTACATTTATTATTTCTGCTTTTTTTGCATTTGTTTGCAATGTTTTTATGCCCTAGTACATAGTCAATCTTTGTTAATTGTGAACATGTGTTGCTAAAAAGAATGTGTATTCCTTTTTGTCTCTATTTATTTTTCTCCACATATCTATTAACTCTAATTTTTCTAAGATTTCATTCACATCTCTTATGTCTTATTTATTTTTTGGTTTTATTAATCTAGATATGATATAGGAAGTTTCAGGTCTCCCACTAGTATAGTTTCACCATCTATTTCCTCCTTAGCTCCAATAGTTTCTCCTTTATATTATGGATGCTATGCCATTTAGTGCATACAGGTTGAGTACTGATATTTCTTCATTGTCTATATTACCTTTTATCAGGATGTAATTACCTTTCCTATCTCTTTTAAAGAGATCTATTTTTACTTTGGCTTTGTCAGATATGAATAGATTTTACTCCATCCTCTTACCTTTACCCTGTGTGTGTCTACCTGCCTCATGTGTATTTCTTGTAGACAACATATGGTAGGATTTTGGTTTCTAATCCACTCTGCTATTTGCTTCTGTTTTATGTGTGAGTTCATCCCATTCACATTCAGAGTTATAATTACTGCCTGTGTATTCCCCATCATTTTGATTTCCTCTACTAGTCTGTCTTTTCGTCTTTTACTATTTCCTTCTACACCAGTGTTTTGTTTTAATCAGTCCCCCTAATCCCCATTCTTATTTTACTTCCCTTTCCACCCCCTCCCTTCTTATTCCCCTATTATATTTTTAGGGCCTATTAAATTCCTTATCCCCCTCTCTTTCAGTACTCCCTGCCCCACTTCCTGCCTTTCTCCTCTCAACTTTCCTCTAGGGTAAGATAGAATTCGATTCGCCAAGGGATCTAGATTCTATTTCCTCTCAGGTTTGATTCCACTGAGAGTAAGGTTTAAATGTTACCTATTAATACTTTCTTCCTCTCTTTCTTATAATAGTATTCTTCCCTTCCCCCTCCCATGTGCCTCTTTATGTGATATAATTTATCTTATTTTTCTTCTTCTTTCAAATTTTTCTTGTTGCCATCTTCTATTCCCACCCCTTTTTTTAACATATCATTTTTAAACCACTTAGTACCCCATCCTGTCAGAACTTTTCATAACTGTCCCTTTACCATTAGCATCTCTGCTTGATTTCCATTCTAGGAATATCTTTCTTTCCCCCAAATCCTCAGGATTACCTGAAATTTCATCACTATATAGATTGACTAAGTTTGGGATATTTAATACCTTATCAATTTAATTGCCTTTCCTCTTTCATTGGAGGACTGGTGGACAGAGGAATAAAACTCCTTCCCCAAACTTCCATCATAGAGAGCTTTGAACTATCAGAACTTTTCAGACAACACATTTTTTCATCAAAAGCTTAACTTGTTTTTATTTCCACAGAACATTGTGTCCCCAAATATAGGGTACCCATTGGTAACCCTCCTTTCAGCTGCCTTTTCTGTGCATTTGCTCTTATTAGATTATCAATTCCTTGAGGATAGGCCTGACTTTTATTTATTTTTTATCCCCAGCACTTAGCACAGTG
The DNA here is from genome assembly GCF_016433145.1 of Gracilinanus agilis. NCBI lineage: Eukaryota > Metazoa > Chordata > Mammalia > Didelphimorphia > Didelphidae > Gracilinanus > Gracilinanus agilis. The sequence goes on along the minus strand of NC_058131.1, from coordinate 606,923,190 downwards.
CTTAGTACATATTAGGAACTTAATAAATAGTTATTGAGTTGAAATGAATCAACTGCCAATTCTTGCCAATCCTAATTTTACCTCTCCTATATTTGTTCCCTTCTCTTCTACTCATATGGCCTGGACCCAAATTCATGCCCTATTCTTTAGATTTTTCCATATCCATACTCTCCTAAAAGATCTTGCTTCTAATCTTTTCTCTCTTTAATCTATCTTTAAGGATAGATAATGCCATCATTTTAAAGTCTAAGTCTGACCATACCACTTTCTTGTTCAAGATTTCCCAAATTCTCTCTAATATTAAAAATAATAATAGTAATAATATCTAGCAATTATATAGTGCTTCATAATTTACAAATACTATCTCTTTTCATTCTTATAACAACCCTGAGAAGCAGATGCTTTCATTATCATCCCCATTTTATAGATGAGGTAGCAGAGACAGAGGCTAAATGACATATTAGGGCCACTATCTGAGACAGGATCTGAACTAGTAAGGTCATATAATTATAAAATAAAAGAGATAGAATTCAATTCAAAATGTTTTGTCTTATTTTTTGAGTCCATTGTTTATTTTTCAAATAAGACATGAAGTCTACATAGAATTGGAATATATGATAATGGAAGCTCCATGAAAGCAGAGAGCTTTGTTTTTGTCTTAATATCCCCAGCTACTAGTGATGTCATACATGGAAGTTACTTAGTACATGTCTGTTGAGGTGAATTTCCAAGATTTGCCAGGTAAACTATTCTGTGTTCCCTTAATTTAGTTATAGTATCACTGTTCATATCTAAATCATATATGCACTTTGACTTTATCTTGGTATAGTGTGTGAGAGAGATACTGGTCTATATCTAGCTTCTGTCATACTGTTTCCCAATTTTCCCAGCAGTTTTTTTAAATGGTGAGTTCTTATTCTAATAGTTGGAATCTTTGAGTTTATCAAACATTAGGTTGCTAAGGTCCTTTGCTCCTATATATTGTGTATCTAATTTACTCTGTTGATCTACTATTCTATTCTTTAGCCAAAACCAGATTATCCTGATGATTGCTGCTTTATAGTATAGTTTGAGATCTGGTACAGCTAGACCTCCTTCCTTCACATTTTTTCATTAGTTCCCTTCATATTCTTGACCTTTTGTTCTTCCAGATGAATTCTGTAATTACTTTTTCTAGTTCTATAAAATAATTATTTGGTAGTTTGAATGGTATGGCATTAAATAAATAAATTCATTTTAGGTAGAACTGTCATTTTTTTATATTAATTTGGCCTACCTATCTCTTATAAATTTAAAGTCTCATTCATTTGGTCTTCTCTGGACCCTGTCAGTGACTCTGGTATGAGGTTTCTATGTCTAGGCATTTAGATGGCCTAATAGAATCTAGACTTCTAGATTTAGAGTAAGAATAGATCTTGGTTCAAATCTTCCTTTGCATTTAATTTGCTGTGTGATCGTAAGCAAGTTATTTCATTTCACTCAGTCTCAGTTTCCTCATCTGTAAAATGAGTATAATAAAAGGATCTATCTCAAAAGGGTTATCCTAAGGATCTCAACTGAAGTAGTATGCAAAGTGTTTTGCAAACCTCATCTCAAAAAACACATTTTGGGGCAAACTTATCTCTCTGCCCCTTATTCTCTATTTTGTATCTCCTGCCCTTGATTTTACTGTCTTTTTTTTGTTGGCATTGTTTTGTTGTTTTCAATCACACATTGGCATGGGACCCAGGATTGCCTCTGGACACCCCAAACTCCAGAAGTGTTCCAGGTCAAAAGGGACACAGGAAATTCCTTTTCTTTCTTGCATTCTTGTAGCACTGAAGAAAAGGTGATCCTTAGCATTAGAGACCCTTGGATTCTCCTCTATATTTTGTGAAGAACTCAGATATACATCTCCCAGTTCCACTCTGATAAGTATTGGTTTATATCTAAGACATCTAATCATTCCCTGAACTATTCAGGACACCCTTTATGTCCTCAAGACACAAAACATCACTTCATCCCTGGTCAGGTGACAAATATCCCCCCACTTCTGATTATGAAGTAACATCATCCCATCTCCTCATCTCTTGTCATGTAACCCCTGTTATCTAAAGGGTATAAGAAGCCCAGAACCCATCTCCTCTGGGACATGGTGTCTACTCCCAGCTATTCAATTTACATTTAGTTTAATAAATCTCTCTTGTATTTTTAAACTAATTTTTGGAGTCTATCATCCCTGACAAGGATACCGATCCCGAACTGGGGTTTTACTTCCAAGCTCTCCCACATCAACATGACTCTTTGGGACCTCGTTTTCTGGTTTTCTAATCACAGATACTGGAGTGATTTGCCAGGGCCTTTTCCAACTTATTTTACAGATGAGGGAACTGAGGCAAACAGGGTTAAGTGATTTGCTTAATATCACAGACCTAGTAAGTGATTGAGGCCAGCTGTGAACTCAGGAAGTTGAGTCTTCTTCCTTCCAGGAAGATGAGGCATCCACTAGATGCCCCAATGCCTTATATGGTTTCATAATTCCAGTCTCTCTAGTTTCCAATAGTTCATTCAGCGTTTTCCTTTCCTGTTTCAATATCTCACTTTCCCTAGAAACTCCAAAGTCTCCTACAACTCTTCCCTAACTTTCATCCCTAGTCTATTGGGGGAGGGGGGATGGTGAAGGGGAGTAGAGAGGCTGTCTAGAGCTCTCTACTCTCCATTAAGTGCCACCACCATCCCTTGATTGGAGGCACAACTCCAGACTCTCATCTCCCAGCTATTGTTTCTTCTCCAAGAACATTTACATAGAACAATAGCAGATCTGCATTTAATTACAGTTCAATTCCTCTAGCTCCAGCCAGACTGAACAGACCCCTAAATGTTCAGTGATTTGGGGAAGAGGAGTTTTTTGTTACATCAAGAAATTTTAAATTACTACAGAGCCAGAATCTGAGTACCAGACTGGTACAGACAGTAAATACTATAGAATTCAAAAGGAGGGAAAGATCCATGAATTAGAATGGTCAGAATAATTTTCCTAGAGGAGTCAGGACTTGAACAAAGTTTTGAATGATGAAAAGAATTTAGATAGTTGAAGAAAAAGAGGCAGGGTATTCAAGGCAGAAGGAATAGTACAGTAACAGTACCTTGCATATACCTGACAATTTGTAAATATTTATTGAATTGACTTTTGTGATATTAGGCTAAAAGGCAGGAATAAGAAGAAATCAGGCTGGACCATAGGATGTAAAAATCACTGAAGGATGGGAGACCAAGATCAGAGAGCCTAATACTATCAATTTAGAGCTAGAAGGGGCTTTAGAGGTTAACAATTCTAATCCATTCATTTTACAAATGAAGAAACTGATGCTCAAATGATTTTCACTTGCTCATAGTAACACAGCTAGTACCTATCAGAATCAGAATTTGAACACAGATCTTACTGACTCCAAGTACATAACACCAAAATACCATCCTTTCTCATTGGACTTGATGACCTAGAGAAAGGTCTGCTGGAGCAGGTAGCTACTGAGAATCAAGGTCAATTAGGGAATTAGAAACGGTAAGTTCAAAATGTTGTGGGAGAACTTGAGGCTTTCAGGACAGGTTCAGGACAGGTTACCCTTTGCAAGAATGCAAGACTCCACAACTTAGCTTAAAAATAAAAAGAGAAATTTATTAATTTGGATTTATGTTGAAATGTCTGGGTGACAGTGTAGGTGGAGCACTGTTTCCTAAAAGAGATGTGTTCTGGGCTTATTACACCTTTTATACAACTGGGGCTATGTGACCAGAGATGAGGGGATGGAATGAGGTTAGGCAGATGTGGGGTGGGGTTGTTATCTGACTGGGGCTAGATTGATATTTTGTGTACTGAAGATACAGGAGGTGATTGGGAATAGTTTAGGGGACAAGTAGATGTCCTGGATACAGCCCAATGGTATCAGAGCATAACCAGGAGATGTATATCTGTGTCCATCTCAAAAACCAAGGGAGAATCCAGGGGGAATATTTCTCTCAGGGGTCTTTCCTTATCTTGGGTCTTTGATGTCCAGGGTCACCTTTTCCTCTGCATTATAAGAATGCAAGGAATGAAAGGAATTTTCCTGTTTTCTTTTTTACCTGAAACACTTCTGGAGTTTGGGGTGTCCAAGGGAAACTTGTACCCCATATCAAAAGTACGATATATAAAAGAAAAATTAAGGAAGCCAAATATAAGAACTGGGTAGATGGACTAGACTCAATCAGACCCTATGTTCAAGACCCAATGGAAAGTCTAGTAAAGAGAATCAGAAACCAGAAGTCCTTCAAGCGTTGAAGAAAGAGAAAATTAACAAAAATGAAAGCAAATTGAATAGCCAACAGCAACTTCGCAAAAAAGGGCATAAGAAAACTGGACTCTTATCTCAGACAATTAATCTGGGTGATAGCAGAAAATAGAAGCAGGAAATATATTGAGTAAAGGTAACCCTTTGCCTCTTCCCTGAAACCCTTCTTGAAACAGGAACCAGTTTTCAATCTTCTATAGTTTGTGACTTGCTGGAAAATCATAGAATTTTAGACCTAGATAGGACCATTGAGATAATATAGTAAATCCTTCCTCTGCCCTTTCCTTTGAATTAAAGATGAGAAAATTGGTACCTACAAAAGTTCATCGATTTGCCTAAGATCATATTGTCAGTGATAAGTGTAAACTTCCGATTGGATTGAAGAGAAAGGAAGAAGTGTGTCTGGTAGGGAGAAATAGTCCATCAGGAGAAGAGTATATGTGTTAATCTGTAGTACCAGTTAAGGTTGCATAGATAGGTTGATTCTCAGCTATTGAGGGTCTTGGATATTAGTCTGAATTTAGACTTCATCCTGAAAATAATGGGGAATAATAGAAGGAAGTAATTTAAGTACTTCATAGATCAATGATTTCATTTTTGGGGTATTCTACCCACCGATGTATATTGCAGCCTCTCCAAAAGGTTAGTAGCTTTTGTTCATGAGTTGCTTTTGGTCAAAATAATTCTAAGTCATTTAGTGGACAATCTTTAGGCTCTTCAAACTTAGCTAGACTAAACCTTGGATAACATAGTACAGTGCTAGCTTTGTACTTAAAATCTGGACAGTTTGAAAGAACCTAATAGAATCTAGGCTCTTACATGTGTTCACAGAGAACCTAGGGTAAACCAGGTGTCAGAAAGGTAGAAGAGGAAGACTTTAGTGAAGGAATAGAAGCTAAAAACCATTAATCAATATATATTTATTGAGTTTTTTACCATATATATGCTCTTTCCTAGGTACTGCAGAAGACATACTAGAAATTTAGGGGTTGTCCATCAGTTGGGCAATTGGGGAATAGCTAAACAAGTTGAGGGCATCTGATTGTAATGGAATACTACTGACCTGTAAGAAACGATAGAGCAGTTTTATTTTAGGGGAAAAAATGAAAAAAACCATGAAATTATGAAGAATAAAATAAGCAGAACCAAGAGAATATTATGTAGCAACAAAAATATTGTTTGAAGAATGACTTGTGTATATCTATCTTCAGGTAAAGAAGTGATAAATAGAAATATACAGGACATAGTTTTATGTATACATGTGTTTTTTATTCTAATTAAATGATGCTTTCTCTAATGTGGGAAAGGGAGGGAAGATGGGACATAATTAGGAATTTTAATATAACAAAGTAATTGATAAAAACAAAAATATTGATATTTTACAAACTATCTTTAAAAAAGAGTCTAGCCATCTAATAAAAGAAATAAAACATGTCTTTTCAAATAACTGAAAAGCTAACATGATAAAGAAGTCCATGATAAGTAACAAAAGGTTATGGATACTAAGAGTTTAAGTAACACAGTATTTCATTACCACATTCAGAGCCATGGGACCTGTCTACCAGGTTCTGGCATAGATTTAAATTCTTGCTCATAAGACTGATTTCCACTGAATCATAACCATAATTTAATATGTGATATGATAATGAGGTGAAGGCTACTTAGTCCAAATAAAAGGAGATAATCAACAAAAATTTATCTAGCCCTTCCTATTTGCCAGGCATTGTCATAAACTCTGGGAATACAGATACTGATAGAAATAAGTGTAATCCCTGCCTTCAAGGTGCTTGTATTTTAATGGGGAAAGACAACTCATAACAGGAAACTAAAATGTAAGGGGACGAAATTTAGAATCTGGAGTGAAACCTAGGCAGGAGAAGACATGAAGACATGAAGGCTTTTGAAGAAAGAGTTTTTAGGAGGAGCCAGTCAGTCAGTCAAAAAAAAAGGGACCGACATGGGTAGAGTATATGCTTCCAGGGTGAGAAGTGCAAAAGTGGAATAAACTTCTAGGTTTGAGAAGACTTCTGCAACGTGGTGGAGAAAATAGTAGAGTCAGACCTTGAAGAGAAATGAAGATGATATTCTCTCTCTCTCTCTCTCTCTCTCTCCACACGCACACACACACACACACACACACACACACACACACACACACACACACATGGCATANCACACACACACACACACACACACACACACACACACACACACACACACACACATATGGCATATGTGGAGTAGAATTGGACCTATGATTTCATGGGAATAGGGAACTTTCAGATAAGGCAACTACTTCTACCATTCAAGGTTAGCTAGAGCACCAAAGATTAAGTGACTTTCCTTGGATAACAGAGTACAGCAGAATCTCCTTTGACATGCCTAATATGTTCTAAGATTCTTTACATAAGCTGAAAATAACATATACTAGTGAACCCATTATATAATAAGTACATCTTATGTGAACATACATACTATACTTAAAAAAATAAGGCAAATAGACTGGGGAATAATGTAGATTAAACAGAAGAGGGTCAGAAGGAAACAGAGAAGCACTTCTCTGAGGGACATGACTTGGGACAAAGACTGATGGGGGAGTGAATGTTGGGTCCAAAACAGCATAATGATTCATGCTAACGCTTCTCAGAGCAAGAATGAGCATGGTCGGGTCAGGTGCTAGGAGACTAAGCCATAGATTTGGCATGTAACCAAAATTGTTTATTTTATGAATTTTTTTCATATTTTTTAAAATTACCAGTTATATATACGGAAATTCCCTTGTGATGTTGCCTGTGTTTTGTAGCATAAAACAAGGTCTGACTGTGTCTGTGATAGAAGCAATATCCTTACTCATTGCTTTATGAAAGTTATTAGTTTTTCCTTAAACTTTATTGTGATATTTCTCATATCTTGATTGGCTAAGCAGCCTAAAGTTTCAGAGTGCTGATGTTATTTCTTCTTTTTTATTTTTTAAAACCTTTACCTTCCATTTTAGAATCAATACTCTGTATTTGTTCTAAGGCAGAAGAGTGGTAGGGGAAGGCAATGGAGGTTAAGTGACTTGTATAGGTCACACAGCTAGGGAGTGTCTGAGGTCAGCTTTGAACCCTTTGGATCTGGCTGTCACTCCACTGAGCCACCATGCTGCCCCCAAGATATTTCTTAATAGCCTGTGGGCAAAGCAGCCAGAAGGAGGTCCAGGTGTTCTTTGAGGCTTGGTTGGAAGATGGAGTGGGCTCTTCAGACAATGGAGCTTCACCCAGTTGAATCAATTGGATGCATCCTTCATGCCCAATAACCTCATTGAATATTTTCCTGCTATGGCTACTGTACCAAATATAGTACGTTATGCTATATACCAAACATGGTAGTTGCCCTATTATTGGTGATGAAATTTGACCATTACACAAATGCTGATTAATTGGTTCCATTTCTTTGTCTCTTGTCCTTTTGCCAGCTTTAAATGTGAGTGCTCTTGAGATGATGGCACTATGTTCAGTCTCATATATCATATTCTATGTTTTGGTTAACTGTTGAATGATTTACGGGTATCTAATTTTATTTCAAAAGGGAGCCTAAACTACTGGACTGACCTCTGTCAGGCTCAGCCTGGAATAGACAACTTCAGGTCCTCTTGCCTTTTAGATTGACCATCCACTACCCCATTTTATCTCATTAAAGATGTAAGTTAAGGTAAATGAAAAATGAAATCAGGCAGAATGAATTCTCAACATTTGTTTCTCTAAACTATTACCTCCCCTATCAGAATCCTGAGTTGTTTTGTCTCTACTCTCTGTGCTACTTTATCAACTCAACACTGCAAAATATGGAAAGGGGAAAGAGGAGGAAAGAAGCATTTTATTATGTGTCTACCATGTGCCAGGTACTTTACAAATATTATCTTGCTTGACCCCCAAAACAATGCCATGAGGTAGGTGGTTTTATTATTCCCATTTTGCAGTTGAGAAAACTGAGGCAAACTGAGGCTAGATGATTTGCCTAGGATCATAGAACTAGTAAGTTTATGAGGCCAGATTTGGACCCAGAGTTTTCTTGGCTCCAGGATTAGAGCCCTATAGGCAGGGGAAAGAAATGGAATGAACAAGTTAGACAGCAGACAACTGCTGAAGTTTCAATGCCTTGTTTCTCAGTGCCTCTTGGCAGGGGCACAGGGAAGCCTCAGGATTCTGCATCCGGTTCTTCCAATTCAGAAATGGCGAAGCCTCAAATTCCAAAACAGCACTGGCAGTTCAATATCTGGAAGTGTTAACACCAGCATGAGGGGAAAGAAACTTCTTTCTAGCTTGGGCAGAGACCTACCTTAAAATTTTTGAGATGATACTTAGCTGTATATGACCTTAAACAGTTTTTCTCATTTGTAAAATGATCTGCGGAGGATCACAGATCTGAAAATGGAAGGTACTTCAGAGACTATCTAGTCTGACTTCTGGGGAAACTGAGGCCAACAGAGGTAAGCAACTTGTGAAAAATCCCGGAGGTAGTAAGAGTCAGAGGAAGAAGTTGCATCAGGTCCTGTGACACCCCCCAACCAGGGTCTTTGTGCCACATGATTTCTATGGTCCCTTCTGGGTCTAAATCTTTTAAATCACCCTATGACTTTTTTTTGCTCCTTTAAAACTTATCATCTCTCATCTCTCTCATGAGACCTCAGTTCAAACCTTTACCTGGAGTTCTTCAACTGTCTGGAGTAAAGTTATATACCATCTGGCTGACTCAGTTCCTATCGAGGTGTCAAATTTTTCCAGATCTGTAGGCTAACTGAAGTATGCCAGAAGTATTGTGAGTGTCGTGGCTAGCTGTGTAGCTATCTATATAGCAGTTTGAGATGATTAGTGAGCTTAATCTATAGGAACGCCCTTTGTGATTTCAGTTGGAATTCTAGCATTTCTTGAAACATTGCCTGTAGATCAAACATATGTGTGCATAACCATAGGTACAAATCACCAAATAGAGAATAAAAAGAATTTGACTGTGAATCTACTTAGTGGAAAATTCAGAACCCCAAGAGGGACCGTTGTACATTCACATCTGTTTCATAGCTTCATCTTATGAGTCTAAATCAGTGATTTCATCGGTGTACTTATTCCTCTCCAAGGAGAATTAGTGTTGGATTGTATTATTTATTAACAATATTTCTATGTGTATCCATTCATTTCCTGGGACTCCAACCTCTGAGGGTCAAGCAGTTCCTCAAAGCATAACTAAGTAAGATGATTACTCCCAGATTCTCTGGGCATCTACCTGGGTGGGACCTTGACTCTGTTTATCCTATAAACAAAAATGCATTTTCCTAAGTGCCAGAGATGGGTGGGTCAGCCACATTTGCCTAACTTTAGTGAGGTAATGATGAGTAATGGGGGAGGAGCTGAGAATCCTAAGTTCATCTCTTTATTAAAATATGCACTAATTGGAACTGCTAGGAGAAGTCCAAAGAATATACTGTCAGGCCAATCAGAAGGAAGACACACCTAGGTATAAAGGGATTTGTCAACTTCTTGCTCACAGTTTTTGGTACTAATAGAGGCATGCCACTGACTTGTTCTTTATTAATAGATTGCATGCCTCTATTAATTTTTTAAAAGATGTTTTATTTTCCCAATTACACATAATAACACATTTTAACATATTTTCCAAAATTACAAGATTCAAATTCTCTCCTCCCCCACTCCAGTTAAGCAGTTTGATCTAGGTTATACATGTGCAAAACATACTTCTGTATTGGTTATTGTTGTAAGAAAATACTCATATAAAACAAAAAACACAAAATAAAAATGTAAATAAACTAATGTGAAACATAGTATGGTTTGATCAGCATTCTGAGTCCAACAGTTCTTTCTCTGGAGGTGGATAGCATTCTTTGTCTCAGGTCCTTCAGAATTGCCCGTTGATCATCATACAATATTGCTATTACAGTGCACAATGGTCTCCTGGTTCTACTTCTTTCATTCTGCATCAGTTCGTGTAGTTCTTTCTAGATTTTTCTGAAATCATCTTGCTTACTGTTTCTTATAGCACAATATTATTCTGTCACCATTATATACCACAATTTGTTTAGCCATTCCCCAACTGAAGGACATCCCTTCAATTTCCAATTCTTTGCTATTATAAAAATTGCTGCTATGCATATTTTTGTATGAGTGGGTCCTTTCTCTATATTTTTATGATCTCTTTAGTATATAGAAATATATACTAATATAAGTGTTATAGGATCAAAGGGTATGCAGTTTTGCAGCCCTTTGTTCATGGTTCCAAATTGTCCTCCTCAACTGTTAGTTCAGTTCACAACTCCACCAACAATGCATGTGTCCTAATTTTGCCACATCCTCTCCAACATTTAGCACTTTCCATTGCTGTCATATTGGCATGCCTCTATTAAAAAACAATATCATGCTTGGAGAAATGCTTCATTTTATATTGGTTAAAATTACTGGTGCTGTGTCTTTCAGTGCAGGTTGTGACTTAATTGTGCCTTCTCATCTTATCCATAGATTTTGCAGGGAGGATCTACTCAAAATGCCAGAGGCTGTCCTTGAGGGATGATGTTGTTTTGTTCATTCTCATATCAAGCTTTTTATAGGTAGGTTTTGATCTCACCCATTTTGTGATATTTTACATGATGATATTATTTTTATTCTTGGGCTATCTCTTCTTTAGTGTTTTACAAATGAATTTGTATTAGAAATTAAGGCTACCCTTAGCTGCCATCTCCTTCTATTTGACAAAGAGATCAAGAGATCAAGATCTGGGCTACTTTGATCTCCTTGTGGTGACTGCTTTATATCAGTTCAGTTTCTTCAGGAAATGACTCTAACCAAGGTCAATATCTTTGACTTTCTTCTATATTCCATTAAAAAAATATTGATGGTTTGAAAAATTGGTTGGTTGGAAGTTGTTGCAACTGCATTCAGTTTCTTATTATTATCCTTTCTCCTAACCTGGTGCTGATTTTGACCTTTGCTTTAACTGGTCAGTGATCTATGTGCACACAGAAGACTGATTCTGGTTGAGTCACATCAGGAACTAATTGTTTCCTGTCTGTTAAGATATAATCAATTTCATGTGTGTGTGTGTGTGTGTGTGTGTGTGTGTGTGTGTGCATGTGAATGATAGTGATCAGTATCTACTATGTTCCATCTCAACTCTTTTCTGGAGAGAAATATTGATGTCAGTCATTTTGCTAAGCTTTTGATTCTTAGGAATCAATCTTCCAATATATTTTTTGTTCTTCTTCATTGTGGCCATCTTGGCTTTAAAGTTGTCAGGTACTTTTGTTCAGGACAGCAATCCACTGTTACTCCTAGGAGAGAAAATGATCTTTATTTTACAAAGATTTGTTTTATAAATCGGTTCCCAAGAATACGTTGTAGTAGAAAGTAGTGACCACATGGATGTCTTTACTGATGGAAAGTTCTTTGAAGGAAGGGCTCATAGCTTCTTCGACTTGATATTCCCTACAACCTTTTGCAAAAGTGCTGGGTGCATAGTAAATGCTTGAATTGCTGAGAAGCTGAAAGAATGCAATTAAAATAGAGGGTCTTCTTTTCAGAGCCTCTCATGTTCTTTCTTCCACCTTCTTCATGTGACCCAAATTTCTTTTTTCTTCTCTCCTGTTCTCTTCTGTCTTCTCCTGTTCTCTTCCTCTTTCTTCTCCTCCATCTCCTCCTCTCTCTTCTTTAATCTTCTCTTTTCTTTTTCTCTGTTTTCTGTCTCTGTTTCTCTTTTCAGGACATTGTCTTTAGGCACTCTGCAAATGATTCCCTTTGTAGTAGCTTTTTTTCCAAGTGCTGTTAAAAGTAGTTAGAGGAGTAAGTTAGTGAACACACACTTTCCTTCCTGAGCCTCAGAATAAATAGTCCAGTGAAGTTCATCCTTGTTTACCTTCTTTCATCAAGCTCATATACTGACATTTTAAAAGAGAGGTAGTTTTTCTCAGAGTATTGGTATCTAGTCCTGTTGCATCCCTTGCTTCAACCACTAGTCTCCAATTTCTCCTTCCTCTCTTCTCACCCCAAATCACACATCATCTTTCCCCCCCTCATTTTGAAGGCCTAAAAGTGGTTTAACACCAGTTGACAGTAATAGTAATTAATGTGAAGGGTCCCTTGGGGCTTTAACATCCCTTTGTAGCCTTTGATAGCTTAGAAAGTCACAGCCTGTGTTTCCTTGAACTATCTATAAAACTGAGGGGGGGAAATGCATTTGAACTTAGCATCAGGTTTTCTTTAAACTCTCTAATGAGCTCGGGATAAAGTAGAGAAGCTTTTACTGGGGATATTAAGAAGCATTTTCCCCAATTTTTCTCTTGAGAGAAGAGTATTTTTATCTTTTTCATAGGTAGTTGAGTCTTAAGAAGAGATTTAACAAAGCCCAAGGGTGTCATTTAAGTCAGAATAGGATCAAATTGTAGAGGAGAGTTATAGCACTACTTTAATAACTTTTGTGATGTTTTCTTGTCACGTTATAAATTTAGTTTACAGATTTAACCTTCACCCATTCAAAAGAATTAAACCTGCAGCTAATGTCCTTTTCTGTTAAATTTTTGTAGTTGCTTTGATACATATTGTCTTACCTACAAGGAATATTTTTGACTGAATATGATGAATAAATGTATAGCAAAAATTTAAAAGATAGGCACTTCTAGGTATGTTTCAGGATCTTCCTTACTGATCTGTCACTATTACAAATTATACTCTAATCTAACCTTAGTTTTATTTCTAGATATTTATAAGCATGAAGCTTTCTAAATAAGCGAGAATCCTAATTTGGGATCATATTTCTTATTGTAGGCACATGAGCCTAGGACTTCAACTTAACAGGGTATCTAAAGTCTTTGAAGCTTCTCCCAACTGTGATTACTTGAGCTTAAGTAATCATTCCTATGATTACCTTTCTTCACAGTTTGGTGCTGAAGTCATTCCTCAGAAGGATTTCTTTATAGTTTCTCTTTCTCCCCTTCCAATCTACCAAAGGAAGAGAGAAAAACAAAGTTAAGAGCCATAGGACCTCATGTTTCCTTCTTTGCAACTAGGAGATAGCTTTCTAGACTATTCCTAATAAATATAGAACTGCTATTTCCTTATCAGATTTTTTTTGGAAGCAGTTTCCCTGTGTAATTTGATATTTATATAGTGGCATGCTAGTAAAAGTTTAACAACCAGTTCTCTAAAAGATACATTTTAAAGTATAATTTGCATTACTAACATTTTATCCATCATTTTCTGTAGACTAGACAATCAAGAGAACAATAAATCAAGTTCTTCTTTGTTCGTCAATTTTCAATATACAAGTTCACAGTAAAAATTTAACATATGGAATTATTGGAGTGCAAACCCCAGATAGAAGAGAAGGTACATGGACTCATTTGATCTCTACCAAATTACTTTCCAAAAAACTACGATACAATTCAACAGAATGAATTCTGGAGCAGAAAAACCCACAAAAAGATGAAGTGATGTATTTTTCAGTTCAAAACAACTTAGAAGGCTGGAACAAAGGATCTAGTACACTAGAGTGGAAGTAGAGTACAAAGCAATGTTCCAGGGCTGGTTTCCTGTGGCAATGGGCCTTGGACTTAACTAAAGCAGCAGCAAAGGTTTCAGGAGCTCTCAGATAGGTATAGTAAGGGGGGAAACTGCTCAGAAAGATATTATAGGGTTGCCTTTACTGGTTCTGGTACAAGACTCTGTTGCATTGCCCATATACCAATCCAGGAAAGAGTCCTGGGGCACACCCTGGTGGGGGTTTTAGGGGGTAGAGGAGCACTAGCACATATCAGCACTTGTGGCCACAGGGGAGTGTGGGAACCTAGTTATAATTTCAAGGTAGAAAAGGGTTCTCATATTTAACCCGCAGGACAAGATCATAGCCTTGCAGAGTACTAAACACATCTCTCCTTAACATCTTGGGAAAACTGAAAATAGAGTGCCAGAACCATTTCTGAAGGCAGCTGAACAAAGAAACTGAAGTTTGGAACACTGCTCCCTTCACTTCAGTTATAGACCTCCAACTTTTAACAGTTTTTTAAATGAAAACAAAAGAAAAAGATTGGAAAAGATACAAACAACAAAAAGAGAACCTGAACAAAGAAAGTTATTTTGGTGACAGGGGAGACCAAAACACAAACTCAGAACACAACAAAGTCAATACTGATGAATCCAAATCCTCCAAGAAAAATATGAATTGCTCTTAAGCCCAAAAAGAATTAATGGAGGAGCTGAAAAAGGATATTAAAGATCAAGTAAGAGAATAGAAGAAAAGTTAGGGGAAAAATGAGATGATATAGGAAAATCATGAAAAAAGAGTCAACAGCTTAGTAAAGGAGGCACAAAAAAAGTAAAAAATTGTTGTCTTTAAAACAGAATAAGCAAGTGGTACAAGAGGCGCAAAAAACAATTAAGGGTGTAAATACTTTTTCAAGAAGCCATGTTAGCCAAGCGTGAGTGCCAGTTACTTGGTTGGAACACAGAATGCAATGAGGGCATTTTGAGCTGGCATGAGACCAAAAGTCAGTTGAGATTTGGCTATAAAAGGAAAAAATGATCAGAACATCAGGATCTCAATTTGTAGATACTGGTGGGAGGTCAGGTCATCTCAGGATTGCCTCATAGCTAGGGTTAGGTGCGTAAGCTGCTGATAGATTATTTTGTGTATAACAGCATCCAGCTTCAGTATTAAACAACATCTATAAAATCAACACCAACATACCAACATAAATACCAACCAGAAGATCAACTACAAAAGCCAGATCATCATGGACTGAGATAAACTTTCAAGCTTTTAGGGTCAGGCCACTGGCCTGGCCAGGCAACTGGCCAAACAGACTTCAAGATACCAACTGCTTTACAATCAATATATTTAGATAAGGTTTAGGATCCTCCTTTAATCCCTCTCTCCTTTACAATTTACTCCAATCCTTTCCTTTACCTTAACTATTACCATTAAATAGTTGTTATAAGAAAACCATCACAGGCTTGGTTTATTCTCAGCATTCTAGGACTTTGTCAGTTAGAGATCCACTTGGCAACTGGTGAAGATTACTTCACAATTATCAATCTTCTGAGTGAATCCATCAAATCGCAGTCAGAGATAGAGATCAAGGGTTATCATCCTTGAAGATATTATTCAATTGGATTATTAATTGAGGGAAGCAATCACTCCCTCATTAGTTAATGATAATATGTGGGAAAAAAATAAACTGATCATTCATATTAGCAGATTCATACAGTTTATAGGCAGCAGCTAGATCACAGAAGCAGCCTCTAAGTAAACCTATCTTTACATCCATATAGGAGATTTAATCAATTCCTCCTATTGTTTCCCACCTCCATCTGTATGATTATTATATAGCCTGGAGGCTATATAATAGTCATCTACTGTTTCCTCCAGGATCCTTAGAAGAGAAGAATTTCTTAAAAAGTAGAATTATTCAAATGGAAAAAGATACAAAAATGCAATGAATAGAAGAATTTCTTAAAAGGCAGAACTGGCCCTATGGAAAAAGAGGTACAAAAATTCCTTGAGAGAAGAACTTTTTGCAAAGTAGAACTGACTAAATGGAAAAAGAGGTACAAAATCTCACTCAAGAAAATAATGACTTAAATTTCTAACACATCGCAGGAGGAAGAGTTAGAAAGAGAAATTCCATTTAAAATCACCCTAGACAATATAAAATACTTAAGAATCTATCTGCCAAGACAAACACAGGAATTATATGAACACAACTATGAAACCCTTTCTAACCAATTCAAACTAGATCTAAACAATTGGAAAAACATTAAGTGCTCATGGGTAGGATGAGCTAACATAATAAAAATGGCCATCCTACCCAAATTAATTTACCTACTTAGTGCTATACCTATCAAACTACCAAAAAACTTTTTTACTGAATTAGAAACAACTATAACAAAGTTCATTTGGAAGAACAAAAGACCAAGAATATCAAAGGAAATAATAAAAAAAAATATGAAGGAAGGTGGCCTAACAGTACATGATCTTAAACTGTACTACAAAGAAGTAGTCATCAAAACAATAAGGTACTGGTGAAGAGACAGAAAGGAGGATCAGTGGAATGGACTAGGGGTAAGTGACCTCAACAAGACAGTTTTCAATAAACCCCAAGAACCCAGATTTTGGGACAAAAACCCACTATTTGACAAAAACTGCTGGGAAAATTGGAAACCAATATGGGAGAGATTGGGCTTAGATCAACATCTCACACCCTATACCAAGATAAACTCAGAATGGACGAATGACTTGAATATAAAGAAGGAAACTATAAGTAAATTGGGTGAGCACAGAATTGTATACTTGTCAGATCTATGGGAAGGGAAAGATTTTAAAACCAAGCAAGAGTTAGAAAAAAATCACAAAATGCAAAATAAATAATTTTGAGAACATTAAACTAAAAAGTTTTTGTACAGACAAAACCAATGCTACCAAAATTAGAAGGGAAATAACAAATTGAGAAAAAATCTTCATAACAAAAAAATTCAGATAAACGTCTAATTACTCAAATATACAAGGAGCTAAATCAATTGTACAAAAAATCAAGCCATCTCCCAATTGGTAAATGGGCAAGGGACATGGATAGGCAATTCTCAGATAAAGAAATAAAAACTATCAATAAGCACATGAGAAAGTGTTCTAAATCTCTAATAATTAGAGAAATGCAAATCAAAATAACTCTGAGGTATCATCTCACACCTAGCAGATTGGCTAAAATGACAAGGGAGAGTGATGAATGTGGAGGGGATGTGGTAAAATTGGGACATTAATGCATTGCTGGTGGAGTTGTGAACTGATCCAATCATTCTGGATGGCAATTTGGAACTATGCTCAAAGGGCTATAAAAGAATGCCTGCCCTTTGATCCAGCCATACCATTGTTGTGTTTGTACCCCAAAGAGATCTTAGATAAATAGACTTGTATGAAAATAGTTATAGCTGAGCTTTTTGTGGTGGCAAAAAACTGGAAAATGAGTATATACTCTTCAATTGGGGAATGCCTGAACAAAATGTGGTATATGCTGGTGATGGAATACTATTGTGCTCAAAAGAATAAAAAACTGGAGGAATTCCATGTGAACTGGATGACCTCCAGGAATTGATGCAGAGTGAAAGGAGCAGATCCAGGAGAACATTGTACACAGAGACTGATACACTGTGGTACAACTGAACATAATGGACTTCTCTACTAGCAGCAATGTAAGGATCCAGAGCAAGGCTGAGGGTCTTATGAGAAAGAAAACTAGCCACATTTAGAGGAAGAACTGTGGGAGGAGAAACACAGAAGAAAAACAACTGCTTGAACACATGGGCTGTTATGGATATTACTGGGGATGTAGACACTAAGTGATAACTCTAGTCCAATTATCAATAATATGGAATTAGGTCTTGATCAATGATACATGTAAAATCCAGTGGAATTGTGTTTTGGCTAAGGGGGGTTGGGGGGGCTGGGGGAGAGGGAAAGAACATGAAATAGGTAACTATGGGGAAATATTAAAAATAAAAATAAAAAAAAGAAAATCATGACTTAAAAATTAGAACTGAGAAAGTGGAAGCTTATGACTCCATGAGACATCAAGAAATAAACAAAGTCAAAAGAATGAAAGAATAGAAGAAAACGTGAAATATTTCGTTAGAAAAACTACTGACTTAGAAAATAAATACAGGAGAGATCATCTAAGAATTATTATATCACCTGAAAGCCATGATCAAAAAGAAAGCTTAGACATTTTTTTCAAGAAATCATCAAGGAAAACTGCCTTGATGTTCTAGAACCAGAGGGCAAAATAGAAATGGAAAGAAACTTCTGATGCCCTCCTGAAAGAAATCTCCAAAAGATAACTCCCAGAAATATTACAGACAAATTCTAGAACTTTCAGGTCAAGAAGAAAATATTTCAAGCAGCCAAAAAGAAACATTTCAAATACAATGGAGTCACAGTCAGGATAAGGCACTATTTAGAAGCTTCTACATTAAAGGTCCTATAATTAAAGGTAAGAATAGTTCTAAATGTAGGAAAGGTCCTACATGAAAGGAGCTCTTGGGAGATGATTTTTTCAGAGGGCAAAAGAGATAGGACTTCAACCAAGAATTACTTACCCAGCAAAAGTGAGCATAATCCTTCAAGGGTAAAATGGATATTCAATGAAATAGAAGACTTTCAAACATTCCTGATAAAAAGACCACAGCTGAATTGAAAATTTTATTCTCAAATACAAGAAACATTAAAAGGTAGACAGAAAAAAGAAATCAAAAGACATTCAATAAAGTCAAACTCTGTAGATTCTTACATGAAGAGTTGATTCTTTTAATTCCAAAGAACTTTTTCATTATTAGGGCAGTTGGAATGAGTATACAAATCCAGAGAAGAAGGGTGTGATGGGATGATATAAAAAATAAAATTAAAGCATGAGAAAGAGGAATGCACTGGGAGGAAGGGGAGGGGAAAATTATCTCAATAAGAGAGGCATGAAAGAGCTTTTATAGTGGAAGGGAAAATAGGGAAGGGGGTGGGGAAGGTGTATGTGAACCTTATTCTCATTGAAATTGACTCATTGAGGGGAGACCATACAAAATCAATTGGATATAGAAAGCCTATCTTGCTCTACAAAATAGTGGGAGGAGAAGAGGATAAGCAATTGGGCTGGGAGTGATAGAAAAGTAGGCAAATTGGGGAAGGTGGTAGTCAGAAACTAAACAGGAAGAAATAGGATGGATAATCATAATAATATTATATAATTTAAGAATAAGTAACAGTAATCATAATGTTGCAAATTTTTTTTGTCTCTAATACATAGAGAAATGAGTCAAAAAATAAGAATACAAGACATTCAACAATTAAAAACAGGTCAGAGGATATGAACAGGCAGTTCTCAAAGTAATTAAATCTCTCTGTAGTAATTCAAAAATACTCTAAATCAGTACTAATTACAGAAATGCAAATTAAAACAATTCTGTGGTGCCACCATGCACTTATCAGATTGACTATTATGACAGAAAAGGAAAATGACAAAACTTGGAGGGGATGTGGGGAAATTAAGACACTAATGTACTCTTGGGTGAATTATGAAACATCATTCTGGAGAATAATTTGGATATATGTCCAAAGGGCTATAAAACAGTATATACCCTTTGACCCAGCAATACAATTACTGGGTTTGTATCTCTATAAGATAAAAAACAAAAAGAAGAAGGACCTATATATATACAAAAATACTTAAAGTAGCTCTTTTTGTGGGGGCAAAGATTTGGAAAGTGAGGGGATACCTCTCAACTAGGGAATGGATAAATAAGTTATAATACATGATTGTAATGGAATTCTATTGTATTATAAGAAATGACAAACAGAAGGAACTCAGAAAAACCTGGAAATACATGAACTGAAGCAGAGTGAAATAAGCAGAACCAGGAGAATACTGTACATAGTGATAGGAATATTATACATGAACAACTCTAAGTAAATTAGTTATTCTCAGCAATACAATAATCCAAAACTATCCTGAAGGATTTAGGATAAAAAAAATGCCATCTGCTTCTTGAGAACCAATAAAATCTGAATCTAGACTACAGCAAACTTTGTTCACTTTATTGTTTTTTTAATTTGAATTTCCTTCCACAAAAGAATTAATACAGGAAAATTTTTTACATTATTGCACATGTAAAAGCTATATGAGATTGTTTGCCATCTCAGTGGGATTGGAATGGTGAAGAGGGAGGGAGAGAAATCAAGACTCAATTTTCCTTGAAAAAAATGTTGGGAACTGTTTTTACATGTAATTAGAGAAAAATTAAAAGAAAATTTAACATTTGACTCACAAGTTTAAACTGCTTCCAATGCTTCCCTATATTTTATAATCAATTAGCAATTTCCCATAACTTTTTCAAATAGATTTTGATACCAACACTTATTTTCCAAACTTAATTTTTTTAACAGCCTCTGGACAGAGCATTTTAAAATAACTTTAACAAGGTTTTTGAACATAGACAAATTATTACGGTGTACCTTTTTTTATATCTTATTCTCATTACTTTATTAATTTATTTTAAAGGCTACCCTTAGGTCAGTCTGATTCACTTGTTCCCATACCCATATTCATAATTCCCTTTGTATCCAGTGTTACCTCCCTATGTTTGTTTTTAATATTCATCCATTAAGGACTTCATTTTTCTTCTTCTGACCACCCAGTAGATTGAGAAATGAACAGAATGGAAAAGTAAAATGAAAGGAAGCAGAAGGATCTATACTAAACTACAATAGAGGATGTTTAGATAATTTGGATGTTAGGCTTCTATTTGTTGTTTATGACCCAGAAGGGACATTGGGATTGTTGTTAATAAGAATATAGAGGCAGCACAGAATTTTTCAGACATTGTGGTCTGCAGAGCCCTTTGAATACTCAAAACTCTTTTAGAGGGTCTGGAAGGTCAAAACTATTTTCATAGTAATATTATTATTGTTATTATTGAGTCATTTCAATTGTGTCTGACTGTGACTCATTTGGGTTTTTTTTTTTTTTAGCAAAGATGTTAGAGTATTTTGTCATTTCCTTCTCTAGCTCAATTTATAGAGGGGGAAACTGAGGCAAACAGGGTTAAGTGACTTGCCCAGGGTCACATAGCTAATAAGTGTATGAAATTGGATTTGAACTCAGGTCTTCCTGACTCCAGGGCCAGTACTCTATTCACTGAGTTTCCCAAAGGCATATTGACTTAGTTTTTAATTGTAATTCTGGGACAGCTAGGTGGCAGAGTAGATAGAGCACCAAACCTTGAGTTGGGAGGATCTAGAATCAAATCTAGCCTCAGACATTTCCTATCTGAGTGACTCTGGATGAATCATTTAACCCTGTTGGTCTAGCTTTTGCCCTTCTGTCTTATAGTGTAACTAAGACAGAAAATTAGGATAAAAAAAGTACAGTTAGGAGCAGCTAGGTGGCTCAGTGGATAGAGAGCCAGGCCTAGAGTTAGCCCTTACCCCTTTTCTGCATTAGAATCAATACATTCTAAGACAGACTGTGAGAGTAAAAAAAGAAAAATGAATAGTATCTGTTTTATTGTATTTTTTAAAATTAAAAATTATTTCTCAATTAAAAAAAAAGAAGTTTCAAAGCAGAAGAGCTAGGCAATAGGGGTTAAGTGACTTGCCCAGGTCATAAAGTCAGGATATATTTGAAGTTTTATTTGAACCCATGACCTCCCATTTCTATCCACTGAGCTACCTAGCTGCCCCTTCCAATTCCTTTTTTAACCTGGTTGGTATCTCCTTGAAAGAATCATGCTTTTTGCAGTCAGTGAGCCTTTGATGCCTCTGCTCTCAGCAACTCTCTGAGTTCTAAGGCCACAAATTATAGAGGAGAATGATGATCTCTCTTGATAAAAGAGTTGTCCTTTCCTGTGAGTTTCCAAAGACAATGAAATGAGAGGTCCAATCTCCATCTCTCTTCAAAACAAACTCCTTTTTATTACTTCTGTTTAGCTTTGATATTTCTTTGGTCTTGGCCAAATGCTGCCTGATCTGATGAACTCCAAGTTGGCTAACTCCAAATGAGAAGTCAGAACCTAGGTTAAAATGGCAGCAAACGACTCCAGCATCATTGCCAAGAAAACCCAATGGGCAGGACTGGCATCTGCTGAGTCCCCAGGAGTCAGACACAACTGAATGACTAAATGACAAGAAGACCTTAGATAGTTATAATGGAAGTGACAGTGGAAATAGGTACATTGGATTTAATATGGGAAAGATGTGGCTTTGCAGGCATGTGTGTAGAAAGCGTTTGATGGCTTTGGATACCAATCTACAAGCCACTAAAGCAGTGATTCCCAAAGTGGGCACCACCACCCCCTGGTGGGTGCTGCAGCAATCCAGGGAGGTGGTGATGGCCACAGGTGCATTTATCTTTCCTATTAATTGCTATTAAAATTTTTAAAAAATTAATTCCCGGGGGGCTAAGTAATATTTTTTCTGGAAAGGGGGCGGTAGGCCAAAAAAGTTTGGGAACCACTGCACTAAAGGTAACAGTGACAGCTGTGGCTAGTAGCAGTATATGGTTCCATGATTAAGGAGGTGGTGGTCCCAGGCACTTTGTGTTGATCAGACCACATCCAGAATACTTCTTTAGTATGATACTCCACATTTCAGGAGAGTCTTTGGGAAATTGGAGCACACTTTTAATAGAAGACAATCATATTCTTTCTTTGTTGTTCATTGCTTAGTCACATCCAACTCTTCATGAGCCCATGGATGGTGCAACCCATGGGGTTTTCTTCACAAAGATGCTAGAATAGATTGCTATTTCCTCCTCAGGTGGATTAGGGCAAATAGAAGTCAAGTGATTGCCCTGGGACACATAGTTAGCAAGTGGCTGTGGCTGGATTTGAACTCAGTTTTATTAACTGAGATAACACAGCAAGCAATTTACAAATCTTTCTAGGTCTGACTCAATATCTGTCAAGATGAGAGAATGGGACTTTCTCAGCTCTAACAGATTATGATTCTATAACTGAAGTTCTCAATTCAGATGAACTTTCTAACAATGTATCTCTATGGCTCAAGGGAAAGAATCGTTATAAATAGAATTTAACTAGTTGCAACTTTTGCTATTTTTTAGGCTTCTGCAGAATATTTTGAAAGGCAGACCACTAGATTTCTGTATTTTGATATGTGCATAGCCAATTGTGGTTTAAGAGAGATTTTCACAATTGTCGCTCCTAAGGTGTCATTGTCAAAATTAATATCCCACTTTTAATTTCTCATGCAGATTTTCAAGTTAGTTACTGGAGAGCACATAAGTAGGAAAGACCTGTTTTGCTGACATTAGGATTTATGTCACATCAATTGTGGAGAGAAGGGGAAACTTTTTCTTCTTATTTCTTAAATAAGAAGGGAAGTACATAGTAGAGATTTGGGAAATGAGAGGAAATAAATCCAGGGACTGAAAATAGAGAGACCCCAAGAATTCTGAAAGACAGACAAGTGATATGACCAGATCTTTGGTATGGGAATAAAATGACTGGGGATCAAGACCTGACTCTTCCATTAATTAGTTTTATAACAAGAGGAAGTAATTTCTCCTCTTAGAAACTCAGTTTCCTTCATCTTCCAAACAGGAATAACAATATTTACTTTGTCTATCACGATGAAGTCAAATGAGATATTTGATGTTGTAAAGTAGTTTTTAGTCATAAAACTTTGTGCACATATAAGGAATTTTTATAGAGGCAGAAACATAAGTATATATGGAATGAATAGACCATATCAATCTATATAGGCAAAAAAAGGGATAGCTCATGTAGTATAATTTGAAACGTGCCAACAGTCACCTTGCCCATCTCTACAAAAGTCTCTTCATCACCCAAGCGCCATACTACTTGAAATTCCCCTTTAGAGATTCATTTTTCTGGGTTCAATAATGCTCTCTTCAGGTAAGCTGGTCTTTGAAAATATTGATGATCACTTCCATTACATTACTCAGAAGATGACATGCAGTAAGATGAGCAGCCCATCAACTTAGTATATTAGAACATATATTTTACACAAATATAATCAGTTATCCAGTCTTGAATAACATGAGGAAAATGGTATGGATTACATTTGGGAAGTTGTACTGTCATTACAAAGATCTTAAGCTACTTTCTATTTCCAAAATACATTTTTTTTTTCAACATTAACGTTCTCCTAGAGATACATGACTGCAAATCAGGGAACATCATCTCAGAGGGCTCGAAATTTCAAATGCCAAGGAGGCAGATAGAAACAAGTAGGTGTAAGTGGGCTATGGAATATTACCAGTAATAATTTGCCTACCAAAAGTGACATAAATCATTGAGTGAATGCATAGAAGAGGAGGTGGGTCAGCCATGTAGTGAGAGCAAGGTTTTTCAGTTCCTCTTTGGAGGAACTTTTCTCCATAGAATATTAAAATACACAGATGAAGACCCCACAGGAGGTTGAGTGCATTCTCTAGTTAAGAATTATAGAAGTTTACAGAATGGAAAATTTACTGTGTGCTAGACACTGTACTAAATATTGCATATTCAAATTGAAAAGCAAAAAAATCCCTGCTCCCAGAGAGCTCACTTTCATATCAGAGAATATAATATATGAAGAAAGGTTCTGTTTTACAGCAGATTGAAAGGGCAAGTAGTATTTAGGATTTGGTGGACAAAGTAGCAGTCCAGATGGCAAGGGCTACTTACTAGCTGTGTGACCTTGGGCAAATTAGTTATCTTCCCTGGACCTCAGTTTCCACATCTGTAAAATTGGGGGCTAGACTAGATGATTTCAAAGGTATTTCTAGCTTTAATTCCTTTGCAATAAAATCTATGATGTAGAGGAAAAATATCTAGATTCTACATGTTGGTAGATCTAGGCCTTAATATAAACTATCACCAATAGGCTGTGTGGCTTTAAGCAAGTTATTTAGCCTTTTAAACTCATTTTATTTGTCTGTTAAACTGAGATAATTTTCTCTGTCCTGTCTGCTTCATACATTGTTGTGAGAATCAAAAAAAAAAAAAAAAGGATTATATGGCATGGAAATTTTAAAATTTCCAAGTCCTTTGCAGATGTAAAAGACTATGGAGTCATGGTCATTAAAGTGAGCATGAATGGCTGCCTACTAATGGTAATTAGTAATAGAGTGCTTTATTGTAAAATGTAATTTATTAACAATAGAAATCTCATAATTTTGCTCAATGTATACATAATATGAGCTCTAATAATTTCTCTTCTAAATGCTTTCTGGCACCCAGAGTATCATCCACATTACTCTCCTTGTCCTTTTTGAGTTTTAATTAGAGATTAGAATAACTTCATTGCAGAAAAGATATCAGGCTGAGTTGAATTTAAGTATACAGCTACTATTTGGCACTGTCTTGCTTTGTAGACAAACAACCTGCTTTATAATTTCATATGAAGACATGGGCACTAGGAAACCTTGGGAAAATGATTCCCTTTCCCTCCCTGCCCTCCTGATTCCAGGGCCTTACCTTATTTTTCTCATTTGTAAAATGAGAGAGTTTGATTAGATGATCTTGAGGATTAAAGCCAAAGCTAAATTCATGGCTTAGTAAGTTTTTCCTTCTCTATGAGCATCAGTTTCCTTGACTATGAAATGAAGGGCTCTCAGTAGATAATTCCTGAAACCCATTTTAACTCTGAAATTCTATTGTTCTAGTGAGAAGGAAATACCTGTAATGGACACAGTTTGGCTGTTTGAATTAGGATGACAGTTTTCATTTTTGAGATTTTCCTTTCTAACTGGAGAGCAAATATCATCTATTTGCACTCAGTAATCTTCCTTGATTTGGCCTTCTCTTGGCTAGAAGACACAACTTTCACCACGCCAAACACAGGGGGAAGTAGTTGCAAGTACTAGAAGCTGCCACCCCTGTCTGAAGATAGTCAAGGGAAATAATTAATATTAATAGATTTGTGGCTTCTGAATAAAGATCTATGAACTGTCATTTCCTTTGATGGGGGGCTTGTAAGTGTGTAGTTGTGACTTTTTTCTTGGTGGATTGAGGTTCCAATCAAATAAAAATATTTTTTAATATTGTATGATTATATTAATTAATATTGTTAAAAATAATATTAGATTTAACCCAATATTCTTGCCTGTGAAGCATACTCTGTAATCATCTTTTTTGTTTGCCTCAGATTTGTACATTGTGTGTTAGTATTTATATAATGAACAGAATCATAGAAGGTTAGAGCTGAAAGGGGAACCCAAGAGATCATCTAATCAAGTCAAAAAGCTGGCACTACATGCTACCTAGGGCAGCGAGGTGGCACAGGGGATAGAGTGCTAGATCTGGAGACATGAAGACTCATATTCATGAGTTCAAATCTGGCCTTAGCCACTTACTAGCTATGGGAACCTCTTTGTCTAAAAATGAGCTAGGGAAGGAAATGGCAAACTACTCCAGTATCTTTCCCAGTAAAACGCCAAAAGAGGTCATGAAGATTTGTACTTGACTGAATAACACATGCTAACTGCTAGAGATTTTAAAGAAAGACAAAACAGTCTCTACTCTTCAGGAACTCAAATTTTAATGAGATCTCACATTTAAATACTATTTTCTAATCTAGTCCTACCCCTACATTTTATAGATGAGGAAACTGAGGCTTAATGTGATAATGAGACTTGTTTTACATTTATATATAACTAGTTTCTGAAATTCATCTAATTAGATTTAACCCAATGTTCCTACCTGTGAAGATAATAGTAATAATAATGATGATGATAATGATATCTAGTGTTTATATAGAGAGTTTTAAGGTTTGCATTTGATCCTCAAAACAGTTTTGGGACACAGATACTATTATTATCCTGATTTTGCAATGAGAAAATTGAAGCAGAGAGATTAAATACTTGTTTAGGTCACACGCCTAGTAAATATCTGAGGAAGGATTTGAACAAAGATCTTCCTGACTCCAAGACCACTCTAAAGATTTTTTTTTTTTGGATCCTGCTTCTATTATTCAGTGTGTTAACTATTTCTTCCAGCTTTCTTTTTCTGAAAATTTGAAAAGCCTGCCTTATATGTCCTTATCTACAGAAGCAGAGATAAATTTTAAGCAGAACAGGGCCAAGCACATATTATTGGATCATAATGTTTCCCAAGTTTCCATCAAACTATTACTAACTCTTTATAACTGGCCTAGATAGTTAGGACCTATCTAGTTGTATGTTTATCCAGTCTAATATCTCTGTATCTACTCCAAGGGAATAGTATGAGATATTTTATAAATAAATGCTTTGCTAAAATCTAGGTTAACCACACTGATAATATTTTTCTAATCTACCAGTTTAGTAATGCTATTAAAAGAGGAAATACGATTAATTTGGCATGCCCTGTTACTCGAGGAAGCTTTTTGTTATAACTGCTTGAATGGAAATAGCAACAACAACAACAACAATGTATTGGGTGCCTCTTATGTTCCAAGAACTGGACTAGGTAATAAGGTTGTAAAGATAAAAGTGAGAAATCTTTGTTCTCAAAGAACATACATTCTTATTTTTTTAAGTTTTAGTATTTTACTATTCTAAACTTGACTAACACCAAAAAAAACAACCCAAACAAACATACAACCATGAATATCTTCATATAAAAACAGGATTATATTTGAAACCATGAATCCCATTACAGATGCCTTTAAAAAAAACTAAAAAAATGTATATGCATATATATATATATTTCTCAAATAAACATGTTAGAAACAAAACTGGATTTCTGTGTTACCCTCTGAATATCCATCTGATTTCTTCTGTGTATTTTCTTTAAATGCTTTTTGTTGATGTTATTTTCTTCTTTTTTAGGCATTGCTATTATATCTCACTAGTAAAGGGAGCACCACTTCTTAACCCCAAACCCCACCAAAATCTCTCTCTTGTAATATATTAGTCAAGCAAAACAAATTCATACAATGGCCATATCAGAAAATGTGTCTCATTCTCTACCTCTAGTCCATTAGCTCTCTATTAAGATTTGGGAAGCATACTTTATTATTGGCCCCCTGGAGTAGGGATTGTCATCACACTGATGATAGTTCTTTAGTCTCTCAAAATTGGTTTTCTTTATGTAATGAGACTCTGGACTCCCTTCTCCAATCTACATTTTGTTGTAGCTTTTTTGCTAGCATATTTATATGATATTTTTTTCAATTCAATGGGGATATTGGTCTATAGTTTCCTTTCTCTGCTTTTCTCTCCATTATTAACATATTATTACCATATTTGTACTATAAAAAGAATCTCTAAGATCACCTCTTTATTGGTTTTGCAAATAGTTTTTATAATATTAAAAAAAGAGGTATTTTTAACTTTTGATACAATTCTCTTATAAATCCATTCATTTCTGTATTTTTTCCTTAAGGAGTTAACTTACAGTTTTTTCCATTAATTTTTTTACATTGGGCTATTCAAATTTTCTTTTCCTTGTTCTTTTCATCTGGATTTTAAAATATTTTGTACATATTTATCCACATAATGTGATTTATCAATTTATTGGTATATAATTAGATAAACATTTCCAATAACTATCTTTATTTCCTCTTCTATTGTTTTGAATCTTTCATAGTTTTCAGCTCATTAATGTAGGAATTCCATCCAGTGATACAAATCAGAACACCTCCATATCTGCCCTTCTTCTTGGGGAAGTCACCTTCCTGTAAACCAGAGTCTCTTCTGTGCAACAAGAGAGAGTTGATGGCACATAAGATCCCTTCACTTCTTTTCTTAGGAAAATCATTTAACCTTTGTTTGTCTCAGTTTCCTCAACTAAAAAATGGAGGCAATAATAGCATCTAACTCCCAGGGTTTTTTTTTATTGTGAGAATCAAATGAGATATTATTTTAAAGTACACACAATGTATGACACATAGTGGATATATGTAAATGTCATTGTTGTTATTATCTTCCATACCAAGATGGAGTTTGACTAGATGACCTCTAAGAATCATTCTAGTTCTACATTTTGGACCCTTGTATGTTATGATATCTTTGACTAAATATATAAAGCTTGGACTTATTTTACTTGGCTCCAGGAAATAGAAATAGTACTAAAGGATAAGGAAGCATATTTAAGCTTTCTTTCTATAAGGAGGAGCTTCTTAATAATTAGAGCTTTTTAAGAATCAAATGTGATAAAATATGTAAAGCACTTTGGAAATCCTCAGGCATATATATGGATATATATGTATGCATCAGTCATGCAGATTTTGTACATATTTACAAATTAATGAATAATTTATTAAGTACTTTCTATGTACAAAGTACTATTAGAGGTGCTGAGGATACTAATAGAAAAACAAGACAATCTTTGCTTTTAAGGAGCTCAGTTTAGGTGGCACAGAGGATATAGTGCCAGGCTTAGAGTAGGGAGGACCTGGGTTCAAATCTAGCCACAGATACTTCCTAGTACCTTATGTGGCCCCGAGCAAGTCTCTTAACCTTGTTTGCCTAGATCTTGCTGCTCTTCTGTCTTAAAGTTGTTACTAAGATGGAGAGTAAGAATTTTTTTAAAAAGGAGCTCACATTCTAAATGGAGGGAGATAATACATATAGAAAGTTTCACATATATCACATAGAAAGGTATAATGGTTCTTAGGATTCAGCAATAAAACAGAAATTAATATTTCTTCTTTAATGTCATTTCCACTGTACAGTATCAGTTTTTGATGCTGACCCTTTTGACAATGCAAAGGACTTGGAGGCAAAAATATTTCTTTCTTAGTCTTTAGTTGCTGTCACTGTAGTGTCTGTGAGAGTAATTGTCAGGTAATATTTTCACAGGGAATGTTTCCCTGGAAAATGGCTGAGGGTATTGGGATAGAAGGATAGCTATTCCTAAAGCTCTCGGGTTCAGGGTCCTGAGATATCTGCTTCATGATGTGAAGGAAGATGATGGTCAAGGTGTTTGTGATCATTTGATTTGTCTGTCACATACTACTTTCTCTCTCTTCTCTCTCCCTCAGGGTGTTTTTGCATGACGTATGTGTGACAGATGTTTGACAGTTGGTAGGGATGATTGACTCCTTTTCCATTGGAGTTGCTTCCCCAGATGATATCTGACAGGGCTGGTCTAGAAGTAGGATGAGTGGTCTGAGAGATGCAGCCAACCCTAGGGCTCCTGTGCCTTGTTGCCTTGTGGTGGCTGTTGGTCAGCAGTTGTCTCTAATGGTGATGAAGAGTGTGGATTTCTTCTCCACAATGATTTCCTCCATTAATGCTAACTATAGGGCTATGATGGTGAACCTATGGCATGTGTGCCAGAAAGGGCATGCAGAGACCTCTCTGCACACGCCTGCCACCTACCAGAGTTCTTTACTAGACAGGCAGAGGGACTCGGGCTGAGCTGCTCCCTTCCCTCTCTCCACCTGCCTGAGGACATTTTTTCACTTGACTTGCCCCTCTACCCAGAAGCCCAATGGGAGTGCTTACTCCCTCCCCTGTCTCGGATAAGGTGGGTTGGTCACAGGTGGCAGAGCTGGAGGGGAGTGGAGAGCTTGGGCCACTCCCCTCCCTAACCTTAACCCTAAATTCATTTCTAACCCTAACCCTAAATTCATTTCTAACCCTAATTCTAAACCTAAATTATTTCCTAATCCTAAATTTGTTTCTAACCCTAACACTAACCCTAAATTCCTTTTTTCTAACTCTAACCCTAAATTTTTTTCTAACCCTAACTCTACTTTTGTTGCTAATCCTAACCCTAAATTCATATCTAACCCTGAATTTGTTTCTACCCCTAACCCTGAGGACATTTTTTTCACTTCATCTGCCCCTCTGCCCAGCAGCCCAATGGGAGCACTTTCTCCCTCCCCTATCTGGGGTCAGGCAGGGAGTGGGGTGGGGGGAGCCTAACACTCTTTGGGGAAGGTGGACAACATCACTCTTCCAGGTAGGGAGGGTGAGGTGTGGCACAGGGTCTTTAAGAGCTTCATCATCACTGCTTTGGCGGCTGGGGCTGGAAGCAGGTCTGGTGATTTGGTGGGGTTGGGGTAGGGCAGAATTGCTATTCCTAAAGCCCTTGGGCTCAGTGTGCTAGAATGCCTCCATCAGAATCTAAGGAGTGGTCAAGGTGGTAATAATGCTCTGACTTGTCTGGCACTGAGCAGATCACAATCTCCTTACGATATTTGGATCTATTCTATGTATACTCATATGAGTTCATGTTGTATATACCACACACACTTTCTCTCTCTAAAATGTAAGGTCCTTAAGGGGAGAGATTAGTAAATATTTGTCTTGTGTCCCAAGTAACTTTCATAGTGCCTGGCACACAGTAGACCCTTAATTACTCATTCCTGACTGAATAATCAATCATCATTATTGTTGGGTTTTTTTTATGCAATTTTATGTTACCAGAAGTTTTTACATGAAGTGTGAAAATGCTCATTTAGGGAAGACATAGAGGTTATTCTTGCTCTAGGTAGCAGTTGGATTGAATGACTCCCTTCCAAAGTGCCTTCCAAAGCTTTGGTTCAAAGTCCATTCAGATAAGTTGGCAGCAGTTTCTGATCAGTCATTCAGGCAGGGGTTAACACATTAGACAGCCAACTAATCACAGAGGGTGAGAGGGAAAAAGGGTGGTGCTTTCTGTCCCCTAAACAGACACTAATTAAATGTTTTGTTCTTTGTAAGAAGAGGATTGCACAATGCATTGACTTCTCACAGGCAATTTCAGTCAACTTCAAGGTCGCTCAGAACTGGTGTTATTACGGAAATTCAGTTCTGAAAATGAGCTCCGTGAATATCTGTGGTTAGGGAAGAAATTTTGTTCTCTTCATGCAGATAGGATATAAGAAGTACAAATTATTTTAAGTGAATGACCCTGAACACCTTTGGTTCTGTGAGATACTCAATAGGTGAGACTGCATATTAGTCCTGTTTCTCATTCTGGTTCCTTTATGACAATTCACAAGTTTGATAAAAGACTTCCCTTAACCCCCCAATTTAACCTACATATAACCTTTTCAGAAACAAGTAGCAGTTATTAGATTTAAAAAAGAACATTCAAATAACACTGTTATAAAAACATTGTAATAAACTTTGTCTTCCATGACTTAAGCACGTCTAACACAACCTATTTATGACCCAAATCCAAGTACTTTTTGACTTTCAGAGCTCAAAAGCTCAGTCAGGTTTTTGGAATGAGGGATATTTGCATCAGGGGCATTTAACTTCAAGTAGAATTTAACCTTTTGATTTCTAAAAGGGGGATGGTGTGAGACCAGATCAAATAAATAAATAAAATCTCTATATTTGTGCTCAATTTCAAGTTTTTCTCAGAGTCCCATTAAAAATTGTCCAGAATCCACTGGGCAGAAATGAAACAGAGGCTACATTGTCAAATTTTTCAGGCTATGTATTCCTTTAGTGTGTTTCAGTGAGTAATTTCCTACAAGAGGACTTTTCTCTCCTTGATTCTATAATCCATTGAATTGACTTATCTGTATACGCGTTTCTCCTTAAGAGAATATAAACTTGTTTAAAGGGGTTCCATTTTTTACTTTGTGTTCTAGTACCCAGTTCTAGATCAATAATTCTATGGATTGAACTGAATTGAATAATTTGGATAACAATGAATCTCAGTCTGCTTCAATAATTGTTTATCATTGGCTCCTCAGTGTTGGACCTAAAATTTTTGCACTGGGTCAGATCCTGAAAACAATACCTGGAACAACAATTAAAGGCATAAAATATTCCTTTAATTTTAGTGAAAGGGGTAGAATGATATCCTTTGGTGGGGAGACTAGATAGATAGAATCATCAGGCAGTCACTACTTCAGAGATTGCTGCATGGAGGAACATTGGAGTGGCAAAGCAGGACTTGGAGGGAGGTCCCATGCCATCTGGCAATTTCCTTTTTTTAACTAATTATTTTTGCAAAATAGGTGCTAAACTCTTGCTTATACACTGCTGATGTCTTACTGTGCCCTTTAAATTTGGCACCCTGGGGCTAAACTCTAATCACTTCTTCTGGATTACAGCTCTGTAGTTCTCTCCCGCTCTGTCCCAATGTGCATTTTATCTTTCTTCTTTTTCATGATTCCTTCCCCTTTTCCTCCTCATTTAAGTGACTATTCTCAATTGCTGAAACCTAGATAATCTGATAAACTAACCCATATTAATAGCAGTCAAATGATTAATTTTTCAGGTCTCCTGGGCAATATAATCCTTTAAGGCACCTAATATATATTAGGTTCTGGAAATTCTTTAAAGAATGGCACTAAAGCTTAGAACTTTAGGTATCATTGTAGAACCTTGAGAGGAGATCATTTTGGGTGAGTTTTACCTTGTAGTGACCCTTTCACATCATTCTATATATTCTACTTTACCTAGGGAAAGTCACTGACCCTACCTGTGCTTTCCTAATTATGAACATTTAGTCCCATTCTTATTTTCTTCTGGATTACCCTCCCATCATTTCTGCTTGTCAAAGCTCTGTCTTAAAAGTATACTTTTTTCTTTATTAATGTTTAATTTTTTTTCACTTACATATAAAACCAATTTTTGTTGTTCATTTTCTGGCATTTTGAGCTCTAAATTCTCTCCTCCCCTCCCTGATATGATAAGCAGTTTGCTACTGGTTATACATATAGTGTCATACAAAATATTTCCATATTTAATGTGTTATGGAAGAAAACTCACTAAAATTGAAGAAAATAAAGTAAAGCATGGCCTGCTTTGTTCTGCATTCATATTCCATCAGTTCTTTCTCTGGAGGTGGATAATATTTTTCATCACATGTCTTTTGGGATTGTCTTGGATCATTGAATTGTTAAAAGTAGCAAACTCCTTTACATCATACATTATTTCTACTGCTGGGAATAATGTTCTCCTGGTTCTGGTCATTTCATTCTGCATCAGTTCACATAGGTTTTTCCAGATTTCTCTGAAATGTTCCTGCTCATTATTTCTTATGGTACTCCAGTATTCTAATACAACCATATACCACAACTTGTTCACTGTTATAAGGGGATTTTAGGATGTAATAAGGGAATCTTGCAGGGATGTAATAAGGGACTGAAGCTAGGGTAATAAGGGCTTAGGCTATAGGTAGTAGCTGGTTGGAATAGGGAATAAGACAAGGCAAGGGATCCAAGGCTGGAGGTAATCAAGGGAATAGACTAGGTTGTAGAGAAATTAAGGCAATATGGTGGATGAGGAAGGTTCAATGACAAAGGTTGGTAGTTGAGGTAGAAGGAGAAATAAGGGAATGTCTGATTTTAGGGAGTATAACACTGAGGTACCAATGATTGCAAGGGAGAGGATGAGTTAATCTATGGCAGTAAATAGCAGCAGGAAAACACAGACTGGATACTCAGGTTAGAGACAAAACACTGAAGGGAAATAGACTGAACCCTTCAAGTAAAAGGACACTTTACAGAGCCAGGGTAGAGCCAGCCACAACAGCTTGAAACTGACTTGAGGCTTGTAATCAATTTCACAGGAAGGGACTAGAAGAAAGTATTGAAGTTACACTTCCTCCCAAAATGGATACCTTCAGCTTCTCTCAAACTCCAGAGAGTATGTTATTCCTCTCCTCTTCCCTCTCTTATTAATCAACTAATGAAGTAGCCAAAGGGTTTTGATTAAAGACAAATGGGGTTTATTGTCTTCTAGGGTAGGTTGGGAATGGGTAGAGTATACAAAGTAGCCCTAATAGCCGCTTATAGAAACTTCAGGTGGGAGAAGGGAGACAGGAACGTGAGACTGAGAAAGGATCTGCCTTAACTCAGCTCTCAGGTGGTTTTGTAATCAATGGGGTTAGGAAAGTTGGATACAATGTTTCAATAGATAATTTGTTGCAAGGGTAAGCCCTATTTGATTATTTAAAATATAAGTTTAAACTAACATTCCAAACTACCCTTCTTTCAAACCCTCACAGAAATTCAGGCAGGGAAGGTAAATTAGGGAGAGTCAAAGGAAATAACTAAGCTAACAAATTTCTAAAAGAAAAGCTGCAAAATATAGGCGAGGTTTCAATCTAAAGAAGGAGCTCAGATGGACCCTGGTTCTTTCCATGAGTTCCCAGGATCAAATGCCCTTTTCCCAAGATTCTAAAACCTCCTTAACTGACAGAAGAATTCTGCAAATCAGTTATGCCCCCTCTCTTCACCACATCACTCATTCCCTATTTGATGGGCATTCCCTCCATTTCTAATTCTTTGTTACTACAAAAAAACTGCTATAAATATTTTGTACAAATAAGCCTTTTCTACTTAAAACAATATCCCTATGAGATTCAGATCTAGCAGTAGCATTTCTGGTTCAAATAGTAGGTACGATTTTATAGCCCATTGGGCATAGTTCCAGATTGTTTTGCAAAATAATTGGATCAGTTCACAACTCTCCTAGCAATGCATTTGTGTCCTAATTTTCCCACATCCTCTCCAATGCTAATCATTTTCCTTTCCTGGCATATTAGCCAGTCTTCTAAGGATATGCTAGTACCTCAGAGTTGCTTTAATTTTCATTTCTCTAATCAATAATGATTTGGAACATTTCACCCTGTTTGCCTCAGGTCTTCATCTATCAAATGAACTGGAGAAGGAAATGGCAAACCACTCTAGTATCTTTGCCAAGAAAAGTCTAAGTAAGGTCACGGAGGGTTGGATAGGACAAAACAACAACAAAAGTGCATATAGTAGGTGCTTAATAAATGTTTATTTTAAAAAATAATAGGGAAAATATGAATGATAAGCCTCCTGATGACTAAGGCTAGAATTTGCTTATCTTTGTATTCCTTGCAGAATGCCACCTAAAATGAGTAAAGGTTATTGAATTGAAGTTAAAATGAATTGAATTGCCGGTGCTTACAAACAATTCCTGATCTATATTTACTAGAATGAAAAATAGCATATTTCTCCCCACCCCACTCTAATCCTTCAAGACCCTTATTCAGTTTTCCTCAGTGACTTTAATTTGGACTTTAATCTGGAAATTTGGAAGTAATAATCTATCAATGCTGGGAATTATTTTCTCCCTTTGTCATTATTTAGATTCCTATCACTTGAAAGTATTTTGGAAGAGAATAGATATCCAACTGTCAGGAGATATAGTAGAAAGGATTTCTACAATAGATGGGGATTTGGAACATATGACTCTAAGTCATTTGAATCTCCAATATTAAATTAATTGAAACTTGATATGTAAATAAGTCAAAGACTTTACTCATGTGGGGATTCCCTCCACAGAGATGCCTTTTCATCCTGTGTGATTCTTATCCATATCTTTCCATAAATCATCCTGTGATAGTTTATATAGGTTGACCTGAAACTTAAAGTCCATCTTGGAAGAAGTACATCAAATAATAAAACTAGGAGCAGATTTATGACACTTATGTCTGGCCAAAGAAATGGTCAGTGCATTGAATTCCTGTTTGTTATGATGGATGGAATTGCCTAGACTCACTACTTGACCAATAGTAAAACATACTGATTTATATGTATAACCACATGATCATCTAGCGAAGCAGTCCTTAACTTTTTTTGTGTGTACCGAAGATCCCTTTAGAAGTCCCGTGAAATGTATGAGCTCCTCCCTAGAATAATGTTTTTAAGTGCAAATAATCACAAATATACATAGGTTACAAAAAAAGTAATTATATTGAATTATATCAACTATATTGAACATAGGTCTCAAAAAATTTAAAAACAAATTCATGGACTGCCTGAAATCTATGGACCCCAAGTTAAGAATTTCTGATTTTAGCACTATATGTGTTACATATTAACGTAACATTGACCAAATGAGATAATATTGTAAAGTTTTTAGTATAATAATTAGTACATAATATCTACTGTGTAAATGCTTATTTCTCATTTCCTCCCTAACAAGGAGTAATTTCTAGTAGTGGGCAATCTGGGAATAAAAGTTCTTTGAAATATGTGCAATCACCAGCGCCATGCATTTGTCTGCCATCATGAACACTTCTAGCTTTATGACTTTGGGATTGTCACAATTTCTCTGACCATCAGTTTTTTCATCTTTAAAATCAGAGGCTTGTATTTAAGGGTTCCTTCTAGATGTATTATATGATTCCTTCTTGATCTAGTTCTATTGTTCTATGAATTCATCTAGGTCCCAATTACTACAAATAATGAATCCCTTGAAGTAGTTACATGTATTCAAATTCTTACTATTCAAAGTAATAATTAGGTAAAATAGGGTAATTGGTTTCTATTCCAATGGGAACTTGCAATGGAAATTTGAATAAAGTGGCTATATCAGGTGATGCATTATTCATATTAATCTGGACTTGGATATACAAGACTAGACTATCTCCTCTTCTGGTGGTACATAGTCTTCAAAATCTGTTTTATGCCACTTCTTACACACAGGTCATCAGTGGTAATATATTTCATCCATCATGTATATTATCCTTTTGGGAACTTGGAACTTTGATTTTTTCGAGATCATAACATTTTATGACTTGAAGCCATACCAGGTAAGACCAGATGACAACTGGATGACTCCTTGTCTCCACTAACACTGGGCTAGGTCTTGAAGATATCTTTCAAAGGACATTCCCTCAGATCATTGATGCTGAGCTGGATGATCTATTAATCTAGATGTTGGGATGATTCTCTTGACCTTTCAAAATTTAGGAGGTCATCTCTAATCCCTTCAACTAGAACAGAAAAGGACAAACATAATGATCAAGAACCAAGGCCCTTTTCATTAGAATAAATATTTTTTTAAAAGATGAGGCTTTTGTAGCAGTGAGAAATGCAATCTTTCAAAGTTTTATACAATTTTCCAAACATTATCTGGTATGATCTTCCTTTATTTGACTCAAAGCCTAAGCTTATTATCTATCTGAAACATCTATCCAAAAAAGTCTCTCTCTCTCTCTCTCTCTCTCTCTCTCTCTCTCTCTCTCTCTCTCTCTCTCTCTCTCTCTCTCTTTTTTTTCTCTCTCTCTCTCTCTCTCTCTCTCTCTCCTCCCCACCCCATCTCTCCATCTATAGATGTATGGTTTAGTTGGTGGCCTAAATATCCATTTGTATGCTGAAGTCATAGCAATATGTGTTCTCCATCTACTTTTATTTTTTTCACTGTGTTTAGTTGGATTATGTTTCCTATATATTGTTGTGGATGGCCCTGGGGAGAATCTTGAAAAAAAGCAATCCATGATTCTTTTTTAAAATCCCCTTTTTCCCATTGAGCATTTTGCCTGTGTAGCATGGAAGACTTAAATCTTACCTCATTAGTGCATTTGTTATTAATTTTTTAAATTTCTTAACCCAGAGATAAAGGCATGTGAAGCAAATTGGGAGNCTCTCTCTCTCTCTCTCTCTCTCTCTCTCTCTCTCTTTTTTTCTCTCTCTCTCTCTCTCTCTCTCTCTCTCTCCTCCCCACCCCATCTCTCCATCTATAGATGTATGGTTTAGTTGGTGGCCTAAATATCCATTTGTATGCTGAAGTCATAGCAATATGTGTTCTCCATCTACTTTTATTTTTTTCACTGTGTTTAGTTGGATTATGTTTCCTATATATTGTTGTGGATGGCCCTGGGGAGAATCTTGAAAAAAAGCAATCCATGATTCTTTTTTAAAATCCCCTTTTTCCCATTGAGCATTTTGCCTGTGTAGCATGGAAGACTTAAATCTTACCTCATTAGTGCATTTGTTATTAATTTTTTAAATTTCTTAACCCAGAGATAAAGGCATGTGAAGCAAATTGGGAGCTGGATGAAATTCATTTCTAATAAAAATTTCCTAAAGGGAAATATACCCAAGCCCCTTGCAGTTGATCTATAAAGAGTTGGTAAAAGGGCTTGCAAACATCTCCCTGTATTCTCCTCATACTTTGATATTCTGTTCCATTTAGGTAGTCAACATTTTTTAAAATTTCAAAGCCTTTTTATTTTCCCAGTTACATGAAATAATGATTTTCAATATGTTTCCTGAAATTATAAGATCCAAATTGACTCCCTTCTGCCCTTTCCCTTCCCTCAGGGTTGGTTAACAATTCGTTCTGGGTTATATATGCATTATCATGCAAAATATACTTTCATATTGGTCATTGTTGTTAGACAATACTTATATAAAATCAAAATCCCAAAATACAACTGTAAATAAACTAATGGGAATTTATGCCTTGATCTGCAACTGACTCCAACATTTTTTTCCTCTGGAGGTAGATATCATTCTTTGTCATAAGACCTTCAGAACTGTCCCAAATCATTTCATTGCTGAAATTAGCTAAGTCTTTTACAGTTGATCATCATACAATATTGCTGTTACTGTGTACAATGTTCTCCCAGTTCTGCTTATTTCACTCTTCTTCAGTTCATGTAAATCTTTCCAGCTTTTTGTGAAATCATCCTGCTTATCCTTTCTTATAGCACAATAGTATTCCATCACCAATATATACCACAATTTGTTCAGCCACTCCCCAATTTCTAATTCTTTACCCCCATAAGAAGAGCTGCTATAAATATTTTGTATAGGTAGGTCTTTACCCCTTTTTATGATCTCTTTGATATACAGACCCAGTAGTGGTATTACAGGATCAAAGGATATGTACAGTTTTATAGCCCTCTGGGCATAGTCCAAATTGTCCTCCAGAATGGTTGGATTGGTTCACAATTCCACCAACAATGAATCAGTGTTTAGAGAGTCAAATTAATGAAGAACCAGAGAAACCAAATATCTCTTGAACTTTCTTCTTGCCATGTTATTGCTGTGTATGTCATATAGCCATAGAATAAACAGCACTCCATTCCTCCCTCATTATAACATTTTGCTGTGAAGTAGTAACCTGTGAATATCTTAACTGTCTAATATTTTACTTGTAACACATTTAGTTGTCTTTAGGTTCTTATATTTCTTATAGGAAGTCTATTCATTAGCAATAGCCAGTAATCTTTCAGATTTTGTTTTTATCAATTCCAATTTAAATTCTAGAGTAGGGTCTCAGATTCAAGAAACATTTGTTTTCTTTCCCTCTTTATCACAACTAACATCTAAATCTTTGTTTCTCTTCACAAAGACATGAGAATCTTATTTTCAATTATTCTTTCTGTGTCTTGGGTGTTCATAGTTTCTCGCATGTTGTCTACTCCATTAGACTATGAGCTCTTTGAGAGGAGAATGTCTTTTGCTTTGTAGTCTCAGTGATTAGCATAATGTCTGATGTGTGGTAGGTGTTTGATAAATTGACTAATGTGTAAAAGGACAAACAATTACAAATTTAGTTTCGGAAGTCTATAAGTTGATCTGTGTGAAAGGGATAGAAAACTAGACCTGGAGTCAGGGGGACACAAGTTCATATCTGCCTTCAGATACTTACTAGCTAGTAACTCATTTGATCCTCACAACAATCCTGGGAGGTTGGTGCTATTATAAGCCCCATTTTAAAGTTGGGGAAACTGAGGCAGGCAGAGTAACCCTGTTTGCCTCAGTTTCATCATCTATAAAAAGGGGTTGGAGGAGAAAATGGCAGACTACTTTGCCATTAGTATCTTTGCCAAGAAAACTCCAAGTGGGGTCATAAAGAGTTGGGCATGACTGAACAGCAATAAAAAAGTTTCTCTATTATTTCTGAGATTTGAGATCTTTAATGTAAGATAATAGTATTATTGCACTTCTTCCTGGCTTTAATACCTGGGCTATATTGCTATCTCCAACTAAGACCTATTGGTTTTCAGGAAAAGAAAACTTCAACAACTACCATTACAAAAAAAGGGGTGGAGGATAGGACATCTAGGTGGTTCAGTGGATAGAGCACTAGTGGCATGGGACTCTGGGTTTCCCTTTGTACACCCCAAATTATAGAAGTGCTTCAGATCAAATTGTAAGCAGGAAAATTGCTTTGCTTCCTTGCTTTCTTGTTAATGCTAAGGAAAAGGTAACCCTGAACATCAAAGATTCATGATAAGAATGACCCCTAAGAGCAATATTCCCCTTGGATGTCCCCCCAGATTTCAAGATGGACACAGATATACATATTCTTGTTATGCCCCAATATCATCAGGTTGTAATCTAGGAATCTGCTTGTCCCCTAAATTATGCCCAGCCAAACTCTTTGTCTTTGGGACATAAAACACTACTCTGACCCCAAACAGGTGACTACTTCCCCAACTTCTGCCTGAATTCATATCCTTCTCTGGTCCTGGAGCACCTGTTGTCAATAGGCTATAAAAAGACCCAGAATCCATTCCCTAGGGAGGCAGAGTCCACACTGGAGCCTGTCTCCTGACCTTTCAATATTATTTACTAAATGAATAAATTTCTCTTTTTATTTTTAAGCTAAGTTTTGGAGCCTTGAATTCTTGCAAAGAGTACCTATCCTGAACCTAGGGGGTTCACCAAAGCCCCCCACAACACTAGGACTGGAGATGGAAAGTCTTGGGTTCAAATATGATCTCAGACATTTCCTAGCTGTGCGACCTTGGTCAAGTCACTTATTCGCCACTGCTTAGATCTTACCACTCTTCTGGCTTAGAACCAATGGCACGGTATTGATTCTAAGATAGAAGGTCCTTAAGGTCTTAAAAAAAAGTAAATTTCAGTAAAAAGTTTTAAATGCCCCACAAATACAGCTATTTATTAAAATGAATAAGATGCGTATTTGTATTAAAAAAAAAACTTAAGAAATGAAAAAATGGTTTTCACCGAAGTGCTTGGTACTATAGTTTGTAAAGTTCTTATGCTCTAACAGAACATAGTGTCACAGTAGATAAAGGGTTAGATCTGGAGTCAAGAAGAGCTAAGTTCCAAACTCAGACACTTACTAGCTATGCAGCTCTGGGCAAATCACTTAATCTCTGCCTGCCTCAGTTTTCCCAACTTAAAAATGGGGGTTATAATAGCACCAACCTCCCAGGATTGTTGTGAGGATCAAATGAGTTACCATTTATAAAGTGTTTAGCACAATGTCTAATATATAATAGGTGTTACATTGATACTGTTTTTCTTTCTTTTTCTCTTCCTTTCTTCCTTCTCTTCCACAGATTACACAGAATAACTCCAAACTCTTAGAGCATCTTTAAGTTTTAATAATTAAGCACTAGGGATGTAAAAAGATAGTTCTTACCCTCAAGGACCTTATTGTTAATTGGAGGAGTCAGACCGCAAACAAATAGGTGAAAACCAATTATAAGCAAAAAAATAGGAAATAATATCCAGAGAGAAGGCAGGAGAATTAAAAGGAGTTGAGAAAGATTTCCTGTAGACAGTGGAATTTTAGTTGAGATTTAAAGGAAGGCAGAGAGGTCAATACCGGTAGGAGGCTCAAGCAGAGAAAGTGCCCAGAGCTGAGATATAGTGTTTTTTTCTGGGGGACAGTAAGGCTACCAATCAGGGGCTGTGCCATGGAAGAAGACTGGGAAGATGGGGGGAAGGGGACAAACTTAGGTTATAAAGTGCTTTGAATGCCAAAAAGAGGATTTTGTATTTGATTCTGGATGTGCTATGGAGTTGCTGCAGTTTACTGAGTATGGACTGACATGGTTAGACTTTTGAAAACACAAAACATTAAGCAAAGATATCCTAGTTTTTCATGTCCTTTAAATAGCGATGAATTTGGTTTAAAGAGACCTGGTTCAAATCCTAGATTTGCTACTTTTCTAACCATGTGACCTTGGATAAATCATTGTATCTCTCTGGAACTCAGGTTTCCTGATTATAAAATGAGAGGGTTAAAATGAATTTAATTCAATTAAGATTATTAAATACCTTCTATGTGCAGGGCATTATGCTTCTCATTGGAAATACAGGGACAAAACGTATCGAGGAGTCCCTGCCTTCAGTTTATATTCTTCTTAAGGTGGGAGTGAACAATATGTATGGAAGTAAGCAAATACAAATTACATAGAAAGTAATTTTAAGATAGAATTCGACTAACTAGGGTATTGGAAGTCTTACACAAGAAGTGGCTCCTGAGCTGAGTTTTGAAAGAAGCTAAGAATTACATAGGACTGAAGTGAGGAGATGGTGCATTCCAGAATTGAGATACCACTTGCCCAAAACATTGGGCTATTTTAATTGGAACAGAAAAGAGTGTCTGAAGGTAAGTAATCTGAACTAAGACTGACAAGATAAAGGGAAGCCAGTTTTAAATGTTAGACTCAAGAATTTGTATTTTATCTTATTAGAAATAGGGTTAATTTACTTATTCAGTGCCATACCAATCAAACTACCAAAAACTATTTTATAGAACTAGAAAAATTAATAATAAAATTCATCTGGAAGAACAAAAGATCAAGAATATCAAAGGAACTAATGAAAAAAAAAATGTGAAGGATGGTGGCCTAGCAGTACCAGAAATTAAAACTATACTATAAAGCAGTCATTATCAAAAGAGTTTGGTACTGGCTAAGAAATGAAAGGTGGATCAATGGGATAGGTTAAGGATAAATGACTTCAGCCATCTAGTGTTTGAT
Source organism: Gracilinanus agilis (assembly GCF_016433145.1). Lineage (NCBI taxonomy): Eukaryota > Metazoa > Chordata > Mammalia > Didelphimorphia > Didelphidae > Gracilinanus > Gracilinanus agilis. The sequence continues at coordinate 606,879,956 of NC_058131.1, read as the reverse complement.
AAACCCAAATATCCCAGCTTTTGGGATACAAACTCACAATTTGGCAAAAATTGCTGGAAAAATTGGAAAACAGTATGGCAAAAATGAGGTTTAGATCATTATCTCATACCCTATACCAACATAAGATCAAAATGGGTATATGATTTAAAGATAAAGGATGATATTATAAGTAATTTAGAGGAACATAGAAGAGTTTACCTGTCAGATCTATGGAGAATGGAAGAATTTATGACCATATAAGAGATAGAGTACATAAAAATATAAAATGAATAATTAATTTTGATTACATTAAATTTAAAAGTTTTAGTATAAACAAAAACAATGCAACCAAGATTAGAAGGGAAACAACAAAGTGGGAAAATTTAAAAGAAAAATTTCTCTGATTAAGGTCTCATTTCTCAAATATATAAAGAACTAAGTCAAATTTATAAGAATGCAAGTCATTCTCCAGTTAAAAAATGGTCAAAGGATATGAATAGGCATTTTTCAGAGGAATAAATCAAAACTATCAATAATCATATGGAAAAATGTTCTAATTCCCTTTTTTTTCTTTTTTTTTAAACCCTTACCTTCTGTCTTGCAGTCAATACTGTGTAATGGCTCCAAGGCAGAAGAGTGGTAAGGGTTAGGCAATGGGGGTTAAGTGACTTGCCCAGAGTCACACAGCTAGGAAGTGTCTGAGGCCAGATTTGAACTTAGAACTTCTCATCTCTAGGCCTGGCTCTCAATCCACTGAGCCACCCAGCTTTTGCAAAGTAAAACAAGTCTGAAGAACCACCTCACACCTATGAGACTGGTCAATATAACAGTAAAGGAAAATTATGAATGTTGAAGGGAATGTGGCAAAATTGGGACACTAATGCCTTGCTAGTAGAGTTTTGAACTGATCCAACCATTCTAGGGGGCAATTTGGAATTATATCAAAAGGGCTATGAAAGAATGCATACCTTTTGATCTATTAATACCACTGCTAGGTCTGTAAACCAAAAAGATAAAAAGAAATGGGAAAGGACCTGTTTTTACAAAAATATTTATAGCTGTGCTTTTTGTGGTGGCAAAGAATTGGAAACTAAAGGGATGTCCCTCAATTGGGGAATGGCTGAACAAATTATTGTATATGATGGTGATGGAATACTATTGTATTGTAAAGAATGATGAAAAGGATGATTTCAGAAAGAGCTGGGAAGACTTACATGAACTGATGCAGAGTGAAATAAGCAGAACTAATGAAAGTTACATGTCTTTCATTGACAATTCCTGCTCTAAATGTATCATATCAAACAGATTTTTGATCATTTATCAAGAGAAATATAGTAGAAAGAAGACTGGAACAAGAGTCCAAGAACACAGTCTTAGTTTCAGCTTTTAGTAGGTTTGTAACTTTAGACAACTTATTTTCTCTCTAAGTGTGTTTCCTCATCTGTCAAATAAAGAGATTTGACTGGGAAATCTCTAATGTCTTTTTTAGCTTTAGCATTATATAATTCTATTGGAAATATACTCTAGTTGGTTATTGCAGAGCCATGTTACTACATCTTTCTGTCAGGATTCTAGAAGTACCTTGAGAGGTTTGGAATGGTCTCTTCTCTGTTGTCATTGGCTCATAACCAGTAGTTATATTTCCACATTCCCACTTAGCAGTTGGCCCCAGTTCTCTTTAACTACTTAATAATCTGTTTTTACAAAAGGAGATGTATTTCAACATTAAAACATAAATAAAAGGACAACTATATCCCTTCAATTCCTAGGGTGCATACTTTTCTTTGTTCCTCCTCAGTTTCTGGGAAGAATGAGTTCACTCTTATCCCAGTTTCTACAAAGTGTTTGTTCTACCAGGTGGCTTCTGAATGAAACCTTTGGAACTGGGCTAACCCAAAAGAACATTCCTTATTTCCTGGAGAACTGATGCTGAGCTGGCTACAAAATCTGGATTCTGGTATGCTTTCAAGCCTGATACCCAGACACTTGTTTTCCTGATCTGTCAAGACTCACAAGGTCAAAATATTTAATCCCTTCAGCTGGAATGAAAAAGAATAAATGCAGAGAGACTGGAATCCAAGGTCCATTTCACAGGGAGTTCCAAGGTCTTTCCCCCAACAGTACTGTATCTCATGGTTTGGTGTCAGCAGTGGTGATAAACCAAGAGTGAGCAATGAGAAAAAGAGAGAAAATGGCTACGGTTCTGTTTGTTAGGGTTTTTTGAAGCACTCTTCTTTTTTAAGGTAGCCCATTGAAAAGGCTTTTCATAACCACATGTTTAGCAGATTGGAAGCAGTTAAAGAACATCTACTGATTCTCTACAGTCTTTCCAAAGTACTTCCATTGTATGTTATCATGAGTCTCTTGGGAGAGACTCCCCAGGCTTTTTACGTAAGGAGGAGGCATCATCAGAGGTGTTTTGTGCATGTGCCAGTCTCATTACAATTTTATGATTTTTGCTCTTTTCAGTTTATGCAATAAAATATGTCTAATCACTCTCTGGGTGGAGTCACTGGGTAGGACTGAGGAGCTGGAAGAGCCAAAGAAAAAACAGAAGTCACAATTATTATACTGTAATGTAATGAAACTAAAGAAAGAAATAAAAAGTATATAAGGAATATGTAAAAGGGTCAAATGTGAGAAATTATCTCATAACAGGACCTTCTGTTTCTTTCCACAGGTTTAGTGTCATTCACGATGAGATGATCTCTGATAAATAAGTCACTCTAGAAAATAGCTCCTACAACCTTCCTTCAAACATCATAAATGTTTTGCTAAAAATGCATTAAACTGGTTATAGGGGAAAAACAATCGCTAATCGGCTCTTGGGAATGCTGTGTAGCCATGTGTCCAGACTGTATTATCTGAGGAAAAAAAATACAGGGAGACTTGGGACAGATGACAAGATGCTTTGGAGTCTGAGTCTAAAAAGCACATGCATGAATTGTAAATGACATAAAAGTGCTATCCCAGGACTAGTTTCCATTTTGTGAGTTCAGGTAGTTTTCTATAGAATTTGTGTGAGAGTGAAGATTATGAAATGGAATGAGCATTGTTAGCATGGTTGAGAAGCTGCTCTGTATTGTTGTCTCTTCTTGTCATGCAAAAGATACACACACACACACACACACACACACACACACACATGCACGCACGCACAGCAGCTTCCCAAAAGAGGGATGCAATTTTAAATATGTTCACTCCCCTTGCTTCAAATCCTATGGAAATGAATTCTTGGTAGGGCATGCAAATGTGCTGGTGACCTACATAAGGAATGCATAAACCCCTCAAATTGCTTCTGGCACTGGGAAACTGGGGAAAAGGAAAGAGACTATATTGTGGAGGTTTATGTTTGGAATTGGAGGGAGGGGGAATTGTTTTGTAAATATACTCTACTCAGCTCAGTTGTTCTCTTTGTTACTTGTCCAAATGACACACTTATGTGAGATGTTATTATTCACAAAATAATAATGGTGTGAAATTATTCTGCTGAAATTCTGACTTGATGGCTCTCGATCCTTTGTAGCCTCTCACAAGTTGTTTTAGAGGAAGTTTTATGAAAACAAGATTTGGAGAATTGGATTGTGTGATTCAACTGCTGCTTCAAAATAGCCATATTTATGATCTTTTGTCATTAACTGGTTCTTCCAAAATGAAGTTCAGGTGAAAAGTTATTACAGAGAGCACTTAGTTTCAAAAAAGCAATTCTGTGTTTTTGTGATTGACTAAACGGTGTTTTAAAACCAGGATTAGAGAAATTATATAAATGACATTTATCTATCCTCCATCTACCCATCCGTCTGTCCATTCATTCATTCATTCATTCATTTATTTACTTAATAATTCATAAACTTATTTATTCACTCACTTAAATATTTTGATTTAAAAAAATTTTTATATTGGGAATCCCTGACTCTTGGCTGGAAGTACAGTCTCCACTCACATACACAGACTCACTACTAATCTTTACGGGAGTTTTGACTTGTTTTATTTCCAACATGGGTCAGTTTGTCTCTCCTTTGGTAGTTTGGTTTGCTCTCTATTGTGAGGGTCCCTGAGAAACTAAGTGAAATACCCAGTTATCTTTAGCCCTAATATAGTGCAGAACTCCCAGGCTCAATCAATCCATTAACCTGAGCCTCCTTGCTAGCAAGGAGTACATACATTAGCCTCAAAGCCTGGCTATTAATGTTGTTATTGTGAACTGCCACTGGTTAGGGTGGAGTTAGCCAGGATGTGTCTATACATGGGATATTGCTGGTCCTTTAGCACAGTCAGGGAAGAAGTAGCCGGGAGGATTTTGACACATGACTTTAGCACATTCCTTTCTAGGAATTTCTTCTGTAAGTATTCTCTGACAGAACAGTAAACTTTAAAAAAGCCAGGATTTATACCTTTCAGGGTGGCACGCCTATGAGAACTTAGAAGAAAAGATAGGAATCTAGTAGTCTAGAACTAATGGGATGGGATCAGATATTACCAATATTCTCCCAAGTTGTTATTCAGTAATGTTCTACTCTCTCTGGCCCCATTTGAAGTTTCCTTGGCAGAAATATTGGAATAGTTTGCCATATTTTTCTATAGCTCATTTTACATAGAAGGAGGTTGATGTAAACAGTGTTAAGTGACTTGCCCAGGGTCACTCAGCTAGTGGGGGGGTGTCTGAAACTGGATCTGAACTCAGGAAGATGAGTCTTCCTTCCTTTCTACATTCTATCCACTGCATCACCTCAAAAAGGAATGGAATCTAGTTCTTTGAGAAACAATGCGGAAGATGAAACAATTTTATTCTGCTGAATTCCAGAAGGTACTAGAATCAATAGGTGGAAGTTATTAGGGAGAAAGATCAGGGTTCAACATTAGAAGTTTTCTATTAATAATTCTACTACCATTAATAATAATTAGAATGATGGACAAGTGGACTTCACTCATTCATCCATTAATTTGACAAACATTTATCAAGGAAACACTTTTAGGTGTTGGGAGAAATGCAAAGATTAAATGAAACCTATTCCTTTCCCTCATGGTGATTAGAAACGAATAGAGGACTCGGGATCTAAATGTCATATAGAGATATATTTACATATACACATACATTCATATATTTATAAATTGTATATTTATGTGTGTGTACATACACCAATATAGCTGCCCAGTGATAGAATGGGATGCCTTGCAAATTTGTGAACTGTCCGTTAGTGGAGATAGTCAAGATCAGATGGCTTTAATCACGAATTAAATATTTTCAACTATGTGCAACTCCCATGGCTGCTTCTGGCTTATATCCTATAATTCAATTTTCCCTTGGAAGCTTTGTAGTATTGAGAAGTGCTTCCTTTCTTCCCTTTCCCTGTATTTTGCCAACATTTTTCCCTCTTCCAACCAACAAAATGCAATTGTTTTTAAGTAGCCTGATACTAATGCAAAGTAGACAGTTTAGAGAGGTTGTTGTATGGAAAATTACATTTATATTCTTTGCTTCTAGGAAAGGTCAGTGTAGCCAAGAATATGTAGGTCATGTTTCCAATAATAAAGAAGTAACTGTTTTTTTCCTCCTGTAATTCTAATAAAAATAGAAAGGAAGAAGGGGAACTCCACTGCCTGCATAAAGTCAGTGGTGAAGGACGTGGTTGCTGCAAAGATATTAAAAAAAACCAACAAACAAAAACCTCCAACTTTATTACCTTACTGTGACAAATAGGGTGACAAGGACAATTTGGTTTAGCTTAGTTAGATGGCAGAGCCACTAGGTGGCACTATAAATATGAAAGGGAAAAGAATTTCTCACCATTTCCAAGGCACTTTTACGTGATACACCAGGAATGAGATGCTAAGAGAGGTAAAAATTTCAAAGTGTGATACAAAAGCTGGTACTGTGAGGTAGGAGTTCGAGCAATGCTCCTCCATTGATAAGAGCTTGGTTTTCATGAATAGGATGAAGTGGCAGCCATATGCTTGAAAACGATGGTCCTAGCCATAAAGATGCCATTCAGTCATTCAGTGAGCCATGATTTTCTCCCTTGGCATTCTCTCCACTGATGCAGATTGAGAACCCTCTGCAATTCAGTCTGGGACTTTCAAGAATCACTGTGGCTAAAAGTTCATCTCTAGGCAGTTAAATAGGTAATGAGCATCCATGAGCTTGGAAATAGGCTGGGGTCCCAAAGTCATCCAGCCTACACTCAGCTCGGACTCTTGGTCCACCTTGGTAGAATCTAGCAGAGTTTAGGATAATAGATTTAAAGCTAAAAAGAACCGCAGAGATCAACTAGTTCAGCCTTTTCATTTTACAGATAATGCTACTTGATATAGATATCATATCTATCTAAAACTCTTTACATATATATTAATATTTTATAGATATAGATTTCAATTTTTGATTTACAAATTACTTTACGTCTAGTATCTCATTTGAGCCTCACATCGATTCTAGGAAGTTGGTGCTATTATTTATCCCATTTTGCAGATGAGAATATTGAGAACCCAAGAAATTAAGTAACTTGCTCAGGGTTATACACATGGTAAGGGAAATAGAGCTGGGATTTAAATCCAGGCATTCTGGCTTCAAATCCAATGCTTTTTCTAGTGTACCTTGTGGAATTTTGCTTTCATAATCCTTGAGAATTAAGGATGATCTCTATACCAGGATAAATCATAAGCGTAACACCACATGGACTTTTGTTGGGAATAATGATAATAGTAATTATTATTTTAATTAGTACTGAATAGTACTCTTAATTAGTACTACCAATAATATTAATTATTATTTTGAATACTAATAAAGACTACCTCATCTATGATTTCACTGGAATAGGGAACTTCCTGAATAAACTCCCTTGCACAAAGGAGGTTGGAACTTTTTCTGAAATGCAGAGATTTGTCTAGGCTTGGAGAAGTTAAGCAACTTGCCCAGGGTCACTCAGCCAGTACGTGTGAGGGCCAGGTCTTGCATTCAGGTCTTTTTGGGTCTAAGACCAACTCTGTCTACAATGATGTGCTGCCCCTCAAAATGTGCAAATTCACAGTGACGTATATCAGAAGTATATTTTGCATATAATTTTAAAAAATAGTTAATACCTTAAAATAATAACTTGGATACTCATGAAGCACAAACTAATTTTTGCAAAGAATTAGGAACATTTTAAACCATTGTCATTCTCTTTTAGGCAGTGTTTTTTTTGACAAAAAATAAATTAATAGATTCGAATAAACAATTTTAGTGTGGATTTTTCTTCTTATAAGCACACACAGGATTAAATGAAGTTTTTTTCTTAATTTTAAAAAATTATTTTCAATTTTAAATTCTCTTCATCCCTTTAGTCTCTCCCTAACCCATTGAAAAGACAAGAAATACTCATTATAAATATGAAGCCATGCAAAAACATATTTCCACATTAATCACATTTTTTAAAAAAAGAAAACATTTTTAAAATGAAAAAAATGCTTTAATCTCTACTCAGAGTCTATCAGTTCTTTCTCTGGAGGTGGGTAGCATTTTTCAGGATGAGTCTTTTGGAATCATAATGTATCATTGTATTGATCCAAATAGATATGTTTTCTTTTTTTAATTTTCTTTTCTTTTGTTCTCCAATTACATGTAAAAAGTTTCCAACATTTTTCAAATATTATTGAGTCTTGAATTCTCTCCCTCCCCTCCCAAATCCCACTCCTCTATTGAGATGGTAAGCAATCTCATAGATTTTATGTGTGTAATCATGTAACACATTTTTCCATATAAATCATTTGGTGGAAGGAAATTAGAACTTAAAAAAATTAAAAATGAAAGTGGAAAAAATTTGCTTTGGTCTGGATCTTCTGTTCCTTTTCTCTGGAAGCAGATGGTACTTTTTATTATGAATCCTTTGGCATAGTTTTGTATCATTGTATTGCTTAGAATAGCTAAGTTACTCAGAGCTGTTCATTGTATAGTATTCCTGACACTATGTACAATGTTCTGCTTATTTCACTCTACTTCAGTTCATGTAAGACTTGCCAGGTTTTTCTGAGCTCCTCCTGTTTGTCATTTCTTACAATATAATAGTATTCTATTACAATTATATACTATAACTAACAACTATTCCTCAATTGACAGGTATCCTCTCACTCTCCAATTTTTTTCCCTGACAAAAAGAGCTGCTTTAAATATTTTTGTACATATAGGCCCTTCTCCTTTTTGTTTTCATTTTTTATCTTTTAGGGATATAAAACTAGTAATAGTATTGCTGGGTCAAAGGGTATAGGCTGTTTTATAGTCATTTGGGCATAAGTCCAAATTGCTTTCCAGAATGATGTTTTACAACTCCCTCAATAGTATGTTAGCATCTCAATTTTCCCACATCCCCTCGATGTTTTGTCATTTTCCTTTTCTGTCATAATAACCAATCGGATAGGTATGGGGTGGTGCTTCAGAGTTGTTTTAATTTGCATTTCTCTAATTAATTGCTATTTAGAGCATTTTTTGTATGACTATTGAGAACTTTAATTACTTTGAGAACTGCCTGTTCATATCCATTGACCATTTGTCAATTGGTGAATGACATATTCTTATATATTTGTCTCATTTCTCTCTTTATTTGAGAAATGAGACTTGTATTAGAGGAACTCATAAAAACAATTTGCATTATTATAATTACTATTATAATATTTCTGTCCTATTTCTCCCTGTTTAGTTTCTGACCACCTCCCCCAATTTGCCCTCTTTTCTGTCAGTCCCACCCCTATTCTCTTATTCCTTTCACCTCCTACTAAGCAGTAGATAGTCTTTCTAAAAGATGGATTTCTATACCCAATTGATTGTGTATGTTCTTTGCTCATTGAATCAATTTTAAAGTTCACATACTCCCTTCCCCACCTCGCCTATCTTCCCCTCCACAGTAAAAGCTCTTTTATGCCTCTTTTTTTTGTGATATAATTTACCCCATTTAATTTTTTCCTTCCCCTCCTTCCCAATTCATTCCTCTTTTTCATGCCTTCATTTATTTTATTTTTGGATTGTCCCATCATATTCAACTCACACCCTTGTTCTCTGTCAATGTATATTCTCTCCAACTCCTTTAATAATGATAAAGTTCTTTGGAGTTATGAGAATCATCTCCTCATGTAGGGATGTACACAGTTTGACCTTATTGAATTTCTTTTGATTTCTTTTTCCTGTTTACCTTTTTATGCTTCTCTGACATCTTTATATTTGAGAGTTAAATTCTCCATTCAGCTTTGGTCTTTTCATCAGAAATGTTTGAAAGTCCTCTATTTCATTGAATACCCATTTGCCCTCCCCCCGACCCCAGTCATTGCATTTTCCTTAACTGATTATTGTTACAATATTTATGTTATTGGTTACTGTGTAAAGGGTTCTCCTAGTTATCCCCACTTCACTTTGCACCACCTTATTTTTGTCTTCCCATTTTTTTTCTGAAACTGTCCCCTTCATTATTTCTTACAGCACAATAGTATTCCATCACAATCTTAAAGTACAACATGTTTTGCTATTCTCCAATTGATAGGTTTCCCTTCAATTTCCAACTCTTTGCCACCACAAAAAGAGCTACTATAAATATTTTATATATACATATAGGTCATTTCCCCTTTTCCAGTAGAGATATTGTTGGGTCAAAGGGTATAATTTTATAGCTCTTTGGCATAGTTCCAAATAGTTCTTCAAAATGGTTAAATCAGTTCATAGCTCCACTAACAGTGCATTAGTAGATATATTTTTCCACACCTCTTTCAGCATTTGTAATTTTCATTTTCTATCATATTAGCCAGTCTGATTGGTATCAGGTGGTACCTCATAGTTATTTTAATTTGCACTATTCTATTAGTGATTTAGGGCATTTTTTTCATATTATGATTGACAGCTTTGATTTCTTCATGTGAAAACTGCCTGTTCATATCATTTGACCAAGAATGGCTCTTATTTTTTTTAAATTTGTTTTAGTTGCCTCTATATTTAAGAAATGAGACATTTATGGGGGAAAAAACTAGCTGCAACTCCCTTTTCCCTCCAGTTTCTTATTTCCCTTCTGATTTTGACTTCATTGGTTTTGTTTGTGAAAACCTAAATTTTATGTAATCAAAATGTTCCACTTTGCCTCCCAAGATCTGTCTCTTTGTTTAATCACTGATACTTTCCTTATTCATACCTCTGTCAGGAAATTTTTCCCAGGCTATATATCCAAATAATATAGTATTTTCTGTTAAATAGTGAGTTCTTGTACAATAGCTTAGATCTTTGGGTTTCTCAAACACTATCTACTATGGTCTTTACTTTTGTATATTGTGTACCTAATCTATATTATTGATTAACCACTCTATTTCTTAGGCAGAACCAAATTGTTTTGATTATTATTGCTTTGTGGTATATATTTTGAAATCTGGTATAGCAAGGTCACCTTCCTTCATTTTTGTTTTTTAATTAATTCCCTTAATATTCCTGACCTCTTATTTCTCCAGATGGTTTTAATATTTTTTTTCTAGTTCTAAAAATTATTCGTGGGTAGTTTGACTGATATGTCATTAAATAATTTAGGTAGTATTCTCATTTTTGTTATTTCTGATCAGCCTACAAATGAACAACTACTTTTTCCCAATTCTTTAGATCTGTCTATATGTGTGAAAAGTGTTTTGTATTGTGTTCAGATAGTTCCTGTGTGTGTCTTGACAGAATGACTCTCAAATGTTTAATACTGTCTATGATTATTTTACATCTAATTTCTCAATTTATCTCTTCCTGCTGGTTTTCTTTCTTTCTTTTAACTCTTACCTTCCATTTTGGAGTCAATATTGTGTATTAGCTCTAAGGCAGAAGAGTGGTAAGGGCTAGGCAATGGAGGTCAAGTGACTTGTCCAGGGTCACACAGCTAGGAATTATCTGAGGCCAGATTTGAACCTAGGACCTCTAGTCTCTAAGCCTGGCTCTCAATCGACTGAGCCACCCAGCTGCCCCCCACTGCTGATTTTCATTGTTAATACATGAAAAACTGATGAATTATGTAGGTTTATTTTATACTCCATACTTTTGCTAATGTTATTAATTGTTTTGACTAATTTTTAATAAATTCTCTCAGTTTCTCAAAGTATGCCATCATATCACCTACAAAAGTGATAGTTTTTTTCTTTAGTTGTCTATTCTTATTACCCCAATTTCTTTTTCTTGTCTTATTGCCATACTAACATTTCTTGTACAATACCGAATAATAAAAGTCTTGATAGTCTTCCTTGCTATACTTGGTTCTTACTGGAAAGGATTCTATTTATTAACCCTATTGTGAAAGTTTGCTCTTGGTTTTAGATAGGTACTTCTTATCTTTTTACCCAAAAACCTCCATTTATTTCTATGCTTTCCAGCATTTAGGAATGAGGGTTATATTTTGTCAGAATCTTTTTTTTCTGAATATATTGATATAATCATATGACTTTTGTAATTATTTGTAATTGATACAGTCAATTGTGTTGATAGGTTTTATAATATTGAATCAGTCCCACAATCCTGGTAAAAAATACCACCTGGCCATATCTTTGTGAAATATTGCTATCTTGTCTTTGATAGTGTTTTATTTAAATTTTTTGCATCTTTTTTTTTAAACCCTTACCTTCCGTCTTGAAGTCAATACTGTGTATTGGCTCCTAGGTGGAAGAGTGGGAAGGGCTAGGCAATGGGGTTAAGTGACTTGCCCAGGGTCACACAGCTAGGAAGTGTCTGAAGCCAGATTCGAACCTAGAACCTCCCATCTCTAGGCCTAGATCTCAATCTACTGAGCCACCCAGCTGACCCACTTTGCATCTTTTTTAAAAGGAAATATCAATAAAAGTTTTTTTAAGGCCAACTAAATATGTATACATACATAGGCAATTGATTGTGCTAATAATCTTTCTGAAAGAAACAATTAAAAAGGAAACAAGCATGAGATCGACATCTTCCCCACATGTGCCTTTCAAAGATGGAGAATGTATTGTCAACTCAAAGTCTGCTTCCACTTCATTTGTCTTTCTGCTTCCTCCTAGAAATTTCCAAGTACCAATCCCAGCTACCTTCAAACAAAGTCTTTTCATCGACTTTGATCTAAAATAGTCACGCATTCAGAGTTTGCTGTGTCTGGTAAAACAGGGCTACTGTAGGAAAATATAAGTAATGGGGTCACCAGGGATATTAAAATCAACTATGGGGTTTGTGGGAACACTCTCTGGGATGTAAGAGAGACTAAAACTGGACACTGAAGTCTTGTACAGCTACACCACTCCCAACTGGAAAAATAACAGCCAACTGTCACTCTGGCCAGAGGCCTTGAATTAGCTGACAAGGTAACAAGGTGAAATTGAGTTTTAATTAGAAACAACTAAAAGGAGGGATAGGAATGACTACTCTAAAATCTTAACACCTAATAACAAAACCCAAAGGGACAAGGAAGGACTTATTCACTACACTAATTTAAGCTATCTAACTAACAGGGCCCAAGGAGCTATCCTGGAGTCTCTGGGTTTCTGCCTCACACCTGGAACCTGCCAGGCTTGAGTACAGCTGGGGCTTTTGTGGCTTTGGGATTTCTCATTGCAATCCACTGATGATGTCTGGATGCCAGGAGCTACAGTTGTCTCAGGAACTAAGCAGTAAGGGTTTTGCTTGAAGCACTGTCCTCTTCTCTTGTTCTTTCCTTAAATGCCACACCACACAGGATCCCAGGGGAAAACAGGATGCAAGGTGTCCTTTGCTCTGAGTTCTCCCGGGCTGGCAACGGTTTTTGCCTACCACTAATGGAGTCCACACACAGAACACACATAGATTTCCTCCTCCTTCATTCCAACCTGGAATTCCCAGCTCCAGCTCCTTCCTGCTAGGTACTTCCTAATCAATATATAATCAATACCTAATAACTAGCTAATCTAATCTTACTCATAACACTACTCATGTATATTATTTCTCTTTGGCAAGTGGAAATGCCTTGAAGATAGAGGGACCATTTAATTTTTGTCTTGCCATTCTTAGCACCTAGCACATTGTCTGGCACAAAGTGAGCCTCAGTAAATGCTGAACTGGAATTTCCTTTGAAATGGGATGTAAGTGAGAACTGGAGGTTTAAAGTCAAACAATTCAAAATGTTATGAATGACTTCACACTTGTTAGTGTGGGCAATATGGAGATGGTGGAAAAGTGCTACACTAGAAATCAGAAATGAGGGGCTTTATTTTCTCCATCATTTAAATATAATGTTCTTGGTCCAGCTATTTCTCTCATATGTTTCCTCATTTAAAAATGAAAGGGTTCATAGAATCAGAGAATTTGAGAATAGGAAGGCCCATCTAGACCAATTCAATTATAAAAGGAATTCCTGCAATAATATACCTATCCAACAAGTGTGTTGTACAGCCTCTGCTTGCAGACTTTCTTGGAAAGGAACACATCCCTTATCAAGGCAGCCCATCCCATTTTTGGATAGCTCTAATTGTATATATATATATTAACATCAAATCTAAATTTGCCTGTTTTCAACACCTCTTGCTCTTGGTCCTGTCCTTTGTGAACAAGCAGAATTGGTCTAAGTTCTCCTCCACAGGAATGGGTGCAACCTTTCAAATACTAAGAGACAGTTATCATGCCCCCCCTTGAATCTTTTCTTCCCAAATAAATGTGCCCAGTTCCTTCAACAGATCTTCATATGACATGAACTCAAAGTCATTCATAATTCTGGTTGCATTCTTCTGAATGTTTTGTGATAATTAATATCCTTCTTAGACCATAAAACCCAGAATTGAACATAGCATTCCCATTGAGGTCCGAAGAGAACATCACATAATTGGAATATAATTTCACTATTCTTGGAAGCTCTGCCTCTTAATGCAGCTCAAGCTCACACTAGTATTTTTTGTTTCTACAACATGCCACAATGACTCAGACTGAGCTTGAAGTCTACTAATACCCCTATCTCTTTCTCAGAATAGCTGTCATCTAGCAATTCCTCCCATATGTCATACTTATAAAGTCCATATCTGTACTTAAATGTAAGATTTTATATTTATCTTCAACTAGTTTCATCTTATTAGATTCAGCCCAGCACTCTAGCCTGTCAAGACTCATTTGAATCTTGGCTTTGTCATCCAGTGCTTTAGTTACCCTTTTTTAGCTTTATGTTATTTGCAACTTTAATGAGCCTTTATCAAAGTTATTGACAAATATATTACCTAGCACAGAGCTAAGTAGAGATCTTTGAGGTATAGACAGTGATCACATTGATATTAACTATTAAGAATGACTTCAAGTCCAACAAGTCCTGAATCCATTAACTTCATCATATATTCTTTACGTCTTCTCCATGACAAAAAAATGATATAATTTATCAAAACTTTGTAAAATCAAAGAAAATGATTCAAAAAGTGCTCCTAATCTATGAATTTTTTGATCCTTTCAAATAAGAAAATAAGGTTAGTGTGGCATGACCTGTTCTTTCTGAAGCCATTTTGGGCTCTTTAGAATTCCAACTTGCCCTTCCAGATATCTCTTTAATTCTTCATTTTAGAATGGATCCCATGAATCAAAATCAAGCTCACTGGTCTGTAGTTTTCAAATTCTCTTTTCTTCCTTTTGCAAGACCTGGATGGCATTGACCTTTCTCTAACCATGTGGCACCATTCCTATTTTCCATCATCATTCATTGCTGATCATGTTTTTATGACTGGCTTAGATAAGTTCTAAGTTCTTTTGGCTTTCTATGACTTTTGTATACCCAATGTGGATTCTGATTGTGTTCTCTTGTTCAGCCCTGTCATTAAATCCTATTTTACCTTAGTTTTCTCCAATGAGAACTGTTTTGAAACTATTTTTTATCTTTCTTTGTATTCCCAGCTTCAGCATATTTCCTGACACATTTATTATTTATTATTATTCCTGTTGACTCCTTAGGAGCATAGGGCTGCAACCATCTCATGCCAGCGGACTCTGTTCTGGGCAACTTCCCCTAGCTGGGCCCATGTCATTCCGACTGTTTTTGTTTCATTTTCGGCAGATCTTTGCCAGGTCTGTTTTGGTCTTCTGACTTTCCTCCTCCCTGAAGGGTTCCAGCACAATGCTTGTCTGGCTACGTTGTCTTCCGGTTTTCCTAGCGTATGTCCTATCCATCTCCACTTACGTTTCTTTATGTCCTGACTAATGGGATACTGGATTGTTCTTTCCCAGAGACTAGCATTGGAGATCTTTTCAGGCCATCTGATGTTCAAGATGCAGCGTGGACATCTATTAACAAAGACCTGGAGTTTATTGGTGTTAGCGCTAGTCACTCTCCAGCTTTCTGATCCATATAGGAGGACGGCCTTTACATTGCTATTCTGACACATAGTAGGTGCTTAATAAGTGCCAATTTGCTGATTGATTTTAAAGAGAAAAACAAGAGACATAAAAAGAGGCAATTGTGGATTCTACGAGGTGAATAAAAAGTTAAAAAAAAAAACAACCAAAGATTCATTAAATGATTTCAAGGGTCTGGGTCTAGAAGAATTCCATTCTAAGGTCCTGATGAAACTTGTAAATGTGATCTTAGAAACTCCACATATCATTTGAAAGAAATTATGGAGAATAGGAGAGGAGCTAGAAGACTAGGGAGGGAAGCACATAGGTAGGAATTTGTACTGATGAGGCCAAAGAAATAAAATCAAAGGGGACATCAATGTGCAGATTGGAAGAAAAAGGAGGAGAAACTGAAGTAGGAGCATCTCAGAAGGAAGTCAATTCAAAGATTTGAGTTAAAAAGTTTGAATGCTGAACTTGGCATCAATAAGTCAAATTTTGCCTAAGACAGTTATTAATTGTGTGACTTGGAGTAAGTCACTTAACATTTCTCAGCCTCAGTTTGCTTATCTATAAAATGGAAGTAATAATAATACCCAATTCACAGGATTGTTGTGAGGATTGAGGATCAAGTATCACACTTTGTAAACCTTAAAGTGATATAAAAATGGTTTAAAAATAAAGATAATGAGGTGAAGAGAGATACACATAGCAGTGTCTGAGAGAATCATAAAAGAAGAGAAGAATAGAAGGGACTTTAAAAGGTAAGAATTAACAGGAAAATGGGTATTGATTGCATGTGGAGGGTGAAGGAGAAGCAAGAGTCAACAGTAATTGAAAGTTTGGGGCCCTGGGAGAGTGGTAAAATGGTGGTATCAACAAAGAATGTGGTGATAAGGCATAAGAAGAAGCCATTCTAGGGGAAGATGAGAGGTTTTGTTTCTTAACACATTGCATTTCAGCTGAAAGGAAATCTGGGAAGAGATGGCAAGTAGGTATTAGAAATTTGTGACTAGAGCTCTGGGATGAGGTGCCTAGAAATAAAGATTTGGGAGCTTTTCCCTAAAAGGTGATAGCTGAACTCAGGGGAATGGATGACACCTTCAAGGGAAAGAGAAGAGAAGTCTCAGGATAGTTTTTTGGGAAGTATTCCAGCTTAGTAGGTGGGAAGAGAAGTAGACGTCATGCAGGTGGAACCATGTCAGGAACCAAGAGGTCCCCAGATGTCAAGGTGGGGAAGGAAATTTTCAAAAGTGTCCAGTGTTGTCCCATGCTTCATTAAGATTAAGGAGGATCCAGACTGAAAAGAGGTAATTATATTTGGCAATGAGGAAATGTTTGGTAGCTGTTGAGATTGTTGTTTCTGTAAAACGTGGTGGATAAAAGCTAGCATTCAGAAGTGGAAATTTGGAGTTAAAATTCTGTCTCAGACACTTTATCTATATTGAAGTTATTCCTGTTCAACCTTTCATATCTATGATTTTTAAGTAAAATTCATATTTAATCTGAAGATGACACAAAGCTGGGAGTAGAGAGAACTAATACAGGAAATAGTGGAAAGAGTACTTTGATCAGTGCTGAAGGTTACTGAATTAGTAGTCAAAAGGGCTGGGTTCAAATCCTGACTCTTCTACCTGTTTCCTGAATGACTTTGAGAAAGTAACTTTTATTTTCTAGTCCTCAGTTTTCTCACTTAAAATCAAGAATTTGGACTGCATGACTTCTAAGGTCCTTGATCATATTTCCATAGAAGGCAGAAGTGGTATTTAAATTTTTTTTTATTCATTTATTTGTTTGTTACATTCTGCTTGTGTTCATTCTTCATATTACTATTTAGGTTTTTATGTGTTTTTTAAAACTTGACCTGCTTGTGATTCCTTACAACACAGAAGTATTTTATCACAAGCATATGTCACAACTTGTTTAGACATTCCCTAATTGATGAATATGCCCTCAGTTTCCAGTTCTTTGCTACTATAAAGAAAGCTGCTATAAATATTTTAGAATATATAAGTTCTTTTCCTTTTTTGATGATTACCTTCAGATACAGACCCAACAGTGGTATTTATTGCTGGGTCAAAGGGTATACACAATACAATTTTATAACTCTTTTGGCATGATTCAGATTGCTCTCCAAAATAGTTCGACTGGTCATAATTCTATTATGTTTTAGTGTCTCCATTTTTCCACTTGCTCTAAAACATTTGTCATTTTGCTCTTTTATCATTTTAGCTAATCTGACAGATATGAGATGATGTCTCAGAGTTATTTAAATTTGCATTTCTCTAGTCAATAATGGTTTAGAGAAATAATATTCAAAATAATCTTAATAGACCAAGAAAACTAGATAAATTTTAATGAAAATCAATGGAAAGTCCTGAATTTATGAAAAAAAATTTTTTTACCTGTACAAATTCTGTACAGTGAAGACCTGTCTAGTTCATATAAGGGTGGAAGAGAAATCTCAGGGTTGCAATGGAAGCCAGCTTTCATTGGTGCAACTTTTATTGTGGTAAATATGCTCTCAGAATTACCAGCTTTACCTTGGATTAATGACAAGACCCACATTACAGAAAGGAACATGTAACAGTGCCAGTTGTATTCTAGGTTGGTTATACTACATCTGGGTACAGAAATCAGTTCAGGGCTCCACATTCTGAAAAGACCATGTGTTAAGGATAGTGTTAAGGATAGTGAGGAACTTGGAAACCATATCATCCAAGGAACAGTTGGGGATTGGGATAGGGGAAGCCTGAACAGAGGCTTATCCCAGGTCACAGCTATAAAGAAAGGTGTCTCTGAGGAGAAGCTTTATTTTTAGAAGGTATTCATTGTAAGCACATTATTTTGGGGCTACAGGGGGAGAAAGGATGGTGGCAAAAAAAAGTGTCAGTGTTGGAAGCTATCCTACAGCTTCTTAGATCTGAGAGGTGCATGGTTTAGGTGAGAAAGAATGAAACTGGGAACCATCTGTCTGTCCAATGGTTAGCTCATGGCTGCTCCAATCTGACGTGGAGCATGGTTTATTATATACAGAATTCAAAATCCATTTCACACAAAGCACAATAGAATTGCAGCTGTACAGACACTCAAGGTTACAGAGTTACATCATGATTGAAATATGACTTAACAAAAATTTCTCCCATGAAGATTAAGCCGGATGAGACAATATCCAAGGTTAAAATTTGAACCTCATTTTATCTAAAAGTTATTTCAGGGAAAAGTTTCCATACTTAAGAAGATATCTTTAATGAAAGAGTCTTTAACATTATGGGGTGGAAAAAGCATCTGGCTGAATAGGAAACTGTCTGACTATCTGCTTTGACCTTGACTGTCAAGGAACAGCTTCAGAGCCCAAGCAGCTTTTTGCTTAATTTCTGCCTTTTTCATCTTGGAGAAAAACTGTTAACTCCTTAACTGCTGGTTTACTATACAGTACTTAGAGGCTATCCTAAAAACTCAATTAATATGTTTTCAATAATAAAGAGGAGCCATTGGGAGGGGTCTGGCTTTTTATCTGAGATATGCCATCCATTGTCTGACCAGATCCTTTCAGGTCAATGGAGTCAGTATATGACCCTATCAGCTATTTCAACTCTGATGGGGTCCAAATAAAAATACCTATTAGAGTCCCTGTTTCCCTAAATGGCTTCCAATATATCAGCTTAGGTTTGAGATATAGGAAAAGGCAGATACTAGCAGGAAGAAAATAATCTTAAGAAGGCCACCCAAATTTAGAATCAGTGGAGCCAGGTAAAGATACTCTGATACTCAAGCACAGAAAAACTTCTATTAGGACAATAGAGTCTCCTTTAGCTGGAGATTAGTCTGCACATGTAGAGACCTTTGTTAGTGATTTAAAATGAGAGTGAAAACAATGGCAGAGAGGTAACAACTGAGATTGGTATATGAGTGACATTTAGAGAAGAGTAAAGGACGAGCAACTCTTGTGACCCTCAAGAGGATGGGGGAAGGAGAGATTTAGTGAATATGAAGTCCTATAATCAGAAGGAAAGAGAGAGCCAAGCTATTTGGGCATCAAACTGATTTTGTACAGATTATAGCTAGAGCTATGTGAACTCAGTAAAGCAGTTAGATAAATCTATACCACTCTTAGTCCTTAAAATGTTATGATAGAAAGGGAGTGTAAGCAACAGAAAGAACAGAATGTATTCATCCTGGGCTGGAGAATACCAAGGGGCACCAATAATTTTATTTATTTATTTATAGCCGTGAAAACTCTTATTTAATTAATTAATTTAGAATATTTTTCCATGGTTTCATGATTCATGTTCTTTCCCTCCCCTTCTCCCACAGCTCTCTTGTAGCCAAAGAACAATTCCAGTGGGTTTTACATGTGTCATTGATCATTTCCTATTTCCATATTATTAATATTTGCATTAGAGTGATTGCTTAAAGTCTACATCCCTAATCATATACTCATTGACCCATCTGATCAAGCAGTTGTTTTTTTCTTCTGTGTTTCTACTCCCATAGTTCTTCCTCTGAATGTGGATAGTGTTCTTTCTCATAAGTCCCTCAGAATTGTCGTGGATTATTGCATTGCTCCATTACATTCGATTGGGGCACCAAAAATTTGAAGGAGTACCATGCAGAAGAGAGGGCAGACTTGTTTTGTGTTACTCAAGAAGGCAGTACTTGTTATCATTTAGTTTGGGGTCTGGACTCAGGAAGACCTAAGTTTAAATCTGGCCTCAGACACATACTAGCTTTGGAACCCTGGGCAAGTCACTTTACCCTGTTAGCTTTAGGGGCCTCATCTGTAAAATGAACTGGAGAAGGAAATAGCAAACCACTCCAGTCTCTTTGCCAAGAAAACCCCAAATGGGGTCACAAAGAGTTGGACATGACTGAAAAGATTGAATAACAAATCCTTCAACACAAAATAAATCTAAATCCAACAATCGTTTATTAAATGCCTACCTTTTTTTTGTGCAAAGATATATCAGAACTTTTTGACAATTAGAACTGCCAATAATGAAGTATATTGCTTTGGGAAGTAAGGACTTCTTTGTCACCAGGGTTATTCATTCAAAGATGGACGATTCTCTGTAAGGTATATATGCTATTAAAAGAAATTTCTGCATTGACCAGGAGGTAAGACTAGATGATCTAGACTCACAGCATCTCAAATTTAGAACTCAGAAGTCATGTAGTCTGATTCATTCCTGAACAAGAATCTCCTCTGCAACATACCAAGTGGTCATATAGACATTGGAAAGATTTCTGGGACGCTCTACCAACCAACGATCTACCAAGACATCGCACTGATCCATTTATCATATTTATTTGAGTCAATGAGCTGACTCAAAATCCACATAACTTTACTGCTACCTAGCACACATCTCTAACATATTCACAAGAATAGCACGAGACATAACAAAAGTCTTTCCCAATTTTAAATTCCATATTTTAAATCTGTCCTTCTCTCTGTTCCTGTACACAAAACAGTGGCATAAATGATTCTAGCAATATCTTTCCCAAAGTCGTCTGTGACTACTCATATAATTAGCCAGATAATTAGGGATGTGAGAGCCTTTTGTTTTATGGACACCTTCCTATTACTAGAAAAAGCAGGTGAAATATTCTTAGGCTGTTCTAAAAATTCCAATTATGTCACAGAGTGTAGTTAATCAATTTCGCACCATTTGGTTTTACTCACATCTGCCCTGATCACTCTTCCCACTACCCTCTTTACACATCTTTTTCTTTGATAAGAATGTGGATTCATAACTCAGTGCAGATTGAAGCATTACTTTTTTCCCTTTATTTTCCTTGTGTTTTTCTTAACATGGTTAATATGGAAATATATTTTGCATGACTTCAAATATATAATGAGTATCATACTGCTTGCCTTTTCAAGGGACTAGAGGGAGAGAGAGAGATAATTTGGAGTCAAAAAATAATTTTCTGAATGAATTAATTTAAAAAAATGTGGATTTTACTCAACACATCCTACTACCAGAACAATTACAAGGTACTAAATAGTGTAGTACAGGTGATAAGTGCAATGGGAATCCATGAAAAAGAAGAGTTGAGCTGAGACTAGAGGATGGATTGAGTTTGGATAGGAATAGAGGAAGAGGGAGGGTATTCCAGATGAGCTGGAGCAATAATATAATAGGGATGGATATGGTACGCACTGAGGACAATAAAGAGACAGATTTGACTGGAGAAGGGATTTTGCACAGGATGTTGTTTGGTCATGTCTGATTCTTTGGGATGCCATTTGGAGTTTTCCTGGCAGAGACAGCAGAGTGGTTTGCCATTTCCTTCTGCAGCTTATTTTACAGATGAGGAAATTGAGGAAAACAGGTTAGATGACTTGCCCAGGATCACACAGCTGGTAAGTATTTAAAGCTAGATCTGAACCAGGAAGATGAATCTTCCTTACTCAAGCTCAGTGCTCTCTCCACTGTGCCACCTAGATGCCCTGTGTGTGTTGGTACATGATAAATAGCAAAGGAAGTTAATTAGGTAGGCTAATCTATTTATATATTGACCCAGATTATATACCTGAACTGGACCGAGCCCAAAGTGATTGAATTTATTTTGTTCCTGATTTCCTAAGCCATGCAGCTTTGCCTTTCTCCCTTTGAATTTGACTCTCAAACATAAGACTCACATGATCACATGTTTGTCTGGATGCTATAACTGGAGAATCATGTGCTGTTTATGCAACACTTATGAGTGGTACTGGGAGGGAGTCAGGTTGAGGTATGTGGTCATCCCTAAAGACCAGTTGTTTAAAAGCAAAAACATCTTGCTTAACTTTAAAATATTACAATGTGGGGGAGGGGGGGCGCATTTCAAATGTGGCCTTTTAAAATTTGTTCCAATAGATGACTTTTTTTATTATGTGTGTGTGTGTGTGTGTGTGTGTGCATGCACACATTCACATACATATTTTCAAAATGAACTTTATTTTTCTGTGTTGGCAGAGATTACTTTGTGGTGACTGGGGAGCAAAACTCCAAGTATGAGACAGATTTTAAACATTTAGAATCCTTGACCAAACGGTTCATGTAAACTACATCTTCTGCCTTTCCAGGAAATTCCTGGCCCTTAGCAAATGAGACAAACCTGTTTTCATACTCAATCAGATCCTTGCAGCTGATTATACTCAGTCTTTGCTTCCCCTGGCTGTGCCATTATGATGTTTAATCCTTCACATGTTTATTTTGACCTTGATTATGAAGGAGTTTTCACTGAAGATATAGGATGCATTCCTTTCTTCTACCAGATTCCTCAGATTCCTCCCCACCTTGCCTATCTAGGCTCCTCCCCAATTTCTCCTTTTCCTCCCCAATCCTTGGCTCCATCCCCATTCTTCACTACTCCCCCATTGGTCTTTTTGGTTGCTGCTCTGAAAAGACAGGAACCCAAATCACCCCAAGGCATATATATCTGCTATTTTATATATATGCAACCAAGCTTCCAAATTAAACACAAAATTGATTTTCCTTAGCCAGATTTTTTTCTCAAATTTAGAAATGAAACAAAATACTGGACTTGTAGTTAAAAGAGTCTGAAGTACTGGACTGTAGTGCTGATTCTGGTACCACCTGCTTATATAAGCTTGAAGAAGTCATCTCTCTGGGTCTTGTGTCTCCTTTTACAAAATATGGGATAATATTGGATTTTGCATTATTTTTACAGAAATGTCTATCCTATAATGAAGTATATTTGAAAGAGAGGACACAATGTTCTGCTAGGGAACCCCAGTATTGGCAGTGTTGAGCAAGGGAGCAAGACAGTTATGGCCCTTTGGAATATAGGAACCATTAAGGTAGGAAGACCCTATTTATGGCTCACAGACCCTGTTGCAGAATTAGAGAATGAAACCCTGGGAAGTGTGAGGGAGGTAAAGTGCATAATACAAGTCCTAGTAGCTAGAATCATTCTCAGAGGTGGAAGGAATGTAACTGCCCATCTTGTTTAACCCACAGAGCCTGAAGACTTGAGTTCAAATTAGGTCTCAGACATTTATTAGCTTTACGACCCTGGGCAAATTGCTTGACCTTTGTTTTCCTTAGTTATTTCATCTGTAAAATGGGGATAATAAATAAATATTTATCTCTCGAGGTTGTTGTGAAGATCAAATAAGATTGTGTATACACACACACACATATACACACATATATACTAAAAATGTCACCTAATAGTGTATGGTCCAAAGCAGATACTATATAAATATTATTTTTTTTATTATTTTTTTCATGAAAAAAATACTGGAGATCTCAAGCTTGGTGAATGAGCTGTTTGGAAGAGGAAAGTGGAACTTTAGGGTATGAACACAAGTTAAAGGTTGTTAATGTTCCTAGCCCTCTAACCCATAAGGAAGAATCTTATAACTATCTTTGTTGTTCAGCCATGCTAGACTCTTCATGATCCCTTTTGAGGCTTCCTTGCCAGAGATACCGGATTGATTTGCCATTTCCTTCTCCAGCTCATTTTACAAATGAGGAAATTGAGGCAAGTAGGATTAAGTGACTTGCCCAGAGTCACACAGCTAATAAGGGTCTGAGGCCAGATTTGAACTTAGAAAGATGAGATTTCCTGATTCCAAGTCCACTGTACCACCTAGGTTTTAGTCAATGAGGTGGAAGCCAGGGTGGAGAATCCTGAGCATTTGTATGCGCTTTAGTGAGGCCAGAGTTCTTCAAGAAAAGATTGTTCTTGGGGGCAGCTGGGTAGCTCAGTGGATTGAGAGCCAGGCCTAGAGACAGGAGGTCCTAGGTTCAAATCTGGCCTCAGCCACTTCCCAGCTGTGTGACCCTGGGCAAGTCACTTGACCCCCATTGCCCACCCTTACCACTCTTCCACCAAGGAGCCAATACACAGAAGTTAAAGGTCTAAAAATTAAAAAAAAAAAAAGAAAGAAAAGAAAAGATTGCTCTCAAGTTCTGTTTATAATGTGGGGGTTTAATAACTTTATTGATTTGTCCCGATGCCTCCTAGTGTGAAAAGAAATGGCAGAGAGTCTCTAGCATCAATTTTCTTGATAATTCCTATCTTGAAAAAAAGTTGAGTAGCATCCTATGTAACTTATTTTGAATCATGAGGGTATTAGCAGAGAGTTTTGTATATTTTAGGTGCTCACTAAATAAATGCTGGCAAGAATAAGTGAGGGCAGGGGCAGCTAGGTGGCTCCATAAAGAGCCAGGCCTTAAGAATAGGAGATCTTAAGTTCAAACTTGACCTCAGACATTTTCTAAATGTGACCCTGTCCAAACCACTTCACCTCCATTTCCTAGCCTCACTGCTCTTCTGCCTTGGAACTAGTACTTGATTTGATTCCAAGATGGAAAGGAGTTTAAAAACAAAAAAGAAAAGCAAAAATAAATGTAAATCAGCACCAGTTACCTCTACCTATTTCTATAGATGATACAGTGTTCTAAGAGCATCGCCACTTAAATTTTATAGATTAGATACTCAAATCACTTTTGTATTTCTCCTATCATTTACATTAAGTAGATCTAAGACTGTTATTTCAAATGATTTTCTTAAAATGTTTGTTCTTTCTAACTCACTCTAACTTGTTTATTTTATTATTTCCTCTGCTAATTTCAAGGTGATTTTTTAAAAAAAAGCAAACATTAATATTCATTTTCCAAGGAGTACAACATTCTGAGCAAATTGTCCAAGCCATATGGGAATGTGTGTGATAAAATGTGCCCTTAAAGGAGGTGTGAGCCTCAGAACATTCAATCAGACAGCCTGTCTCTAAATCTGAGTGATAGACTCCAAACAACTAGCTCCTTCCTGTGACTCTACTGTGTCTTCCATGTCATGAACCAAGTGTAGCCAACAGAGGAGGAAAGTGACAGGAAACAAGTCGTTCTTGGGGAAATAGTGTCAGAAAGTCAATGGCAATACAAATGACCAAGACCTGGGGTGGGACAGAGAGGGGGAACATCTGGGTCTCCAAGACAGTTTTCCCCACACTTTCCCACTATTTGCTGGAATTTTACTTGGGCTCTTCTGCCTCTCATTTTTGGAGAGTACTGGTCCTTGGCTGTATAATAGAATTACATTCAGGCTACTGATTCCCTTCCTTTACTAGTGTTCAATCCTTACTGTTAAGTCTTTTGAGGGGACACAGAGTCACTTAGGGAAAGGGAGATAGGGACTTTCCTTCAAAATAATGGTTCATACTGCTTTTCTTAAGTAGGCTAAGGGGTCAATCTTCTTCTTCTACAGTGGCACAGTGGATAGACTCTGAGTCAGGAAGAACTGAGTTTCAACCTAATACAAAGACTTTCTAGTTGTTTAGCTCTGGTCAAGTCACTTAACCTCTGCCTATCTAAGTTTCTTCAATGGTAAAATGAGGATATTAATAAGACATATCTTTCAGCATTGTTGTGAGGATAAAATGAGATAATATTTGCAAAGTACTTAGCACAATGCCTGATACATAGTAGGTATTTAATGCATGTCTATTCTCTTTTCCCTTTAAAAAAATATTTTGAAATAAATGGGGGGAAAGTTCCAGCATCCTGGTAACCTATTCACTTTCTCTTTTTAAAAATTCTTACCTTCTGCCTTAGAATTGATATCAAGTGTTGATTCCAAGAATGATAAGGTCTAGGGGCGAATGGGATTAAGTAGCTTGCCTAGGGTCATACAGCTAAAAAGTGTCTGATATCAGATTTGAACCCAGGTCTTCTCAACTCCAGGCTTGGTGGTCTATCCACTATGCTATCTAACTGACCCCCTTCTTACTGTTAGAAGATTAATTAAATATTCCTTGAGGAATGTTGTGATACTTACTTGAGAAAAGACAATTATGAGCTTTACAAAGTCATAACTTTCAGGAAGTCTCCAGGATTGTATTTGGAGTTATACCTGAACAGATTAGTTCAGAGGTGTTTTTCTATGGAGTCCTGGGCCTTAGGTTCAACATACATGACAATGAAAGTTTACATTTTACCTTAGAAAACCTGGTTGTTCTTGTTGATTAAGGACAGAATTTATGATGGCTGGGGTAGCTACGATGGATGGCGGATAGAGTGCTGAGCCTGGAGTTGGGAAAACTCATCTTCCTGAGTTCAAATCTGGTCTCAGACACTAGCTATGTGACCCTGGCTAAATCACTTAATCTTGATGACCTCATTTTCCTCATCTGTAAAACGAATCAAAGAAAGAAATAGTAAACCACACCAGTGTCTTTGCCAAGAAAACCCAAATAGGGTCGTGAAGACTAGGACACAACTGAAAACTACTAAATGCCAACAAAATATCCCAGCCCAATGGTTTGGGTTAAGCCCCACAATTCTCTCTACAAGGACCTGAAAAGAACCTTTCTTCCCATCTTTGTTTTCTTTTTTAGAAAAAATGTCCATGGTTATGATTCATGATTTTACTTTCCCCTTCACCCTCCCTTAAAACCCCCTCCATAGCTGATGTGCATTTCCACTGGTTTTAACATGTATCATTAATCAAGGTTTATTTCCATATTATTGATAGTTATATTGGTGTGGTGGTTTCAAATCTACATCCCCAATCATGTCTGCATCAACCCATGTGTTCAAGCAGTTGTTTTTCTTCTGTGTTTCCACTCCTGCAGTTCCTCCTCTGAATATGGGTAGTGTTCTTTTCTATAAATCCCTCAAAATTGTCCTGAGTCATTGCATTGCTGATAGTATAGAAGTCCATTACATTCTATTTTACCACAGTGTATCAGTCTCTGTGTACAATGTTCTTCTGGCTCTGCTCCTTTCACTCTGCATCAATTCCTGGAGGTCTTTCCAGTTCACATAGCATTCCTCCAGTTTATTATTCCTCTGAGCACAGTATCCATCACCGGCATATACCACAATTTGTTCAGCTATTCCCCAAATGAAGGGCATACTCTCGTTTTCCATTTTTTTTTGCCACCACAAAAAGTACAGCTATAAATATTTTTGTACAAGTCTTTTAATCTATGATCTCTTTGGGGTACAAACCCAGCAATGGTATGGTTAGATTGAAGGGCAGGCAGTCTTTTAGAGCTCTTTGGGTATAGTTCCAAATTGCCAGCCAGAATGGTTGGACCAGTTCACAACTCCACCAGCAATGCATTAATGTCCCAATTTTGCCACATCCCCTTCAACTATTATTACTCTCAAATGCTTTCATTTTAGCCAATCTTCTAGGTGTGAGGTGGCACCTCAGAGTTGTTTTGATTTGCATTTCTCTAATTATTAGAGATTTAGAACACTCTCTCGTGTGTTTATTGATAGTTTTGATTTCTTTACCTGAGAATTGCCTATTCATGTCCCTTGCCCATTTATAAATTGGGGAATGGCTTGGTTTTTTATACAATTGATTTAGCTCCTTGTATATTTGAGTAATTAGACCTCTGTCAGAGTTTTTTGTTATAAAGATTTTTCCCCAGTTTGTTGTTTCCCTTCTGATTTTGGTTGCATTGTTTTTGTTACAAAACCTTTTTAATTTAATATAATCAAAATTATTTATTTTACATTTTGTAATTTTTTCTTTTTTTTTTAAACCCTTGTCTTCCATCTTGGAGTCAATACTATGTATTGGCTCCAAGGCAGAAGAGTGGTAAGGGTTAGGCAATTGTGGTTAAGTGACTTGCCCAGGGTCACATAGCTAGGAAGAGTCTGAGGCCAGATATGAACCTAGGACCTCCCATCTCTAGGTCTGGCTCTCAATCCACTGAGCTACTCAGCTGTGCCCTGTAATTTTTTCTAACTCTTGCTTGGTTTTAAAATTTTTCCTTTCCCATAGATCTGATAAGTATGCTATTCTATGTTTATTTAATTTACTTATAGTTTCCTTCTTTACATTCAAGTCATTCACCCATTCTGAATTTATTTTGGTATAGGGTGTGAGATGTTGATTTAAACCCAACCTCTCCCAATATTGTTTTCCAATTTTCCCAAAAGTTTTTGTCAAATAGTGGATTTTTGTCCCAAAAGTTGGGCACTTTGGGTTTATCATACACTGTCTTGCTGACGTCCCATCTTTGTTTTCTAATGCTTAAGACATAGATTCTTAGACTTTTAGTGAAGAGACCTCTGAAATAGCTTAATCTCACCCACATATTACAAAATTGGAAAACGGGTTCCAGAGAATGGATGTAACTCCACCAAGGTCACCATAAGTGATTAGAAAAGCCCAGGCAGTCTGACTTATAGATCAGAGGACTTTCTACTATTTTGCCCTACCTCAGGAATCTTTCAATGAACTAAATGACCCATTTATAGCATTGTGAAAGATCAGGGTTTAATTTGAGATGAGAAATAGATATTTATCTCTCTGCTTTAATCTTTTCCCTCTGATTCATAGGAACTGGCACCAATGAATAGTAATTAATGAGCTCACTTCTAAGGCTGATTGCCATTTGAATGCTGCTGGGTCTGCTTGTTGCAGGAAAGAATCCAATTTTAGAAAACAAATTAAAAAACTGTTTTTGAGCTCCATTTCAATTGGCTGGTGGCAAAGCCACTGATCATCTTCCAAATTATTAAGAATTAGCATTTTTTATCCATTTGATAAATATCTTGCCTTTTACAACCAGGTTACTACTTCTCTAGTCATACTTAATTCTGCTAAAGATAGCTAATGTTGCAAGTGCATTGAGGAATTTGCAGTCATTCAAATAAACCAGTGTACAGCAAATTATTAACAGCTAGAGATAGTGGGGTGCTTTTGTTTTAAGGTTCAACTTCAAACAGAAGCAAGAGTCTTTCTAATAGAACTCTTGTTAATGACTTGGAGTCCGATTAAGCTGATCCTTCCTCTTGAATAAATGTGCTTGTATTTGATATTGTAATGATCTACCTCGCAGGGGTGTCATAAAGAGTAATTAGTTCATGTGCACAAAACACTTTGAAAATGAAAAGTGCCAAATATTTTTCTATTATGGAATATATGACAATATTATTATAATAGCAACAACATTGAATAATGAGTTCCAACCAAACTATAAAACAGCCAGGAATTAAGTTTGTATATTCATTCAAAAATGGTTAGCTCAACCTTTAGAATCTGAAAAATAGTAAGAGAGCTCTGAGGAAAATGAATTATTGACCCATTGGATCCCTTTCTCATTTAAAAAATTATATTAATATCTTTTTTATATCATCTTCATTTACAAATATATCCCTTCCCCTTTCCCTTTCAGAGAACCATTCTCTGTAATAGACAATGTCAGTATACTGTATTGTGCCTGTTGATATAAGAATGGGAAATAATTTTTATCCTTAAAGAGTTTATAATCTGTTTGGATGTTAAGATCTATCTATTTTTCTATTGATATGCACATACATATATAAACACCTACATATATAGGTATGTAAATATGACTGGCTATTCCATTCTCACTTGTGATTGTATATACATACACATTTATATATGGATGAATATGTATACACAAAATGATAAATTAGAATGGAATAGTTAGTCAATCAATATGCATTTATTAAGTGCAATCTATGTGCCAGACACTGTGTTAAGTGCTGGGGAAAAAAAGAAAGGTAAAGACAAAATAAAACAACGTCAAAACATTCCTGGCCCTCAAGGAGTTCACAGTCTAATTGGGAAACAGTTATGCCTAAATAAAATATAAAAAAAGATAAATTGGAAATCATCAAAAGAGAGAACATACTATTATTGAAGGGGGATTATAAAAGACTTCCCATAGCGGGGACTTGAAATCAAGGAAATATAGGAAATGGAGGGAGAGCATTTCCGGTATGGAGGATAGCCAGTAAAAAAGTTTGGAGTTGGGAGATGGAGTTTCTGGAATGGTTTGCCATTCCTTCTCCAACTCATTTTACAGATGAGGAGACTGAGGCAAACAAGTTTAAGGGACTTGCCAAGGCTCACACATCTAGTAAAGTGTCTGATGCTGAATTTGAACTCATGAAGAGTAGTGTTCCTGACTCCATACCTACTAGTACTCTATCCACTGTGCCATCTATCTGCAGAGATGGAATTTCTTATTTGGATAACAGCAAGGAAGCTAGTGTATTTTCCTATTCATCATTTCTAATGGTGTACAAACATTGTTTGATTAATATAAATAAATTTGTTTAGTTATTTCCTAAGTTACAGAATCAACTGAATCTTGGATTTGGAAGGAACCAAAAAAGAAAAACTAATCAAAGCATCAACTGATTTTTATATACAATGCCCTATATCCATAGACTCCTTCTTCTTCAATGAATAGATTTACTTTTTGTAAGATGGGGAAAAGGAGTCTAGACATGCAAGGATCCATACCCATTGCTCCTAGGAAGTTCTGACATTATTTGCTTAGTTCAATAGTTGGCTTTTTCTACAAAAAATAGACTATGTTGGTAGAGGAAGTGGGGAATTATAGTAAGACAGTTTTCAGGTCAAGATGAGAGAATTAGTGCTCTCCAGAAATGGAATGAATTATAAGGTGATATGAGTGCTTCATTGATGTAAGTGTTCTATTGATGTCCAGATGATCTTGTAATCTCACGAAAGGAAGACAGTCTTGCATGAGTTCCATTTTATCCCTTTGCATACCCTTATTGTTTTAGGGGCAAGTCTCCTTGTGTTGACTGATCAATGACTTGGGAGTGACTTACTTTATCCCAATATTGACCCTAAAGAGAGTACAGTCTTACCTCTCTGAATTTGTTTTTCCTAATTTATCAAATGAGGACAAAGTTCATCCTGCTTTCTTCAAGTGAGATTAAAAGAGATTATATTTGTGAAGCTCCTAAATAGTGCCTGGCACACAACAGGAACTTAAAAATGGTTATTCCTTCTCTTCATGAACTGGGGATAAAGTATATCTATGTTTGCCCTCTAGCCTATCTGTTTTATAATTGTTTATTGTTCTTTATATGTTGTTTTTGCATGTTATCTTTTACAGGGACTATAATTTCATCAGTGTGGGGAGTTCTCCAGTGAAGGATGCACTCTACCAAAGCAGATCTATACCTTCCCTAACACTTAGAATCTTAGAGTTGCTTGGAGGTGGAGGGCACTGAGAGTTTAAGTGACTTGCTCAGTGTCACACTGCATGTCATTCGTAGAGGTGGGATTTGACCCAGATTTTTCCGATCCTGAGGTCAGCTCTCAATTACATTTTCTTGTCTCTCACATAGTTATTTTGAAAATCAAATCAGATAATGTTTGTAAAGTGGTATATAAAAGTTATTATCATCATCACTATTTTCTTGGTTTTACCAATAGATATGAAATCTCCAAATCATTGCAGAATGTACACAAATGGGCTTAACTGCTTTGGGCAAGGCCTTGGCTTGGGTGGCTTCTCTTTCCAGAAGCACAAGGGTTGGATGGTTTAATTATGAACCCATCTACTACTACTCTCTCAATTCCTTTGTCATGCCATCTAGAAAATAAGGGTATAGATAATTAACTGCTTGTGCTGCTAAAGATGATCAGATAAAAGATACCTTGAATTAATTATCATTGCTTTTTCCTGCCTAGGAAACCCAGAAATCCTCTCTTGTTAGGCAAGTTGGCATATCCTCTGATGCATAAGTCCCGTCTACCTAATGAAAAATAATGCCTCTATGCAGTCATCCTCATCATGCTTTTAATCTTTGTGGAGCTCTCTTGCAGTTTATGAAATGTTTTCATGTATGCTATTTGAGGTGAATAATAACTCATTGAGGTAGGAAGAATATATGTTATTTTTCCTTTGTACAGATGATGAAACTGAGGTCTATATATGTTATCAATCTTTTTCAAGCTCACATTATAGAATTAGGTGGTGAATTTATGACAGTTTTATAATTCCAAATTCAGTGTCCTTTCACATACCAATATGAACTAATTTCTATGAGTTTTCCTGTGTGAAATAATATATGGTGGGAATGAAGATGACATTTTCTCATTAAATAAATGGAGTTTATCTCACCCTCCTATTTTTTCTAACTTTACTACTTTTTTATTTTCATGTTCCTTCCATACAGTGAATTATTTTTCCACTGAGATCTTGAGCTTAGCAAACTGTAATCTAAAGAACAATGGTATCACACTTAAATGGAAATGGAGTTCATTAAACCATACATAAAGATCCATGATGGATGCATGCATATTTACTTAGGAAACCACATATGAATATTATCTATATTTTATCATATTTTATTTATTTTGTTTTTATTTATTTATTGCATTTTAATCTGGTTTGGACTATATTCAGAAGTATTATAGACCATGTTATTTGATACCTCTACTCTGGTTCCTGTTGAAGTATGAACTAATCATTAAGAACTAAATATATTAGTGTGAGACCTCAACTTTTTCCTCTCAGAACAAGATGAATCTAATCAAAAATATATCAGAAAAAATAAAGAGATGAATAGAATTTTTGAAGAGTTAGATATGAGAGCTCTCTGGAGAAAGCCAATAGAAATGAAAGAACTATACCCTTTCTCCAGCTGTATCTGGCACCTTCAAAAAAATTGACTATGTATTAGGTTATAAAAAACTCATAAACAAATTAAGAAATATTAAGTTCATTATCTTCAGATGATAATGCAATAAAAATGACATTCAATAAAAGATCATGGAGACATAGAATAAAGTCAATTGGAAACTACATAATTTAATCCTAACAAATGAGTGGGTCAAAGAACAAATCACAGAAACAAAATTCATTAAAATGAATGACAATAAAAACATCATATCAAAATTGTGGGATGCTACCAAAGTAGTACTTAGGAAAACTGTTATATCTTTAAATGCTTATGTTAATAAAATAAAGAAAGGACAAATCAATGAATTTGACATACAACAGAAAAAAAACTCTAAGAGAAAAAATTTAAAATATCCAATTAAACACAAAATTGGAAATCTTGAAAGTCAAAAGAGAAATTCATAAAATCAAAAGTAAAAAAATAATCATTAATAGATAAAACTAAAAACTTGCTTTATGAAAAACACAATAAAATAGACAAACCTCTGGTTAATTTGGTTAAAAAAAAAAGAAAACCAAATTGCCAGTAACAAAAACCAAAAACGGTTGACTATATCTCTACTAAAGTTGAAATTAAAGCAATTACTAGAATCAGTTTTGTCCAATTAAATGGCAATAAATCTGACAATCTAAGTGAAATGAATAAATATTTACAGAAATAAAATTTGCCCAGATTAACAGAAGAGGAAAATTGAATACTTAAATAACCTTGTCTTCAAAAAAGAAATAGAAAAAAGCCATAAATAAGCTCCTTATGAAAAAAGTCAATCAGGTGGGTGGCACAGTGGATAGAGTGCCAGGAAGACTCATCTTCCGGAGTTCAAATCTGGCCTTGTATATTTACTAGCTGTGAGACCCTAAGCAAGTTACTTAACTCTGTTACTTCAGTTTCATCATCTGTAAAAAGAGCTAAAGAAGGAAATGGCAAACCACTGTATTATCTTTGCCAAGAAAGCCCGTGGTATCAAAAAGACTCAGACATGCATAAAATGATTGAACAACAAGAAGAAAAAAGTCCTAGGATCAGAAGAACTCACAAGTGAATTCTATCAAAATTTAAAGAACAATTAATTTGGGTGCTATATAAATGATTTGGAAAAATAAGCAAAAAAGGAGTCCTTTCAAATTCTTTTCATGACACAAATATCTTTCCTTTTTTCTTTGCTGTTGGCTTTTTTTATTGTGCAACATTAGATTCCCTCCCTCCCCCAAGACTTCATTATTTATCTTTTCTAATTGTATACAGAAATAATTTTTAACATTTGTTTTCTGATATTTTGAGATCCAAATTCTTTCTTTCCCTTTCTTCCCTCTGCTCTCCCTGAGGTGGCGATCATTATGATGTAAGTTATACATATGTTATCATAGAATACATATTTCCATATTTGTCATGTTGTAATACAAGACATATACAAGGAAATATTTATGAAAGAAATAAAATGAAAAATGGTATATATCAATCCTCATTTAGATTCCATCAATTTCTTTTTTGGCAGTGGATAGCATTTTTCATCATGAGCTCCTTGCAATTGTTTTAAGTCTTTGCATTCCTGATAATAAGTAAGTCATTCACAGTCAATCATCCTACAATAATGATGGTATTCTGAACAATATTCTCCTGGTTCTGCTCACTTCAGTACATATCAGTTCATACAAGTCTTTTCAGGTTATTCTAAAATTGTCCTGTTTGTTATTTCTCTTGGCACAGTAGTATTCCACTACAATCATACACCATAACCTATTCAGCCATTCCCTAACTGATGGACCCCTCTCAGTTTCCAATGTTTGCCACAACAAAAAGAGCTTCATTAAATATTTTTGTACATGTTGGTCTTTTCCCTTCATCTTTGATCTTTTTGGAATACAGACCTAGTAGTAATATAGTTGGATCAAAGTTTATGCACAGTGTTATGATCCATTAAACATTACAAATATCTTTCTGATACCTAAACCAATAAGAGCAATAAGAGAGATAATTGGGACAAGAACTCTTTATTTGATAAAAATTGCTGGGAAGACTAGAGGTATAGAGCAACATCTCATATCATCTAACAAGGTAAGGCCAAAATGGGTACATGATTTAGACTAGTGGTTCCCAAACTTTTTTGGCCTACCACCCCCTTTCCAGAAAAAAATATTACTTAGTGCCCCTGGAAATTGATTTAAAAAAAAATTAATAGCAATTAACAGGAAAGATAAATGCACCGGTGGCCATCACTACTCTCCCTTGATCACTACAGCACCTACTGGGGGTGGTGGTGCCCACTTTGGGAATCACTTAGTCAGAAAGGGTGATATTATAAGCAAATATCAAGAGCATGGAAGATTTTACTTCTGAGTTGTAAGGGAAGAATTTATGACCAAATGAGATAGAAAGCAATGTCAAATATGAAATAGATAATTCTGATAATTCTGATTAAAAAGATTTTACACAAACAAAACTAATGCAATCAGAATTAGAATGAAAGCAGGAAAGTAGAAAAAAATGTATAGCAAGTTTCTTTGATAAAGGCCTTATTTCTCAAATATATAAAGAACTGAGTCAAATGTAAGAATATAACTCATTTCCCAATTTATAAATGGTCAAAGGATATAAATGGGCAGTTTTCAAATGAAGATATCAAAGCTATCTCTAGTCTTATAAAAATGTTCTAAGTTACTATTGATTAGAGAAAAGAAAATTAAAGCAATTCTGAGGTACTATATTATACCTATTGAACTGGCTAATATGACAGGAAAAGAACATAAGAAATGATTGGAGGGAATATTGAAAAATTGGAACACTAATACATTGTTGATGAAGTAATGAACTAATACAGCCATTCTGGAAAATATTTCAAACTATGCCTAAAGGGCTATAAAGCTGAATTCTCTTTGACTCAGCAATACTGCTACTAAGTCTGTATTATAAAGTGATCAAAGACAAAGGAAAAAAAAACCCTATATGTTAAAGAAAACCTTTATGTAGCAGCTCTTTTTGGGGTAGTAAAGAACTGGAAATTGAGAGGATGTCTATCATTTGGGGAATGGGTGAAAAGGTTGTGGATTTGATTACAATGGAATACCATTTTTTTCTAAGAAATGATGAGTAAGATGGTTTCAGAAAAAAACAACAGCAACAACCTTGGAAGACATATGAACTGATACAAAGTAAAGTGAGCAGAATGAGAACATGTACACAGTATCAGCAATTTTGTATAAAAGACTTAGCAACACTTATCCAAGAGAGTACCAAAGCATTTATGATGAAAAATGCTGTCTTCAGAGAAAGAACTGCTAGAATTTGAGTTCATATTGAAGCATACTTTTTCACTTCTTTTTCATGCTGTTTTTTTTTTTTTGGCAACATGGCTAATATGGAAATATGTCTTAGATGATTTCACATGTATAACTGATAACACATTTCCTGTTTTCTCTATGGATAGGGGAGGGGTAAAAGGAAGGGAAAGAATTGAGAACTCAAACCCCCCTAAAATAACGAATGTTAAAAACAAAGTTCTTTAAAAGGACCTATACACACCTATTAAAGGTAATGACTTAATGTATGATACTCACAAGAGTATTTGCATTTTAATAAGAGGTATAATAGAGAAAAAATGAGATTCCATACCCTATGATTTTCCTGATCAAAAAGAATATCTTTATACTATCACTGATTATAACTGTGGGTAATGAGAAGGTATATTGGTTAGAAGGAAGAGAAGAGACTAATCACTCTTCCCTTTGTCTCATTGATGTTGTTTCTCTGGGACATACCCTACTAATGGTCTTAGTTTTCTTTGTGCAATATTCATTTATTAGGGCATGATATGAAGTCAGTTAGTTATTACTCCTTACTCTGCACTCCCCTCTCCCCTTGCTAACTAGTAAAGAATAACTGAAAATTTATCATCTCCAAGAAGCCAACTCCCAGTATCAAAGATGGATAGATAGAAAGATAGAAATAGTAAGCAAGAAAGAAGGGGAGTGATAGCCCTCCTGAGAGAGAGAGAGAGAGAGAGAGAGAGAGAGAAGGAAAGAAGGAGAGAGATAATATTTATATATTTATAAAGCATTTACTATGTGTGAGGCCCTATACTGGTATATACATGATGACATATTGCCATAGGTTACAAAGAATAGTAGATCTGGAGAAGAATTCTGATACAATATTCTTTCACATAAATTTTATGACCAGAATTATATTGAATTGGGCTTGTTTTCAAATAAGTATCATCACCATTGATCTTGCTATTAAGAATGATGATAAATTTAAAGTAATATGACATCTCTCCTTCTCTTGCCATAAAAAGTAATCCCATCTTGCATCCTTTGTCATTATTGCCTAGATCTTCTATTTCCCATGTGCATATCTATGCTTTGCCCTTCTCATGATCTTTAGGCTTTTGATCCATATACTGTTCTCCTAGCTTATCTCTCTCACTCTTGACTCCATACCCAGTCTTGAACTCAGGTTTCCTTGGTCTGAAGGCTAGGAAACAAGATGCCCCCTCACTGCCCCTGGCCATTTCACATTTTAAATGGTGTTTCTTACCCCATGAGATTGTAAGCTCTTTGAGGTCTTGTACTATCTTTCTTTCTCTTATTTCTATCCCCAACACTTAGCAAAGTGCCAGGTAACGAGTAAGTGCTTAATAAATAAATGTTTATTGAATCAAAAAAGATAGTCCCTCCCTTCAAGCAGCTTATATTTTAATGGGGGAAGAAAACACATAAAGGGAACTAAAAAGCAAGGGATAAGATGCTGAAAAAGCCTTTGACAAAATACAGCATCCATTCCTATTGAAAACATTGAAAAGTATAGGAATAGAAGGACCCTTCCTAAAAATAATAAACAGTATATACCTAAGACCATCAACAAGCATTATATGCAATGGGGATAAATTAGAAGCCTTCCCAATAAGATCAGGAGTGAAACAAGGATGCCCATTATCACCTCTATTATTCAACATAGTACTAGAAACACTAGCAATAGCAATTAGAGAAGAAAAAGAAATTGAAGGTATCAAAATAGGCAATGAGGAGACTAAGCTATCACTCTTTGCAGATGATATGATGATCTACTTAAAAATCCTAGAGAATCAACTAAGAAGCTGGTAGAAATAATCAACAACTTTAGCAAAGTTGCAGGATACAAAATAAATGCACATAAATTATCAGCATTTCTATATATTTCCAACACATTAGAGCAGCAAGAGGTAGAAAGAGAAACACCATTTAAAATCACCCTAGACAATATAAAATACTTGGGAATCTA
>NC_058131.1:606823305-606841591 GCF_016433145.1 Gracilinanus agilis | reverse complement strand
AAAAAAAAAAAGCAAGGGATAAGGGAAAAGGTATCCATTCAGGGATATGGTGGAGAAAATTTGGAGAGTGAGGAATGCAGCAATTGCTGGCTTGGAAAACTTTCCTCAAAATGGAGGTACTCGGAGGAACCAATTAATCAGAGGAAAGGGTTGTAGGGACCTTGTACTCTTAGCTTCTTGCCTGCCTTTTAAAGCCCCAACCAAATGTTAATCCTCAATCTTCAGTCTTAGTGCCTTTTTCTTACTTTCAGTAAATAGCATTAATGATTTTTCTTAAATGATTGAGATCATAGGCAGGTTGGATACTGCTACTCTGAACTGTTGCAGGAGTGGAGGGGTCTTGGGTTTAAAACTAGTCTTTACAGACTTTCAGATTAGCAGCAAATATGCTGTTCATAAATAAATAAATAAAGATTGAGATCAGCTCTCTTGATTTTCTCATCTCCTCTCTTTTCCATATCCTTTC
Organism: Gracilinanus agilis; assembly: GCF_016433145.1. Lineage (NCBI taxonomy): Eukaryota > Metazoa > Chordata > Mammalia > Didelphimorphia > Didelphidae > Gracilinanus > Gracilinanus agilis. The sequence goes on along the minus strand of NC_058131.1, from coordinate 606,841,125 downwards.
TGCTTTCACCAGTCCACTCTTCCTTCCCTTTAGGTTTCCAAGACTAACTTCTCTACCTATGAATTTGATCACATGCTCATCTAGCTTTTCAGAGAATTTACTTCCTCATTTACCTCTTTGTTCTCTAGAATCTTTCATCTCTGCCTTTCAACTATCTTCCTCTTTGCCTATAAACATGTTCTGGTTTCCCTAATCTTGAAAAAAAATTTTCAAATACATAAAAATTCCCAATTTTAGGAAGACAGACATATGGGTTAACTGCGACACTCCCTCACCATCTGAGGTAATTTAAAAATAACTTCATAAGTGGGAATATTGTACTTTATCTTTTAAAGTGGAAATGTTTCTTCATTATGAAAGTCCATCACTTTCAGTGGATATCTTGCTCACCAGTGGTCCAAGTGATTGTTATTTTAGTATTTTTCAGCTGTGGAATTTTCAGGGATGGTTATCAGTTGAATAATCTAGCAGAAGAATTTCCCCTGGGTTTTTGTGAATGAAATTTATTTTTTTTAATGCAGAAAGAATCTCTTTTGAAGCATCCTAAATCCCAAAATTTCAGAACCAAAATGAAGCCATTTTTTACTTGGACTCATTTACTTCATTTTTTTTTTTCATTTTCCCCTGAGGATGGAAAGGAAATAAATTTCTCTCAGAAGGCTTTACTTCAGACCTTCCTCATAGCCCTAGGGAAAAGTGGACCCAGTCCAATTGCTGGGAAAGATTACAAGAGACTTTTTGACAAATGGGCCCCTGGGGTTTCTTGACAAGGCTCCTAGCGCTCTCTTACCCATTCAGCAAACATTTATAAAGCCTGCAAATAGAGCTAAAATCCTATAGGGATACAAGATGAATAAGGTCACTGCCTTCAAGAAGCTTACAGAAATAATTAGTGACATTCTAATTTAATTTCATTTTGTATTTTTTAGTTCCTTGAAATGGGCAGGCTGTACAGTTTTTGGTTGAAGTTTTCTTTGATTTCACGAGAATACAAGACTTGAACTCAGGTCTGAGATTCTGGAGTCAATTCTCTCTAATGATAGCTGTCTATTATGTGCCCGGCATAAATGCTTTACATTTATTATCTCATTTGATCCTCATAATAATTTTGAGAGGTGTTATTATTATCTCTATTTTATAGTTGAGGAAACTGAGGCAGGCAGAAGTTATGTGACTTTCTTAGAGACACACAGCTGGGAATTGTCTGAGGCTGCATTCCTGGGGATGGCCCCAGGCCTTCCATGCCTTTTTCACCTTCTAAATGTGTCTGACTCTCTGAACTTTGCCACCATGCCCCTTCTGCCTAATCCTGCACCTTCTACCTCAACCTTTTTAGTTTTCTCTTATTTTTTGCCTTTCTTTCTTTGTTTAAATGTAAACTTCTTGAGGGCAGAGACGGAATTTTCTTTTTGTTTGCATTTGTATCCTCTATGTTTAGCACCAGTGACTGAGTAGGTACATAATAAAGTGTTGTTACATGCCTGCCCTGTACCATACAGTTTTGCTTGAAGCCTTTTACTATTGAGATTGTGTTGAAGTTCTTTGACTTTATCTCCTTATTTTCTTAAGGCAACTCATAGAAAAAAGAGCTCAAGATTTGCTATTTGTCAGTCAAAGAAATGTTTGTAATTACATATGCACCTGTAGTAATTCTGAACAATGTGTGGATCCACAGTTTCATTACATCACTATTCGTAGATACTTTCTCCTTTAGTTGTAAAATATCAATGGAACCCAGGCAGAGACGATATAGTGTTGAATTGTAACACCTTCCATCCACCATGCACGTGTATGCAATCTGATTGGGGTTTGTTTTAATATGAGTGGTTGGATTTCTATTACATTTTCTCCCACTATTTGCATGCTGAAATATGCATACATTTTATATACCCATATATATGTATATATATATGGTTTTTTGTATATAAACACACACATATACGCATTATGATTGAGGTTTCTGAGAGAAAGAACCAATTGAAATGCCCCTCGTATGAAAATATAACAATTACAGAGTCAACTTTGTCTAAAACCTGATTTTATCAAGGGGAAAAATATTTAGCCTACTTAAGCAATCTAAATAGCTTAAAAAGAAACCAGAATTTTAGGATAATAACTAGCACTCTGGATGTGGTCATTGAGAAAACTTTAGAGGAATTGGGAATCCTGGAAGTTATCTGTTTTCTTGGTAGATCAAAGGAATGAAGATAGATTTTGAAATATATTTGTTGCTGTTGTTGTTCAGTTGATTTCAAATGAGTCTCGCTCTTTCTGATTCAATTTGGGGTTTTTTCTTGGCAAAGATGCTGGAATGGGTTGCCATTTTCTTCTCTATTCATTTCACAGATGAGGAAAATGAGAGGAATGGAGTTAATGACTTGCTCAGGGTCACATAGCCAGGAAGTGTCTGAGGCCAAATTTGAACCCCATATATCTTTAAAGTAATTAGCCAGAGTAATTGGTCAACTGATCAGTAAAGATTAATAAGTACTTATTATGCTAGGTAGTGGGTTTGACACTGTTGATGAAAATATAAAACTGAGAGAGCTTTCCTTTTGCTGGGAGGATAGAAATTATTTATACATACAAATAAATTTATAGAAAATAAATACCTTATTTTTTTGGGGTGAGGGGTCAGAAACATAAAAGACAAAAGGACTCGCCAGAGTGGTTATTCCATATCCTTGTGGTCAAGGTAAGTCTACTAAATTCATGCTCAAATCAACTTTTTAATCAAATTTCATTTGAAGAAAGGGGAGAAAATATCCAAGGTCAGAGATCGTGGTTCCTCATGGCACTCTGAGATTGCTATTAGTGAATTTGTTGTCAGAAAGGAACAACAACTTCACTAATGGATAGGACTAGGCTGGCCAGGGGACAAGCTCATCGAGTACCAGACAGCTTTGCGGAAGAATGTCACTTTCAGGTAGCTTTAACTAATCTTTCTTCCTTCCTCCATTCTAAATTCACTTTTTTGTCAACATTTTCTAAATTTGGGCATCTTCATACATATATACATATATAAAAGTAGCTAAATATAAAGTCGTTTTGAGGGATTGTCCTTAGGTAGATTATTTCCTATTTATTTGGTAAATAGTTTATTTAATATATAATTGTTTGTGTGTTGTCTTCCCCATTAGCCTATGAGCTCCTTTAGGGCAGAGGTTGTTCTTTTGCCTTTCCTTGTGTCTCATGTGCTTTGCTTAATATCTGGTATGTAGTAGGACTTAAATGTTTATTGAATAAATGAAGCAATTATATTTCAGATCATGAATGAGGGCTGAAGACTGAATGAATGGGTGAACTTTCACGGTTCAGGCTTAGAACTGACTGATATGTGTGGATGGATTTTCTAGTTGTTCTCCAGAAAAACATTATTATTAGAGATAATAATTTAACATTACTGAGATTTAGTAAAATATTTTAAAACCTACATGAATTTTGTGGCCACAATTTCTTATATTGAATGTTTTCTTGGTTGATTGATTGCTTTATCTTTTTTATTACTCATTAGGGATAATGGTATACCCCTTTACAGTGAACCTGAAAAATATAATTTTTCAGTAACATAAATGTATTTTAACTTAATCCTACTTTAAAGACATAAGCTCTGCGGGGCCAGCTGGGTAGCTCAGTGGATTGAGAGTCAGGCCTAGAGACAGGAGGTCCTAGGTTCAAATCTGACCTCAGACACTTCCCAGCTGTGTGACCCTGGGCAAGTCACTTGACCCCCATTGCCCACCCTTACCACTCTTCTGCCTTGGAGCCAATACACAGACTGAAGGTAAGGGTTCAAAAAACAAACAAACAAATAAATAAAGCCGTAAACTCTGCTATAATGGCATTTTACTAATTGCCTATTTTTAATATTCTAACATCATTTCTGTGAAATTAACTATCCCTTGTAATGTAATTTAACCTTATACTACTTTTTAATTAACTAATTAATGCCATTAGTTAAGTTATGCCTCCATGCCACCAATCTTATAATACTAATGGGATGGGATAGATAGTCTTCGGTTTGTGATTTCATTAGTTTAGGGAACTTCCTGTTAAGGAAACACTTTCCATCAATAAAAACTAGAAACTCATCTGTAACAATTTTTTTTTTTTAAGATTTGAGTGAGATCTCAGAAAGTTTAAGTGATTTGTTCAATTTATGTGTACACAATTAGTACACATCAGATTCAGGACTTAAATTCTTGTCTCCTGACTCTGCCTGAGATCTGTTCTCACACTATTACCCCCCAGTGCTTCTCAAAAATAACAATGATACTCACATTTTTATGATATTTGGATTTATGAAAAGTTTGCTTCACGATAGCTCTGTAAGGCAAGTAATGTATATATGATTATCTATATTTTACAAATGTGGAAACTAAGATCAGATAGGCTAGTTGAGCTACTTAAGGTCATGCTGCTCCTAAGAGTTGAAACAGGTCTAAACTGAGATCTCCTGGCTCCAAATTGAGAGCTCTTACCATTATTCCATACTCTACTAGAGTAGCGTGCTGGAGTCAGCTTAGATGGACCCCTGAGAGCTAATTTTTGAATTTTCAGGGTGAGCAATTACATCTTAGAAAAAAGCAAACATTACAAATCAGAGCTTGATGTATTGTTTTGTTGACTGCCTAGACTTAAAAAACTGATGGAGAAAATGTTAATGCAGATTAAATTAAAAAGCATTCTTTAAAAAATTGTAGAGCTGATTTTTAAATGTCATTGTGCTAATGTGGCAATTAATATAATCCTGAGCAAGTATCCTACATAGTAATGTATTGGTTGAATGAGGGGGGAGTAGTTAATCAGAAAGGAAAAAAATACAGTTGGTGAAAGGATGAGTACTGGTGAAGGTTTTCCAGTTTGAGTGTCCAGAGGGCAAATTCAAGCTGCCTATGACCCCTCCTTTCCCCCCCCCCGCCCCCCCCGCATGGTACCAGAGAGAGCTGAGGGAGGAAGTGCTTGCTTTGGGCAGCTGGACAGAGGGGCAGGGCATGCCAAAAATGTCCTTGGGCACTGAGAAGAGGGGGAGCAGAGGAGTTCCCATGCTGAGGGCAGCACACGTGCCAATACTTATTCAACTCTGCCAAAGAGATTTCTCCAACTGAACTATGCTTCCTAGGTACTGTCTTTGAACACAGAAATTTCCAACTTGTTCCTAAGACGTACTTTTTCAGCCACTAGCAGGGTTTTAGGAATTTGTTGGTCCTTTGCCACTAGACTTGCCCCCAACCTCTATTCCTCCTCATAGGAGTTTTCAACCTGGAATCTATGAAGATTGTTTGTTTTTTCAAAAGTATTTTTAACATTTATATTTTAATCTAATTTTACTTTGTGATGATATATTTTTATTTAATGTGCTGAATACCATTATTTATTCTAAGAAGGGATCTCTAAGTTTCACTGGGCTAAAAAGGAGACCATGACCCCCGAAGAACTCTTGTCTTAAAGAGAGAAGTAACTTGGTTTCTGACTCCCATATCCCCTTCTATGTGTCCTTCTCCTTGTAGGGTAGACACTCTGTGCACTATAGCTGACAATTCTACCTATATTAATTTACCTATTTTGATTTGTTAAATACAGTTATATATTACAATTATACATTTTTGTTAAACTATAAATATCTCAAAATTATGTTTGTTTTTTTTTTCTCAAAGTGACACACCGCCCAAGTTAGCTGGTTTTTTTTTTTTTTTTTTTTGGTGAGTTTTGACACACCAAACTCAAAAGGTTGTCCATCACTGTTCTAGATGTATTCTTGTACTTGAAGGCAATCAGAGCGTTGCCACTGATTTCAATCACATACTGAGTTTTAGATCTGCATGTGCTACTCCTTTGTCCCTTAACTCCATAATTCTGTCATGCTATGATTTTATTTAACCCTCTTATTCACATTATTTTTGTCCATACCATCACATTAAGTTTTCTTAAACTTTCCCTGCCATATATACAAAGCCAACCTCCACTCACATGCTTTCTCTTCTAGCCCACACAGCCCTCTTACCGAACTCAAGTTTTTCTTTCTATAAATATGCCATTTAGATATATTTATTAGAGTCTCTTATCATTGATTTCAATTTGAAATCACTGTGTTGAAGCCAACTAAGCCCCTGATCTGATATATAGTCTCTTTTTTAAAACCTTACCTTCCATCTTAGAATTAGTGCTAAGTGTTGGTGCCAAGGCAAAAGAGTAGTAAGGGCTAGACAATTGGGATTAAGTGAGTTGCCACAGGTCATAAAGCTAGGAAGTGTCTGAGGTCAGATTTGAACCCAAGACCTCCCATCTCTAAACTTGGATGTCTATCCACTGAGCCACCTAACTACTCCCCTGTAAATGCACAGACTGAACATGCCAGCCACTTGATTTACCAAAATACTGATTTTTTTCACACTTTCTCAAATCAAGGATATTATAAATAAAAATTTATCTTGGAGGCTTTTATAAGCATTTATTAGTAAGGAGTAAAAAAGTGAGAAATAAGGTTTCCAACGTTTCTAACTTAAGGTAAAAATCTGGTTCCCCCATTGCAGCTGGCATGATAGTGAAGTAAAGAGTGTGACCCAGCTTCCCTTGCTAACTTTTCCAACCTAAGGTCTTTCCCCAGATCCTTCCTTTGGCCAATGGCTTCTGGTCTCAATGGTGACATGCCAGGCCATCAGGCTGTCAGACACATGACTCTGACTCCTCTGTCCATCTGCTGGGGTGAGTCTTCCAGGATTGTACCGAGTTAGTGGCCCCCCAGATATTCAATTTGCACAACACTTTACTCCTTTTTTTGGACTTACATGTGGAGCACCAGATTTTCAACACCTAAATAACACCCTTAATCTTGCTGAATTGATTTTCATTCATGCTATGACTTTCTTACTCCCTTTTATTCATCCTCTTATTCCCATACTGTCTTACTCACCCAAGTTTCTTGAATTTCCTTAACTCCCATACCCCATCCTTAGGACTAGTCTTACTGCTATATCTTTTTTAAAAAATTAAGACAATATATATTTTTATTAAAAAATTATTATTTTTAACATTAAAAAATTGAGTTCAAAATTCTCTCCCTTCTTGTCTCTCTCCAATTCACTATGAAATCAAACAAAATGATATCAGTTATACATGTGAAATCATGTAAAGCATGTTTCCATATTAATAATATCATGCAAAAAAACAAGAAAAATAAAGAAAATGAGAAAACTATAACTATAATATAACTATGATTTATCAAATGAGGAATGGTTCTTATTTTTAAAAATTTGACTTAATATATTTGAAAAAAGAGGCCTTTAGCAGAGAAATGTTGTAAAAATTTGATATTACTTTATTTTCTATGGTGCTTTTTATTAAGATATATTTTCCCTGATTATCTCTCTTAATTAGATCTATTTTTGCTTTGTTCGAGGTTATGATTGCTACCCATTATGCTCAAGCATAATAGAGTCTGTTCTAGCCCCTTATTTTAACTCAATGTGTGTATCTTTTGGTTTCAAGTATCCCTTGTAAACAACATATTGTTGGATGCTGATTTCTAATCTATTTGGTAATATGCTTTCATTTTATGAGTTAACTCTCACTCATATTCAGTTATGATTTCTGCGTATTTTGTTCCATCCTATTTTCTCTTGTTTATCTTTCTCTCTTTTTATTCTGTCCTTACAAAAAGTCTATTTTTCTTCTGACACTGCTTCCCTTAATCTTCTTTCTCATTTATTGTCCTCTTTCCTTTTTTTATCCCCTTCCTGTCCTATTTTCCTATTGGGTAAGAGAGAATTCTATAACCAACTGAGTATGTATGTGTACAGGTACACATACACAGAGGCAGACATACATAAACATATATATATATATATTCTTCCCTCTTTGAACCAAATAAAAGAATTGGGACTGCAATTATTGCCTGCCACCACCACTCCTACCATTTCCCCCTCCACTATAAAAGTTCTTCCTTTAATATCTCTTTAATATGAAATAATTTTCACTATTCTATTTCTCCCTTCCTCTTTTTTCCCAGTGTTTCCTTCTTTCTCTCCCCTTGCCCCTGTTTTGGAGATCATCCCAACATAACTGACTCATACTTTTAATCAGATCTATTTTTGCTTTAGTTTTGTTTGAGATCTTGATTGCTACTTCTACTTTTTTATCTTAGTTGAAGCCAAATAGATTCTGCTCTATCCATTTACTTTTTCTCCATGTGTGTCTACCTGCCTCAAATGTGTTTCTTGTAAATAAAATATCATAGGATTCTGATTTTTAATCTACACTGTTATCCTCTTCTGTTTTATGAGTGAGTTCATCCCATTTACATCCACAGTTATGATTATCATCTGTGTATTCCCCTCTGTCTTGTTTTGTTCTTTTAATCTTGACTTTTTCCCTTTCTTTTTTGACCTTTTTAAACTTCCTTGACCTTTTTTTTAACTACTCCCCCTTCCCTAATATTATACCCTTCCTACTACCACCCTGCTTATTCAATAATTAAAAAAAATTTTTTTCTATAGAGTATTTTAATTACCCCCACTTTCCCCTCTCTTATATTAATCCTTTTCCCACTATTCCCTTTTATCTTCCCATACAGTAATGTAAAAAGTTCTTCATTGATTGTTTTATTATTTCTCTTTCATGTTTACCTTAAAAACAAAAAACAAAAAAACAAAAACCTTATCTTCTGTCTTAGAATCATTACTATATATTGGTTCCAGGGCAAAAGAGTGATAGGAACTAGGCAATGGGGAGTTAAGTGACTTGCCCAGGATCACACAGCTAGGAAGTATCTGAGGCCGAATTTGAACCTAAGACCTCCTGTCTCTAGCCCTTCCTCTCTATCTACTGAACCATGTAACTGCCTCCCCAGGGAGTATTCATTTTGGAATCTTTTTCAAAAGGTTATTGGTGGATTTTTTTGAATTTCTATTTTATCTTCTAGATCTAAGGTATTAGGACAGTTTTCCTTTAATTTCTTGAAAGATGATATCTAGGTCCCTTTTTCGATTGTGACTTGTAGGTAGTCTAATAATTCTCAAAATATCTCTAATCTTTTTTTTCCAGGTCAATTGTTTTTCCACTGAGATATTTCACATTTTCTTTTCTTTTTTTTTTTCATTCTTCTAACTTTACTTTATTGTTTCATGGAATTACTACTTTCCATTTGCCCAATTCTAATTTTCAGAAATTATATTCTTCAGTGAGTTTTTATACCTCTTATCCCATTTGGTCAATTCTGCTTTTTAAAAAATTCTTTTTTTCAGTAAACTTTATACTTCCTTTTCCGTGTGGCCTATTCTTCTTTATAAAGACTAGTTTTCTTTAGTGAAATTTTCTGCCTCTTTTACAATTTGGCTAATTCTATTTTTTTACAGTGTCATTTTCTTCAGTATTTTTGGGTGCCCCTTTTATTGAACTATTAATTCTCTTCTCACAACTTTCTTGCATCACTCTCATTCTTTCCCCCAATTTTTTGTTACTACTGTTTTCTCTTTGTTTAATTCTTCCAGGAATTCTTGTTGGGCTTGTGTCCAATTAGCATTTTTTCCCTTTGAGGCTTTGGTTGTAGCTATTTTCACACTGCTTTCTTCTAGGTTTGTGTCTTCATTTTCTTTGCCCCATAGTGTTGTTGTTTTTAGAGTTAACTTTGGGGCTGGTGATTTGGGAACAAGTGTAGACATTGTTCTCCTGGTCTTTGCTCTTCTCTTACCCAGGAAGGGCCCTGATCCCTTGTAGACACAAACTAGTCATTTCTCTGCCCTGGAATCATGATCCAGAAATTTCTACGGGAAGTAGTTGCCAATCAGTGCCAGATGCTCCTAGTGCTAGCAAAGAGTCCCCTTTAATCTCTTTCTGACAAGTTGTCCAACCCCCTTACCCTCTCTGGGAAGAAAAGACCTGAAGCTGCTGTTGTAGCCACTCCTGAAGCACCCTTACTTTTTTGCTTATTGCTACTGCTACCTAAGCTCTAGGTTTGCTCCTACCCCAGTGTCTCAAACCTCTCCTACTAACTTCCTAAATATTCTTAGACTGGAAAAAATATATCATCCAGAGCTTTTGTTGACTCTGCTATCTCCAAATTCAGTTTCAGACATTATATTAAATTTGTCTAGAAGGGAGAGTATGGTGGAGTTGCTGCTTCTAATCTGGCATCTTGGCTCCATTTATCTCCTCCATTTCTATACCTTTTTGATCACTATTCAATAAACAAGTATTAAGTACCCACCTTGTTCTAGTTCTTATGGATACAACAAACAAACAAGCAAGCAAACAAAAAAACCCAAGGTAACCTTTCCTGTTCTCAAGGAACTTATATTCAATAAGGAGAAATCATTTTGATATTCCTGAGTGCACCTGGGAATTATTGACAGCTGAAATAAGCTATGTTTTCCAGTGTATAATTTTTTTCCTTACTTTCTGTGATTGCAAAGGTCTAGCCATCCTATTCCTATGGCAAATGTCAGATCTAAGCTTGAAAAGAAGATAGCTTCTCATCTTGGCTCTTGTAAAAGCCCAAAGTCAGAGTGATATAGCGGAAAGTGGAATGCATTTGGAGGCAAAGGTCATAGGCTTAAGTAGATCAGAGGTCTGGAATAAGGAGGGACTTCAGAGGTCATGTAGTCCATACTCCATCATTTTAAATTTTCCTCATTATGAAGAAACTGAAGCTTAAGAAGGTAATTGATTCCTTGAGTTCAGACAAGGCAGTTAACAAAAGAGGTATTGAATCCAAATTGAATCCAAATTTGAATCCAAATCCAAATTTCAGAGCTATCTATATCTTGCTTCTGGGTTCCAAGTGCACTTCTGCTACTTCCTACTTATGTGACCTTAGATAAGTCATAATCTAAGTTTTTCATCTGTAGAAGGGGAAGTTGAAGTATGTGACTTGCCAGGTTACGTCTTAGTTTTGAATCTGCAGTCTTAGTGAATTTGATACACTCTAGTCACCTTAGCTTAGTGGAAACCAAATTGACTTCATTTAAGACTTTATGGTAAAACTCTTAAAAAGAAAATTACCCACACCTGGGTGTCAGTTGTCAAAATGGATATTTAGATTGTATGGATATTTGTGGATCACTGTCTTTAAATTCTTTTTTCTCCAAAACATCAAAACCTCAAATATTAAATTGTTTTGTACTTCTATATGGCTTTCCGTTAATGTTTTTCCTATTGTGGGTTAGAACCCTTAAAGAGGGGGAATAAAAATTCTAATTTCTGGGGCAAAGAGTGACTAACATATAAAAACTTACTTTTTTAAAAGGTCATATAACATACTGTAAAAAGTCCAGACTAGTCTTTTTGAGGTCATGCATGTGGAAAATGTTAGGAGTCCATTTGAAGTTTCAAAGTGAATTTTAATGGATAAAGTGTGGAAACTTGGAAACACCTCATTTGATTAACACTTGAGATGCTGCAGACTCCTAGGACTATAAATTTCATTGGGACCAATGGTTATGCTTTGCCCACATAAGATTATGAGGAAAGCCAGCTGCTGCATTCATTGGGATTTCCACAGAGGATGCTGCCACATTTTAAAGCTGATTGCTAGATCTCGTGCAGTGAAAGAATGTTGATGGCAATCTGAATCATTTGGAAATGAATTCTACCTCTTGTCTGAAAGTCAAAACTGGTGTTTGAGAAAAATATGTGTTAATTGATCTGGTATTCACCCATATATGAAGTAGATTTATCTCTGGAAAAGGTATCTGAAAAGCAAATTTCTCTCTATAGAAGTAAATGTGAAAGATATATTCACATTTATTTCTACTATAAAACCAGGGATATGTTGTTATAAGTTTATAGATTGGAAGTTCAAAGGGAACTTAGAAGGTCATATAATCCAAACTTTTCATTTTACAGATGAGGTAATTGGATCTAGAGTGGGTAAGTGATTTGCCCAAAGTCATACAGGGACTGTATGTGAAGTGTAGTTTGAATTTGTCTTAACTCTAAGTCCAGAACTTTATCTCCTACACTATGTTGCCTTTTTTGGTGGGTTGGCGGAGGGAAGCCCATTAACTCTAAAATGTAATAAAATATGTAATAATGCAGAAAACATTTTAAAGTAGATATTGAAAATAACAATAGCTCTATTATAAAATAAATATGACTAATACTCAAAGTAACTACATTAAAAATGTTACTCTGGTTACTGGAAGTACAAGAAATTGTGATGAAAACTCTCTAAAGTGTAGCAGGATGTTGAATAAAGATAGCAGGGCACATCTTAGCCTGAGAATCTTACTCCTTCTAGCATGATAATCAACAGAAGATTAAGGAAAGGAAAAGAATCAAATGGAGACATAGCTTCTGGTATAAATATGTTTTTTTTTCCCTTTTCCTTTATTTTACCAGAACTCTGTAAAATATTGCTCAAATTCCTTGACATTTCCCTGATTATTTAAATGGGGAGATGAATGTTTGTTTTCCAAAGAACCCTCTACCCATCATTAGAACTATAGCTTGAATAAACCTATCTTCTAGGGACCTTATCTGTTCATTTCCACTGTTTCAGACTGAAAATTCCAACAAAGGCTCAGCTGGTACAGACTGAAAGTAAGGCTTGCATCAACAGTGGTGCCTCTGGACAAAGACCTGAGACAAGTAAAGGTACTTAAATGGACTATGTTGAAGAAATCTATTGAGTGTCTACTATGGCCAGACTTTATGCTAACTTTTGGACTAAAAGTGAAATAGTTCCTGCCCTTGGGGAGCTTACATTCTGTTGGAGATGTTCATTGGTAAGTAAATATAGGATATATACATAGTGACTGGATTGGATTTAGAACTATAGGAATTGGGTAAGGTCTCTGAAATGAAGCAACATTTGAGTTGGGCCATGATGGGAGCTAGGAGCTCCAAGAGATTAGAATGATGGAGAATATTACAGGCACTGAAGGCAGCCTATGGAAAGACACAGAGAAACAGAAAGTAGATCAGTTTGGCTAAAACAGAGTGGTGATGGTGGTGATTTGTAATCAGTAGAGCTAGTTTGTGAAAAGTTTTAAATGCCAAACACAGGAATGTATATTTTTTCATAGAATCAATACAGAAAGATTGAAACATCTTGAGAAAGAAAAATAATATGGTCAGACCAATGTTTGAATGTATGCTTTTATTAAGACCTTTTGTCATTTCAACATATATTATACTCCCATTCCTGTTCAAGAGACCTTCCCTCCCCCTCTAAAGAAAAAAAGAAAAAAAGCAGAAACTTACATAAAGTTAATTTAAGGCAATGCTTTTAATTCCTTATCCAATATATATTCATGTCCTATATGTATAAACTTGCCTGTTTGGACATAAGCACACCATATGGGCCATGTCCAAAAGTAGACAATCTTTAAGAATGGAAACAACAATGAATTAATTATCAGAAGACAGGTTCTAGGCTCATTTCTGACATGGTCTATTTTTGTGACTCTGGACAAGCTTTATAACCTTTCTGGTTTTAGTGTCCTCATCTATAAAATAAACTATTTAGATTATATGATCTCTAAGGTCCTTATTCTTATGTATCTAGATTTCTATACAATTTCATGAAAAATTGATTTAGTGTGTTAATAAGCAGCACTTCAAATGGATTTTTGAAGTGAATTGATGAAGAAAAATATCAGGATAGAGATACTTAAGGTGTCTGATTTCTTTTTATTAACCTCATTAAAATATAATTAATTTTTGTTAACTAGAAGGAGGGTCTATTAAAATGAGTATCAAGTTAAAAAGTATAGAATACTTTAACCTTGAAGTGTATTATATACATGTATATGGAATACATAAAGAGTAGGTAGGTGGCTCATTGGATAGAAAGCCAGGACTGGAGAAGGGAGTTCCTGTGTTCAGATTTTATCTCAGACCCTAAGCTAGCTGTGTGAGCCTAGGCAACTCACTTAACCCCAGATGCTTAACTCTGCCCACTCTTCTGACTTGAAATTGATAATTTGTATCAATTAGAAGACAGAGCTTTTTTTAAAAAAAGAATATATATCTATGTGTATATACACTATCTATCTATCTATCTATCTATCTATCTATCTATCTATCTATCTATCTATCTATCTATAAATTTCTCTCTGTCTCTGTCTCTCTGTTTTTTTGTATCTATCTAGAGACAGAGACAGATAGAGAATAGCTAAACTGGATCTGTATTGTGTGTGAATGAGAATGCTAAATGAATGCTAAATCCAGGAGTTTGTGTTTCACTCCTTGAGGGTTTTTGCATGGGGGAGTGATAGGATCAGGATAATATAATAAGAAGATTAGCTGGGCCATGTTAGGAGGTATGGTTCCGAGAGAAGAGAGACTAGAGACCTGTTGAGAGATGATGAGATCTTTAACTAGGTTGGTGGAAACAGAAGGAGAAAGGTGGATAAGTATTTGAAAGAAATTATGATGTTTGAACACAATATGATTTGATGGCGGAGGGAGAAAGAAAATCCAAAACATGACTTTGAGGTTCAGATTAAGAATGATTGGGAGGGGCAGCTGGGTAGCTCAGTGGAGTGAGAGTCAGGCCTAGAGACAGGAGGTCCTAGGTTCAAACCCGGCCTCAGCCACTTCCCAGCTGTGTGACCCTGGGCAAGTCACTTGACCCCCCATTGCCCACCCTTACCACTCTTCCACCTATGAGACAATACACCGAAGTTAAGGGTTTAAAAAAAAAAAAAAAGAATGATTGGGAGAATGGTAAGGTCATTAACTGGATGAAAGAAGATAGGAGAAGGAGCAGGTTTTAGGGAGATATTTTAGTTTTGTCCAAAGTTGATTTTCAGATGTTGGTTGGATATCCAGGTGAGGTTACATCACTGACAACTGGAAATGCAGTTTTAGGTTTCTGGGAAAATATCTGGAAGTTAGATTAAAAAAAAAACAACCAAAACCTTCATAGTCATCTGAGAGAGGTAATAATTGAAGTCAATTGGCGGAGTTTATATGAAACAAGTCAGGCCAATAAGAACATAGGCAAGGTAAGGAAGCAGTCACTTATTAAGCACTTAATATGTGCCAGGCATTGTGCTAAGAGCTGGAGAGACAACAATAAGTAGAATGGCATGGGCATTGTTCCCCCAAAACTATGGGAGTGTTTCAGGCAAACTGTAAGCAGGGAAATCCTTTGCTCCCTTACATTCTTGTGACTCCTAACCCAAAACATCTGATAACTCCAATAAGACCCTGAGAGGATTATCCTCCTTGGATAGTCCTTTAGATTTGAGATGGACAGAGAGATGCACCTCCTTGATATCATCAAGTTGTATCTCAGACATTCATCTATCCTTTAAACTGGAGGGTTACTCCCTGTATCTTCAGGAAAACCTTTTCCCCCTGTGCCTTAGTGCACACCAGTCTAGAGCCACATCTTCACTGTGGCACGGAGTCATGTCTTCACTGTTGTAGAGTATAAAGACCTCAGAATTGAACAGCTTTCCATCTATACTGTTCCATCTAGAACACCTATGCTGACCTCCTGGCCAGATCCAACATTACTTTCTAAATTAACAAATTACTTTTTTCTATTTTTAAGCTAAGTTTTGAAGTCTTGCATCCTTATAAAAGGTACTCTTCCTGGACTCTGGGGGTTCACCTCAAGCCCCCCACAGCAGAATGAAATACTTTTCCTGATTTTAAGTATGTAGCAGGTGTTGCAATGGGTAGATTTCTAACCTGGAATTCAGGAAGACCTGAGTTAAAATCTGGTCTCAGACACTTATTGTCTATGTGACCTTGGGGAAGTCACTGAACTGCTGTCTGCCTCAGTTTCCTTAAATGAAAAATAAGGATAATAACAGCACTTACCTTTTAGGGCTGTTGGGGGGATCAAATGAGTTAATAATGAAATGCTTAGCATAGTGCTGGCACTTAGTAAGTACTATATAAATGTTAGCTGCTATTTATATTATTATCATCATTATTGCCTTCTAATAGGGGAAAGCAACACATAATAGGGAGCTGGAAAGGAGAGAAGGAGATCCCTTCTCAGGGGCCTGAAGGGAAATTCTTGAAAGTGAGAAGCACAGTTGGGAGAGTAATAAAGGATGATAGGCCAGATGCTCCACCCCCTCCTCCCATGGATGTCCTAGAGGGAATTTGCCAATGGGAAAAGGGAACTGGAAAGAAGGCATACTAGAAGGGGAGAGGGAAGCTGAATGATGGCAGAAGAGTCCAGAGAGTCAGAGCTATAGCTGGGAGGGTAATAAAGAATGGTTAGCCTTGGAGAAGGGAGCCAGAGCTGCTGAATGTTCCAGGGTGAGAAGGTTTCCTAGGCGATGGGGGAAGTTTCAGGGTTAGAAGGCACATGAGACATGATGGCAATGTCTGAAGAGTCAGAAGCACAGCTAGGAGGGTAAGGAAAGATATAAGGCCCAGACCCTTCCCAAAATAGAGGCCCTAGGAGGGATTCACCAGAGATAGAAGGGGACCAGCATCATGGAGGGGCAGCTAGGTGGCACAGTGGATAGAGTGCTAGGCTCAGAGTCAGGAAGATTCATCTTCCTGAATACAAATATGGCCTCAGCTACTTATTAGCTCTGTGATCCTGGACAAGTCACTTAACCCTGTTGGTCTTGGTTTCTTCATCTGTAAAATAAGCTGGAGAAGGAAATGTCAGTCTACTCTAGTATCATTGCCAAGAAAGTCCCAAATGGGGTTACGAAGAGTCAGACACAAGGGAAATGACTGAACAACAACATGATAGAGGGATATTCCAGGGTGAGAAGGCCCCAGATCTAAGGAAGATCCAGGAAGAGAAGGCAGCTGAGGAATGATGATCGAGTCTAGAGGACTTGAAGCACAACTAGATCGGGAATGACATAAGTGACGAGGGAGCATAGAAAGAAAAGGGGAGAGCAAGTAGCTCAGTTTGGCTAGAATATATAGAAAGTGTGAAGGGGAATAATATGGATGAATAGGTTAATTGGATGCAGATTTTAGAGGGTTCCTAACTGTTCCAAAGGTACTTCTGAGGGCCCAAGAATGGAGGCAGCCCTTCCTTCTCCTGTCCTGGCCCTTATTCCCTACTTCCTGTTAGACACTACACATGAACTCTTGGCTAAATGGATACTAAACTCTCCAATATTTACTCCCTTCTGGAGGCAACCCAGAGCCCTGCTCCATTAGACCTTTCAGGTCATTCAGGGGTATGCTGGAGCCAGGTCAAATGGGCTCTGAAGAGGTGATGGCTGAATTTTTGGTATGGGCACTGGCACCTTAGAAATCAGCTAACACTACAAATATGAGCTTGTTTTATATATTATCCAGACCAGTGTTCAGTAAACTACACCCTGTGGGCCAAATCTGACTGGTTTTTGTATGGCCCATGAGCTAAGAATAGTTTATTGTATTTAAAAATGAAAAAAACATTCTTAGCTTTTGGGTCATTAAAAAAACTGGCTGAATTTGACCCAGAGGCTATAGTTTGCTGATCCCTAGTCTAGACTTTAAAAAGTGATGAAGAAAATATTTATAATGAAGATTAAAGTTTTTGAAGATTAAATTTAAAAGTAGGTCAAGGGTATATATATATATATATATATATATATATTTTTTTTTTTTTCCTGGAGAACTGGTTGTTAGACATTTGCCAATACACCAATGCCCATTGCTCATTACATTTTATCACTTGGATAACCAGGGAGTCGCTAACTACAATCCTTCTGTTAAGTTGTTGGCTAACCTGGTCTTAGCATCCATTCTGCCATTCTGCCCTCCAGAGCCCTGGGCATGGTCTTCAGATCTGCTATTATAGCCTGTGGACTTGTAGGCTTTATCATCCATCCTGCAACTAAAAGCAAAGGGAACTTTCCATCTGCTCTGCAGATGGACTTTCCTTTATGTATTATCTTA